>NC_090739.1:30685692-30700692 GCF_036898095.1 Palaemon carinicauda
AAGAAACTTCTGATATATGTTTTATTTATTGAAATACTAGTAATGGCTGTAGTACTGAATGTACTCAAGGATTTAAGAGTTGACAAACTTGTACCACAATGTGTGAAATTGAGATAATATATACCGTAGACTTTAGCAACATAATTAATTTTCTAATCAGTGAATGAAACTTCTTCCAATATTATGAGTTGTATGTACTGATGCATAAATGAAAATAGAAAAGGTTTTACTTTTGAAGTTATCTTCTTTCTTTTACGGATAACATCAGTGATGAGTTTTTTTCCTCAACGATGTGCAGTGGATTCCATTATACTGATGAGTGGAGCATTTGACTTAATTACTAGCAATTCTCTCACTGAAGTGAAGACCCATTCATGGTGATATAAAATTACATTTTGAACTGTAGGATTATAAATGTTTTAATTATTATTTTTATTACTCTGCTATAAAACGTAAGGTAAAGTTGCTTCAAATATAACGATTTTATATTTAATTCAAATGGATATATGTTGAATTATTCTGGACTCCTGTCCGTGTAATAACTCGACCAAAAGTTATTTACCCAATTAATCGGAAGAACATCAGTGTAGATACAGTATATATATATATATATATATATATATATATATATATATATATATATATATATATTTATATATATATATATATATATATATATATATATATATACACGTATATATATACACACGTATATATACACACATATATATATATATATATATATATATATATATATACATATATGTATATGTGTGTATATATATATATATATATATATATATATATATATATATACTGTATACACACACACACACACACACACATATATATATATATATATATATATATATATATATATATATATATATATATATATATAGCTCAAATTTCCCGGAGAGTTGCTATCTTCGAGTCTTGGATGCCACTGAAATATTGTTCATTTATACTGTGTGTGTGTGTGTGTGCGTATATATATATATATATATATATATATATATATATATATATATATATATATATATATATATGTAATGTTTCTTCAGTTGCCGCAGCCAATCCACTGCAGAACAAAGGCCTCAGACATGTGCATCCACTCCCATCTGTATAGGGCCTTTCTGTGCCAAACTATATCCTCAAATTTTCTTAGATCGTCGACCCATCCTCTTGTCTTCCTTCCCCTGCTTCTTTTGCAATCTTTAGGGACCCATTCTATTATTCTTAATGTCCATCTATTAATTTTCAATCTCATTATATGTCTTGCCTAAGTCAATTTCCTTTTCTTGCATATTAGAATATCCCCTACATACTTTAGTTTGTTATCGTGTCCATGTTGTTCATATTCTGTCTCTTAGTGTGATTCCCATCATTATTATTTCCATAGCTCTTTGAGTTGTAACTAGCTTAGGTTCTAAGGCTTTAGTAAGACTCCAAGTTTCTGATGCATAAGTCAATACTGGTAGGACCATCTGATTAAATACTTTTCGTTTTTGAGAAATTGGAATTTTATCTTTCATAATCTAATTTTGTTTACCAAAATCTCTTCATCCCGTGCTTATCCTTCTATTAATTTCAATCTCTTTTTCTCTCTCTCTCTCTCATGAGAGAGAGAGAGAGAGAGAGAGAGAGAGAGAGAGAGAGAGAGAGAGAGAGAGAGAGAGAGAGAGAGAGAGAGTTGTACACTAAAGAAAGAGAGATTTGGTGTTGGGAATCGGTTTAACTTTCAAGGGAGAGGGAGGGAGTTGACGATTCTCCCTAGGTAAGGCCATCGCATCCGGGGAATATAAACCTCAAATAACAGCAACAAATGTACCTTAAACATCACTGACGACGAGATGGGTGACAGTCTTTCCAACACCAATGACACAACAGCGTCTTTAAGAATGTCTGGCGAGAACACTAATAGTCGTTAAGAGGTCAGAGTTACTGCGCAGTCGCAATCCTCACGACCACCGCTGTATACCATAGAATTTCATCTTGTTTGAGGATGGATTTTATTTGCTTAATTTTTTAACAGTCTGAAAGCCATGTGGCTAACCCGACTTGAGTGTTTAGCACTCTCTCTCTCTCTCTCTCTCTCTCTCTCTCTCTCTCTCTCTCTCTCTCTCTCTCTCTCTCCATATTCAGCAAACTCAACCCCCCACAAACATTCTTCCTTATATCAAACCGGTTCAGGTAACGTAGATGGCACAAAAACACCCATTGGTCACTATCACAGTCTTGTAACTGCTGAATCATAAGTGAACCTCGTGAGCAGAAAACCTCTGCAATATTAGCTGCTGTTTTTTAACCTTACGCACACCGTGCCATTTACAACTGTTTTCTCTCTTTATCTCCCGTTTTCTGGATATTAGGGCCTTACGACACCTTTTTCAATCCATTATCTAGTATATAATGCTTCCGAATTATACATTGGTTCTACTAACCTATAGTTCTCCATTCTTTCCACTTGACCAAAACCAATCAAAATATTCCATCCTTTCATCGACTCTAATTATTTCAACGCAGGGTATAGTTGGAAAATATACTCTTTAGAGTTTAGAGTCTAGCCCTTGATTCTACGAAATCTTTCCATTCCCAACCCCTTTAGTTCTTATACCGCATGTTATACTAACACGGCAGCTCAGCATAACTTTTTTTTTTTTTTTTTTGACACTACATGCAACATTACTTTAACCTATGCTGGGACTCCCTTCATCCTCCATTGGACCATTATCCATTATAGTTTGGCTACTCCCAACCACATAAATAATTACACCATCCATATTATGCGTTGCTTTATTTTACTGGTTTCCATTTACCATTACAACTTATTCCCATTGTTCTAAATGATCTTATACGATTTGAATGTTCTCTGTACTTAATCTTTACAGTATATTCCTTAGCCAATTTTAAGTCTGATTTAGTTGGTAGTTTTGGTGTAGCTAGTGATATTAACCTTCTGGAAACATTGTAAATGTTATAAAGGCTGTTTGAGTAAGTATATGGCAGCAATTTTAGGCTTCAATTTATTTACAACTCTATACAATGGGTTTTCTGAGTGCTTATTAATTCGCTATATTTGTATTTAATTTGATAGTGTACTAACTAGATCAGAAAATTTATTCATTCGGTCACTAGTATGAATTAATCTTTGTGAGGTTTGTATCTGACTAAAGATATTTTATTTTATCAACTTTTGATACAAATTTACTTTAGTTTACCCCCTTTCTGTATGTATTGGAATCAACTTTTCAATCTTTATTATTGATAACAGATAATCTCCATCCATTCAATTCCTCCACACAGTATCTCACGTTTGCTCGCCCTTCGTGACCTACTGGGGATAGGTGGGGGCTTGGTGGAAAGACCCCTATAAAGAGTAATTATCGCATTGTTCGGGGCGTCGTAATTCAACTCGATTAATCAAATTAATTATTGCTAATTATTTTTTTCAACATCAGATTATTGTGGTTAATCGCCCGGGTGGTGTTTCTATCAGTTGATCGCCCGCTCATTATCAACTTAATCATTGCTCCAGAACTACTAAGGCAATTAACATCATTTTTACGTTTCTCGCCGCCAGTCTGTTCGGTTTCTTCTTCTTCTTCTTCTTCTTCTTCTTCTTCTTCTTCTTCTTCTTCTTCTTCTTCTTCTTCTTCTTCTTCTTTCTTTCTTTCTTTTTCTTCTCTCTTCATTATTATTATTATTATTATTATTATTATAATATTGTTTTCTCCTTTTATATTTTACTGAAATAGTATCTTTGGGGTTAAATGTTATTGTATAAACAAATAAACTATCATAATCAAACTAGCTACACATGAAAGCCGAATGAAATGTGTATATTATTATGTCCATCTATCCTGACCAGGATTGTAGATTGGATTGGTAACTCGTGTATTCATCCATCATACTTCTTGTCATTTGCAATTGTCTGATTTATATTTATCTGATTTATTCAGACCAATAAAGGAAGGACATAAGCGGAGTAAACTTAGGTGTATAGAAAGTGGAAATGAGAGAATTGTAGTCTTTTTTCATCTGTTTACGTTTTTGATACCCCATTTAGGATCATCGCTGAAGAAAGAGATACTTATCAAAATTAGGAACTCGAGAATCGATCTGTGTGATTAGATCTTTTCCTCTTTTGTACATTTTTTCCTTGGGCCATTTGCAATGACTGTTAATATGAGGTCATTTCACTTTCTTCGCTCTCGTAGATGTGGACCTGAATTCTTAGCTATTAAAGTAAGATCATTTTTATTGTCGTTACCGTCAAACACAAGAATTAATCAATATTTGATGTGTATGTATATATATATATATATATATATATATATATATATATATATATATATATATATATATAAATATATATATATATATATATATATATATATATATATATATATATATATATATATATATATATATATATATATAACACATGTACTGTACATACCGTCTGTGAATTCTTAGCTTTATTATTGCTATTGATATCAATTTCTTACCTAAAATTTTATTACGTCGTAAAGCAAAACGAAACCTCAAAGCCATTCCTTCCACCTCCCCTCCCAAGCGAAATCATCCCATCAAACATTTGATCGATGGGCAATGACAACCAATAGCAGCTCAGCTAAGATAGAATCCGCGGAGGAAGTGCAGTCACTCCCTACGGAACACAGCTTGAAAAGGTCCCGTCGGAAGGAACTAACCACCGTTGTTTGTCCTTTTACAGGATACGCTCCCGACCTGCTGCTGCCGGCGGTAGATCTTCCTCTTGCTATTCTTGGTGTCCTTCCGGATGTCCTTCCGGGTACGACTTTCGGTATCTTTTTGATGTCCTTTTTCCAGTATTCTCCTCTATGCCCTCCTCCTCCTCCCCCTCCTTCTCCTTCTCCTCCTCCTCCCCAATTCAGTATTTTGCCACAAGCTCCTCCTCTTTACTCCCCCTCTTGCTTTTATTGATGCCCCATTGAGTTTTATGACTGATTTTATTCCTTATCTGTAACAGCTCTATTGTTCCTCTAATTCTCAATAATAAAGAAGAAATTGGGTTATGGCTGGATTTGTGATAAATCTCTCTCTCTCTCTCTCTCTCTCTCTCTCTCTCTCTCTCTCTCTCTCTCTCTCTCTCTCTCAAGTGCCGTAATAGAGATGGAAGCTGTGGACAAATATGGCGGCTATAAGCAATGTCTCAGGAAAGTTGTACATTTCAATCGCACACTCCTTGAACTGGAAAAATGAATTGATGATGATAATAATAATAATAATAATAATAATAATAATAATTATTATTATTATTATTATTATTTTTATTATTGTTATTGTTATTATTATTTATTATTATTATTATTGTTGTTGTTGTTGTTGTTGTTGTTGTTATTATTGGGGTAATAGTTATTATTTAATGACTTATCTGATATTCGAGAATAACGGGGATGTTCAATCATATCAGCTAAGTCTTCGTTAAGTAAACTTACACGATACTTCAGAGGTAAGTGAAGTTTGAAAGAAAGATTGATACATATATCACTAATTCCTGTCGTTTGAGTATGCTCCATTATATTTCCTCCGCCTTTCCTTGCTTCCATCTGGTGTGACTGACCATATATATATATATATATATATATATATATATATATATATATATATATATATATATATATATATATATATATATATATATATATATATTATCATATAATGAGAGTGCGTATTTGTGTACACATGTGCATATAAAGTACATGTGACGGTATGGAATTTATATTTTAAGATGAATCCTCATCCTTATATTTCACCATTTGGTGAATAAGTTCGTAAATGAAATATTGTGATGTATATTTGATATTGGTGATTTAAGCTCAATGATCCTTTGGTAATATTACGCGCAAAAGGATGTAAAAGAAAACTTAAAAAATTCCCCATCGTTAAAAAAGGACATTATTAGGTCTATAACATCCCCAACACCCCTGCTGTTCTTCTCCAGTTTAGAAGTGGATTCATTACAGTTTTAAAAGTTCCTTTTAGTGGTCGAAAAAGACTCCGACATGCCCATACAAAAGAGAAAAAAAGGAAAACAAAAAATGGGAATCAAATATCAGTAGATTTGTAAGAACTGACCAACCGACCACCATCAAGGACTTGGTCATTGATTCTGGACTTTTAGTTCCCACTGTGAATATACCACCGAAACGGACAGCCCATCCAATCAGGAGGCAGTTCCTCTTCTCCGGAAGTAGGGGGTCAGATTTTAGGGGCTTTTACCCTAGTTTCCCTTCACCCATCTCCCCCTCCACTAGCTGGGTTTCGGTCTCCAATCAACGTCGAGGCTTTTGAGAGGGAGGGAGAAAGGGAAGAATGGAAGGGGGGGAGAGGGGCTGGTGTCAAGATATAGAGGGAGCAATATAGAGTTGGGTTACACATGGATTTTGGAGTGAGGCTTGATGTGGCTTTTTCAGTTCTCCCACTTCTTCCTCCTGTCACATAACCCCCCACATCCCTAGCCTACCCCCTTTCCCCTCCCAAGGATCTCGATGGGGACACCATCTTGCCCCATCGTCTTCCTCGATGCCACTCTTCCCAGACTCGCGATGCTTTTCGAGTCCGAGACTGTGAGGCGACACTCTGTCAGCAGTCTGAGGTCTCCCTCTCTCATCTCTCGTGTCTCGTCCTCACTCAGTCTTACAGAAGATTTGATGGTGTGAGGGTGTCGTTTTCGCGCTTCGCCACCAGGAGGTCACAGAGTTTATGTATAGTGCTTCTCCAGGGAGATAATGTGAATGAAACATATTTGTTGACAACGTTAGGAAGTACATGAGTGTTTAGTTAAAGTGTTAACTTGAATGTGAAGTAATTTTTGTGTGCTTAGCCTTGTGTGATTCTAGGTATTGTTTTCTGTAGTGTTTATTATGAAACGATAGAAAAAAAACATAAGCAGAAAAAAGAGCGCTCGCTTCTGTGATGTTCTGAGGATTACACTTGCACTTTTTATGATATCATTCGGAATAACGAAATATCAGCTACTGCAGTTTTAGGTAAGTACAGTTTCCTTGTGTAAAATTGTGTTAATAATATTACACTTCCTGAAGAAAGTTTGAAGTGAAGAAGTGTAATATTTTGTGCAAAAGGCTTCTAGGGAAACCGCATTAACTCTTAACTTTACTGTTCTAAATTCTATATCTGTATAGGCGTTACCCTATTTTATTTACCTTTACCATTTATTTTTGGTATTTCGTTAGATCCATGTCTTATGAGAGCATTCGATTCTCCTACAACCTTTACATGAAAAATAATCGAGACAGATTTTCAGATACAACCTCTGCACGAGTTCATTCAAGGGTCTCGTCTGCATATTTTAGGGATAAAGGATACAAAGCACAGACATTTTTTTCTCACTCTTGACCGAGCCGTTATGAGCCTTGGGCAGTTCTCGGACGCCAATCCGAAGGGAAAAAATAGAAGTATTGAATTATATCTGATTGTTGTCATTAGCTCGTCACGCTGAATTTAATACAGGGACCGGTATGACCCCCTCCCCTGGCCACCTCTCTAGTTTTTTTTTATTTCATGAAACGTCAGTTACAGGAATTACTGGACCACATCTGAATGAGATTCAATATCTTTGCTATAATTTACATGCCCCACAGAGGCGCACATCAGACCTTTTGAGATATCGTGTATGTGTGTGTGTGTGTGTGAATCAAGATAGCAATAAATGTGCATCTTTTTACTGTGAAAAAGGTTGATTTCGACTTGAAAAACGTACGTACTTATAATTGTTTGCTTATGATTGGGCATACATTCATACATTTAATCACATAAAATCTTTCTCTTGTGATTGTAAAGTTTAAATCACACACAAAAACACACACGCACACACACACACACACACACATATATATATATATATATATATATATATATATATATATATATATATATATATATTAAACTTATCAGTCACAAAACTGCATTTGACAATTATTTAAGTATAAAATCGACAGGAAAATGAAAACCCAGATACCAAGGCTTTCGGGTATTACGTACACTTAGGGGTACAAGGTAAATTAAAAAGTATAATCATACAAAAAATTAAACCTAATAAAACTGAACTTAAAGCCACAGACAAGCAAAGTATCATCGGTGTGTGTTGTTATTAGTCTTTTTTTTTTTTTAAATGAATGGGCAATTGTCGTTATATGCTAAAATTTTAGTAGTGTAACAATCAGTGAGCTAAATGTTTACATGCACTTCCTTACAATTTCATAAACAAGATTCTTGTCTAGTTTAAAAAGATCAGAACCAAGGTTAAAAATTTCATTATTAAATCATTTGATAAGATTCAATAACATTTATATTGACGATGTTATTACAGAATACAATCTCTCTAGTTTTCCCAGTCAATACAGTGGTTAAAATCATACATGTGGACATACAAGGGATTTGACATTTCTCCTGTCCTTACAACATAACGATGTTGTTTGATACGGTTTATCAAGGCGTTTTCCAGTTTGACCCAAATATTTCTTAAAAAACGCAGTACATGGAATCATGTAAATAAAACCATTAATCTACTTTGGGGAATTATTTATTATGGTATTCACGTCTTCCTGAAATCTTAACATTCACCTTGAATATTTTCAGCAAGTCTTTTATATAAGAAAAAAAATTATTGTATGGTAGCGCTAACAAATTCTCAATTTTTAAAAGGCTCCTTATTCTTGATAATGCTTGATTATACTTTTTCATTTAATTTGTACCCTGAAGAAGTGTACATAATACACGAAAACGCTTGGTACCAGGTCTTTCACTTTCCTTTTTTTGTGTGATATATATATATATATATATATATATATATATATATATATATGTGTGTGTGTGTGTGTGTGTATATATAATGCCTATATACATTTATTATTATTATTAATATTATTATCATTATTACTGGCTAAGCGACAACCCAAGCTGGAAAAGCAGGAAGCTATAAGCCCAAGGTCTCCAACAGAGAAAAATAGCCCTATGAGGAAAGGAAATAAAGAAATAAACTACAAGAGAAGCAAGGATCAATTAATATGAAATATTTTTAAAAACAGTGACAGAATAGATTTTATGCTCTATAAAGAGAGAATTACATCAGCCTGTTCAACATAAAAAATCGCTACAAATTTGAACTTTTAAAGTTCCACCGACTCAACTGTCTGATTAGGAAGATCATTCCACAATTTGGTCGTTGCTGGAATAAAACTTCTAGAACAATGTGTAGCAATGAGCTTTACGATTGAGAAGGCATTGCTACGCATTGGATGGTACAGTCTGAGAAGATCTGAATGCAAATGATGGTCAGAACTATGAAAAACCTTATGCAACAAGCAAAGAGAATTACTTGAACGATGATGCCAGAGATTAATAACCAGATTAGCAATAAGAAATCTAATAGGCTGCAAATTTTTGTCCAACACATTAAGATGAGAGTCAGCTGCTGAAAACCAAGCAGAAGATACTCGAAACGTGGTAGAATGGAAGTATGAAAACATTTCCTCAGAATAGATTGATCACCGAAAATCTTATAAGACTTTCTCAATATGTCATTTTTTGGGGTTTGGGGCAGTTGAAGAAGGAACTGGTTGAATGTGCTTCTCAAAAAAGTAAATTTGCAATCAAGAAACACAGCTTTGATCTTAATTGAGTTGTGTATAGTTGAACAGACTTTGTCAATGTAAAGCTATGAATATAGAGGCGCCACGAATCTCGACCTACTTACAAACATACTTTTAAGTTTTGTCAAGGTTCAACTTCATGCTCCATAATTTATACCATGCACTAATTTTAACTTGATCTCTTTAAAGCGATACAGCAACCATAGGTTTACAATTGATGGAATTGATGCAAAGACAGTAGCATCATCTTCATTCATCTGTAACGAGTTTATTCTTTTGGTCAAGCTGCATCTATAGTGTGAAAAGCAGTGGGCCAAGAGCACTACCGTAAGGAACAATAAGAATTGCATTCCTGTAGTCACTATTGTACGCATCAACAAATAATCATTGCAATCTATAATTTTTTAAATTCTTTAATAATCCAAGAAAAAAAATTCTCTCTCTCTCTCTCTCTCTCTCTCTCTCTCTCTCTCTCTCTCTCTCTCTCTCTCTCTCTCTCTCATATATATATATATATATATATATATATATGCATATATATATATATATATATATATATATATATATATATCTATATACTTAAATATACAATTATACACTACATAAATATACACAAACATATATATCCTTATATAAACGTAATATGTAATACTTATATATATATATATATATATATATATATATATATATATATATATGAGAGAGAGAGAGAGAGAGAGAGAGAGAGAGAGAGGTAGGGGGTTGGCCAAGGCACCAGCCACCCGTTGAGATGCTACCGCTAGAGAGTTATTGGGTCCTTTGACTGTCCAAACAGTACTACATTTGATCCTTCTCTCTGGATACGGCTCATTTTTCCTTTGCCTACATATACACCTAATAATCTGGCCTATTTTTTTCCACATTCTCCTCTGTCCTCATACACCTGAGAACGCTGAGATTACCAAACAATTCTTCTTACTGTAATTGTTCAGGGACTATTTTCCTCTTGGTAAGGGTATAGGAGAGACTTTTGCTATGGTAAGCAGCTCTTCTAGGAAAAGGAATCTCCAAAATCGAACCAGTGTTCTCTATTCCTTGGTAGTGCCATTGCTTTTGCACCATGGTGTTCGACTGTCTTCGGGTAGAGTTCTCTTGCTTGAGGGTACACTCAGGCACACTATTATTATTTATTTTCCTCTTTTTTTAAGTGTTTATAGTTTATATGTAAAAGATTAATTGTATGTTACTGTTCTTTAAATATTTTATTTTAATTGTTCATTTCTTATCTTGTAGTTTATATATTTCCTTTTTCCTTTCCTCACTGGGCAATTTTTTCATGTTGGAGTCCTTGAGCTTAGAGCATCCTGCTTTTCTACTCATGTTGTAGCTTAGCTCGTAAATATGTATATATATATATATATATATATATATATATATATATATATATATATATATATATATTGTGTGTGTAGTTATGCGACGAGCCTAATGACCACCTGTAGAAAGTTAAATGAGTTAAATACGGCTCGAATTATGCTTGCTAGCTGCATGAATAGCCCAGAAACTGGTTCTTAATGTTGCTGGTTCAAAATTAGTTCTAGATTATGATGGTGTCAATAAAATGGTACCTGGGCTAGCAACCTCACTCCTAAAGACCTTCATGCATATGGATGGTAACATTTGCAGAAATACTGAATCTCATATAATTGCGTATGTGTATGGCATGCATCTGGATCTTGGCATACATACTAGATTCTTCATGGTTATAAATTCCCCCAATATATATATATATATATATATATATATATATATATATATATATATATATACAGATATATATTCATTACTTCTCTTGTAGTTTATTTATTTCCTAATTTCCTTTCCTCATTGGGTTATTTTTCCCTGTTAGAGCCCTTGGGCTTATAGCATCTTGCTTTTCCAACTAGGGTTATAGCTTATCTAGTAATAATAATAATAATAATAATATTGCGCATGTGCATACACATGGGCGCACAAGCAAGCTTGCATATTGCACCGTTATGAGCTTCTACGTATAAATATTAATGTACTTACTTACTGGTTATGTATCACTGTACTATCCTTTATTATTTGCATAATTTCCATTATTCCTGTCTCCCACCCATGATTATCCCTAGAGATGGCGCCGTTAGGGCGAGAGCACCTTGCCCGTCTTCCTCCTTTTCACCTCCTCCCCCTACAACTCTCCTCCTATATATTGTGTTGTTGCTTTTCGATAACGATCTACGACGTCGTGGTTGGTTTCAATGGAGTATTTGGTGTTCTGATGTTGAGTGTCGATCAATATTCATTTTGCAAAATAATGGGGACGTCATTAGTGGTTTTTACGTAATGGTTGATGAGGCCTGTGTTTGTGTGTCTGTTCGAGAAGTTAGATCAAAATTGCATTCGATAGATTTGTTCGATATTCTCTCTCTCTCTCTCTCTCTCTCTCTCTCTCTCTCTCTCTCTCTCTCTCTCTCTCTCTCTCATACATCTAAATGATTCCCTCGTCGAGGTTCTCGCCACAGAGAAGAGATGAGAAGAAAAGAGAAGAGACTTAAGCAGGCAAACACCATTCATTTCCGAGTGAAACTTTGCATTGCATCCCACAAGAGAATTAAGAAGGTCTAATTAATGCCCAGGTAGGGCCGAGCTTCTTCAATCTCCGATGAGTTTGACGTACTGCAGCGCTGATTAGCATATTCATTGATCAAACTGCTTTGTAATTTAGCAATCTTGAACCTTGCAATTGACCGTGGTATATGTCTGCAAAATCTCTCCTTGCACTGGATATTACGTCCGTTTTTATGCTGTTATCTGTCATTCAGGATATTCCTCGTGTGGGTTTTGTGTATGTTGGAATTATGGGTGGTCAAAGGGCGGGCGGAGAAACACGACCATTCTCGGGGTTTGCATTTTCGTGTCTTAAGGATTATAGCTTTTTTTGTTTATGTGGTTTCTTCAGGAAGAAGGAATCACAAATAGGATTTTGAGATATTGCGATTTCTTTACGTTTTTAGGAATAACCTTTTTATGTCATACGAGATATTGCTCTTTTGCAAGAATCTAATCTATTATTTATTCCTTTCGAGACTTGGGTATTATTATTCTTAGTGAATCTAACTTTCTAACGCGTTTACATTCCGGCAAATGTCTAAATAAAATAAGGAATATTTTGATCCATTTCCGTTCCAGCCCATAATTGAGACTAATTTGTATTTTTTTATGAGAAATTTTATTTCTATTATCTATAGTGTCCATTCGATTATTTTTGGTGTTTTCATCGTCTTCCAGTATTTATTTGCCTTCAGGCTCAGGAGTTGCCTTTTAAATTTCACCATGACGTCAAATGAAATACTGTACTCTCCTCCTCCCTCTGAGACACCCTCTCTTCTTCCCCTCCCCTTCCCCGTTCTTCCCACCGGTTCACCCCTTCCCTCTCCTCCCATGTTCCTTATTGATGGGCAATTGTGCTTATGATGACCACGATTGTTCTAAAGCGCTTGGCGTTTTAAAACAGTCGGTTGGTATCTTTATTAAAGGGTATGGCCACTATCAATATTTGCCACTCCTTGCTAAGCTCCGTAATGCCAAAGGTTCTCCTTCTATTGACATATATGAGAGAGAGAGAGAGAGAGAGAGAGAGAGAGAGAGAGAGAGAGAGAGAGAGAGAGAGAGAGATATTGCGGGTTCGCAGAGACTTTGGTAATGTTGCGTGATGTGCAATTTATATTTGTTGAGATTTCTTTTTCCTTTGCTTGATGCTGAATATCATGCAACATTGTCTTGAGATATCTGAAGTTTTTTTCAAGTATTAAATTGTAATGTCTTGATATATTATTCTTGATAGATTATCTGTGCTCAGAATATTAAGAGTATTGCTGTTATTACCATTAGTAAAAGAGTAGCAGATATTAATTACCAAAAGCCAATGTACCAATCACTAAACGTGCATATCACAGACGCTGTATAGTAGTATTCGACAGTTGTAGTAATCGTAGTAAATGCGACTGCAATATGTTTACTGTTACTCGCTTCATCTCTGATAAAGATTTTTCATAGGTAGGAAAAGAGATAACTCCATTGACCACACACACCTGCCACTTACCGGCTTCGTGCTGTTTATCAGCGGTTGATTATACGAGGGAAGCGACGCGGAGTCACGCCAGCGCCTTTTGCGTATCCCTGGGATGTTGGCGTCTGTCTTTGGCGTTCGTGGGCAAGTTTTTGTTTTGATCAAGGTTAAGGTGAATTTGTAGTGTATCTCGTATCATTTTATTTGTTTGGTATATTTTTCATTGTTTGATTCTTTGTAACTGATTAGTTATGTACATGCAGCATGACAGTAAGGGCTTCAATAGTGTATGATGGAGCACTAATAAGATCAAGGGGTAGTTATCATATATCAATATTTATATGCGTATGTTGACGTTAATAAGAGATCTGCCTAGCGTTAATTAAACTATTTAGTTATTAATTTTATAAATGAACAGACATTTCACTATTATCAGCCATTCATGGTAAGAGCTAAGTTTACGCGCGCATTTCTTATCATTTTTTATCATCATTGTTTTTGGGAGGCAACACCGTAAAGATAAGACTTATCACCTCTGGGAACATCTAGCCGATGGCCTGTTATCTTGGCCAAAATTGACTTATCGATGTACGTTTTGAAAATTGGTCCCCTCTCGCTCTTGAAAGACCGTGAGAGACGCGATAAAGGTAGAGATCGTGTCTTTGAAATCTCGCGTGAGATGAAATGGTTTAGAGTTCTCATGCATGCTGTTTCCGAGCGCCTCTCAATATGTTTAGATGCTAAACTTCATCGTATTGTAGATTATTATTATTATTATTATTATTATTATTATTATTATTATTAGATGTAGTAATTTACTAGTCTATTTTGTTTATCTTTGAGATAAATCATTACCTCTACAATTTTTATGATATTTGAATTTTAATTGTCCCCGTTTTAAGAATTTATTAGGTGGCCATGGAAGATTATAGCTACACTGGAAGGGCTCGTGCTAATACAGTATCGCTTGTTGTTACCAATTCCAAACGCGTGATTGAAGTGTGGAACCACCCAACAAGAAATATATATAGTTCGACCCCTGGACAAATTTGACCCATTTCGAATGGCGTCGTCGAAGCAAATTGCAGGACGACGAGAGGTCATACCTTAGCATGACTGTGCATTGATCGATTGACCCCGTAGAGATTGAGGCGTCAACCCTTTTTTCGTTATTTCAGAGAAGAATCGACGTGGGTACAATGCAGCACCCGTGGCCTTTTCCTTTCCGGGCCCCCAACCCTCCCTCCTGCCGAAGGCTTCTTCCTG
>NC_090739.1:30705692-30708192 GCF_036898095.1 Palaemon carinicauda
TATCCTAAAAACTAACTGGAGCTCAGTATGTCCGATGATTTTTGGACTCTTTTGTATATATATATATATATATATATATATATATATATATATATATATATATATATATATTTTGCTCGATATTTCAAATACAAATTAGGGAAAAATCTAAAATCTTTCGTCAGATCCCAGATGTCTCCGGGATCCAGTTTCATTGTGAAGACATTCAGTAGACTCCAGAGATGACTCCGTCTAGATCGCTGTAGTTTTCAGTATGTCCGGAGAGATTTTGTCTTTGATTTTTGGACCCCATTAAGATATTCTCTACTCTTGTTTGTATTATATATATATATATATATATATATATATATATATATATATATATATATATATATATTATGCTCGATATTTCAAGTACAAATTAGGAAGAGAGAATCTAAAGTCTGTCGTCAGATCCCAGAAGTCTCCGGGATTCAGTTTCGTTGTGAAGATATTCAGGAGACTCCAATGATGTCTCCGTCCAGAACGTTGTGTTTTTTTAAAACTATAGGTGGTTATGAGCTGAAAGAAGTTAGTTTGAATATGGATAGTTTTACAGGTAATTGTTATTGTTGTGCAGGTTTGGATGCTAAAGTTGTTTTTGGAATGGAACAAAATCTTCAGGATCTTATTGGAGATTCAGAAAGGAAGCTTTTATGCTGTTACTATTGTTCCATTTTGGATTCTGGAACATTTATTTCACAGGCGAGAGGAATGTCTCATAATGAATCACGATCTTATAATGCCCAAAAGGAAGGAATCGACAAAGATCTGGTGGAAGAGAGAAAAAACTATAATAGAAACAAGACTGTTGTAGAAGGTTTAATTGAAAAATACGAATCTATTTTGAAAAGTCATGAAGAAACATGGAAGAAAGAGAGAATTCCTATAAAAGAAAAAATAGATACAGTAAAAAAAAATGGCTGAAGAATTCGAGGGAAAAGCTAATGTCGTCTGACATCAAACTAATAACAAGAAACTTGATGTGAATGAATATGCAACATTGCGAGAAATTCTGAAAAGAGATGCAAAGGACTCAGCCTTGGCTACAATAAAGGAAATTTTGGAATACGAGAGATCACACGTGAGAGGAACAGTTGATGAACTCGTTCGAAAGGACGAGAATAAGATAAAAAAAAAAAAAAAAGGAATATGGAAGAAGAAAAAAAGCCCAATAGAATTTCAAAAAGGCCAAGTGGAAGAACTTATAAAACTTTTTGAGGGAACTGGAGATATTACCGAAAATATGAATATCAAACTGATGGATGTGGTACTGAGAGAAATTCTGAAAAGAGATGCAAAGGACCCAGCCTTAGCTAGAATAAAGGAAATTTTGGAATACGAGAGATCACACGTGAGAAAAACAGTTGATGAACTCGTTCAAAAGTA
The DNA here is from genome assembly GCF_036898095.1 of Palaemon carinicauda. Lineage (NCBI taxonomy): Eukaryota > Metazoa > Arthropoda > Malacostraca > Decapoda > Palaemonidae > Palaemon > Palaemon carinicauda. The sequence continues at coordinate 30,707,100 of NC_090739.1, forward strand.
CGAGAATAATATAAAAAAGAAAAAGGAATATGGAAGAAGAAAAGAAGCCCAGTAGAAGTTCAAAAAGGTCAAGTGAAAGAACTTATAGAGCTTTTTGAGAGAACTGGAAATATCACAGAAAATGTGAATATCAAACTGATGGATGTGGTACTGAGAGAAATTCTGAAAAGAGATACAAAGGACTCAGCCTTAGCTAGAATAAAGGAAATTTTGGAATACGAGAGATCACACGTGGGAGGAACAGCTGATAAACTCGTTCAAAAGAACGAGAATAAGATAATAAAATAAAAAGGAATATGGAAGAAGAAAACAAGCCCAGTAGAAGTTCAAAAGGCCAAGTGAAAGAACTTATAGAGCTTTTTGAGAGAACTGGAAATATCACAGAAAATGTGAATATCAGACTGATGGATATGGAAGAATCCGTGGCACTGAGAGAAAATCTAAAAAGACATGCTAAGGAAGCAGCTTTATCCAGAATACAATTAATACTGAAATATGAAAAGTTAGAATAAACAGATTTAGTCTATAAAAAGGTAAAAAAAATATATATATAAAAGCTAAAAAATCCATAAAACACATAAACTAAAAAAAAAAAAAATTTTAAGACGATGGAGAAAATGGCAGCAGGGAAACGAGATGACGACTGTTCCCAATCTATTCTGGATATGTAAGGGATATTCTACAATATGTACTCATCAGAAGGAAGAGGTCTGAATTGCATTAGTATGCTTTGTTACTTGATGAAGATTCACTTGTACTGTTTCTTTGTCAGTAGGACAAAGGTAGAACAAACATGTCTGACCCTTTATTAGTATGCTGTGTTCTCTGAAGAACATTCCCCAAAGCTAGATCGAAAAGGCAAAAATAGGAAACTAGAAAATCCCCCCCCCCCCTCAAAAAAAAAAAAAAAAAAAGCCGCAGGAATAAACAAGTTGGCGACTGTTCCCTATCTATTCTGGATATCTAAGGGATATTCTAGAAAATGGACTCAGCAGAGGGAAGAGGTCTGACTTGCATTAATATGCTTTGTTACTTGATGAAAATTCACTTGTACTGTTTCCTTGTCAGTAGGACAAAGGCAGAACAAACATGT
>NC_090739.1:30710692-30715759 GCF_036898095.1 Palaemon carinicauda
ATTCTGTGGTTTATTTCTGCCCCCAAATCACCCTCCTCTGCAACTGTTGATCCTAAATACTTAGAATTTTCAACTCTTTTCAGTCTCTCTCCTTGTAAACTAACTTTCCCATTCTCCCCATTTTTAACCTCGTATATTCTTGTCTTTTTCCTGCTGATCTTTATTCCTCTATTTTCCATTTCTCTTCTCCACTCCTTCAGTTTCTCCTCTACTACCTCTCACTTAGTGCTACACAGTATAACATCATCAGCAAAAAGCATATACCAAGGAGATCGATCTCTAATACCTTCTGTTACTACATCCATGACCAGATCAAATAGGTAGGGGCTCAATGCAGACCCCTGATGTAGTCCCACATTTACTGGGAAACTTTCTGTTATTCATATACTGCTCTTAACATTTGCTTCTGCCCTCTCATTCATATCTTGGGTGATTCTTAGGTATTTTTCATGGACTCCCTTTTCTCTCATACATCTCCACAGCTCCTGACGTGGTACTCGATCTTGTACCTAACTGTCAGGGGTCAATCCATCTCTAAAAACCCTCTTCTTTTCGATCTTCAGTCTTCATTTTTGTCCCCTAAATGAGATCTTGTACCTAACTGTCAGGGGTCAATCCATTTTTGAAAATAATCTTCTTTTGCAATCTTCAGTCTTGATTTTTGTTCCCAAATAAAGATCTTGTACCTAACTATTAGGGATCAATCTATCTTGGAAAATCCTCTTTTTTTCGTTCTTCTGTCTAGATTTTTGTCCCCTTATAGAGATCTTGTACCCAGCCATCAGGGGTCAATCCATCTATGAATATCCTCTTATTATGGATCTTCAGTATTGGATTTTGTTCCCTGATAGAGATCTTGTACTTAACTATCAGGGGCCTATCCATCTTTGAAAATCTTCTTATTTTTAATCTTGTCTTGATTATCGTCCCCTAATAGAGATCTTTTACCTAACTATCAGGGGCCAATCCTTTTTCGAATATCCTCTTGTTTTCGATCTTCAGTCTTGATTTCTGTTCCTGATATAGAGATCTTGCACAAAACTATCAGAGGTCAATCCAACTTTGAAAATTCTCTTTTTTTGGATCTTTTGTATTGTTTTACGCAATTTATCTATGATATTGTATACTGTATGCTTATACATGTAATGTCAGTTTGTTTTATTCTTTATTGCTTCACGTATGTTATAAACAGGTACTGGTATGCTTACCTGCATTGTATTTCATTGATATTACTTTTCTAAAAAAAAAAAAAAAAAAAAAAACTTATTATACTTATATGCATTTCATGAACACCGTTATTATTATTATTATTATTATTATTATTATTATTATTATTACTATTATTATTATTATTACTACTTCTTGCTAAGCTACAACCTTAATTGGAAAAGCCAGATGCTATAAGCCCAAGGCTCTAGTTGATAAAAAAAAAGAGGATAAGAAATACATTTATTGGATTGATAAGAATCCAGTGAGCTCACGTTAGCCACCTTTCATGTGTTTTATATCGAGATAAGAAACCGTAACAAATCAGAATGGATACAATGAACCCGAGTGAACGCCAGCAGGATATCTTATTTTGTGCTTTGTATCTCAAGTATTTAAATTGTAGAGTAAAACCAGATTCTATTTGAAGTTAATATCCTTTGAATCAAACTGTACCACCAGTTGTTTACTTTGCAATAATTCTAACAAGTTGTTACTCTTTCGAGGAGGGATTCTGTTGCAATTTACAATATAGACGGGAGATTAACGAAATCATGCGCGGAATTTCCAATTTGAGAGAGTACTTTTGGAGGCGGAATTTTTTTTTTTTTTTCTCTCTCTCTCTCTCTCTCTCTTCTCTCTCTCTCTCTCTCTCTCTCTCTCTCTCTCTCTCTCTCCTCTCTCTCTCTCTCTCCACCTCGATCGTGTGGTTGCATATTCAATGGAATAAAATATTTTTATTCAAATCTTTTCTTTTTATTTACTCACACGAACGCATAAATAAATAAATGTGTGTGTGTGTGTAAGTAAGCTGGGAGTGTGGTTAATACATTTTACCTTTCTAAAGTATATTTCCTCATCATATCAGTGTATTATATACACTAGTTTATAAGCATTCTTCTTTAGTTTTTCATTTTAGCTGCTTTCATCGTGAAAGAATTTTAAAATTTATTATTATTGTCATTATCCTTCCTAAGACAGGGAAATTCTTGTTGAAAGGAGCCAAAATACTACTGACTTAACGAGTTAAATTTTGAGTCTGGGTGTTTACTTTCTTGCGTTGGAAGAAAAAATGCAAAGGATAATACGAAAGATTGTTGGTTAGAAATTTCACGCTCATCGTTTAAACAGCTTTTTTCTCTCTTCGGTTCACTGTACCGCCTCCCTTCTTCCACGGAACACTTATCCCCTGGCTTCCCTTACTCTTCGAATTCTCTGGTATATTTAAACTCTTCGTCTTTTTACAATCTCTCTCTCTCTCTCTCTCTCTCTCTCTCTCTCTCTCTCTCTCTCTCTCTCTCTCTCTTTCGACCTTACCATCTTGAAGCCTATGCACCGTCCTTTTGGGTGGGCATTCTCCGACCACATCTTAAAATATTTCTCTCGTCACCGCAGGAGTAACAAATGTTTTTTCATTTGTTCCAAGGATTAGGGGAAGGCAATTACCTAAGGTAGATTATAATGAGCAATTGCAATTAACAGTGCAGAGAGAGAGAGAGAGAGAGAGAGAGAGAGAGAGAGAGAGAGAGGAGAGAGAGAGAGAGAGAGAGAGGGAGGGAGAGAGAGAGAGAAAGTAGCTGTAATGTTTGTAAGGAAAGTGTTGGTGATTTTGATTGCACGACTTTATTATGGTTTTCGTTCCAAATGCAGATGAACGATTGCATAATGTTTCAGTTGACATATTTTCTTAATTTCTCTTAAATAAAGTCGTTATGTACAAATACAAACACACATATATATACTATATATATATATATATATATATATATATATATATATATATATATATACATATATATATATATATATATATATATATATATATATATATATATAATATATATATATATATATAAATATCGTAGTGAAATATAATAAATTCTCTTGTTTGTTGAGGATTGACCTGGAAGTGCACATGCGTATGTCTAGTTTCAAGAGAATTGCGAACCTAAATTTATACATAGTAATTATAGTTGTACGTAAGTATCTGGCCGTGTGCAATCATAAGCATGTATACCTGTGTGGGATACAGACAACGGACGCAGGTACGTGTCCGTGTGTGAATAGTCGTGCCCCGCCCTGCTCTTGTGTAGGATAATTACTCACGTTTTCTCCCTTGATATGTAGTAGGACTGTTTGTTTGTATGTTGGCTTGCGTATTTGTGAACAACCTGCATTAGCCCCTGTCTGCTTACTCTCTCTCTCTCTCTCTCTCTCTCTCTCTCTCTCTCTCTCTCGTAGTAGTAGTAGTAGTAGTAGTAGTAGTAGTTATTTTGGTTTCTAGAATAATTTATTGCGTTTGAGACGACGAATATGTTAATGGAAAGGATTAATATTATGACGTTGAAAAGCATCACGATTGTAAAAGTCCAAAGATAGAGATGGCAAAGCAGTTTAGATATTCTAAAAATGTCATTAGTTTTGTTTAAATCATTATATATATCTTTTTAGAAAGAAATTGTCGGTCCTATAAACAAATATGACGTCACCATTTTCATGAGCAAAACTGCAATATCGTTAGTCACCAGTTACCTCTCTCTCTCTCTCTCTCTCTCTCTCTCTCTCTCTCTCTCTCTCTCCTCTCTCTCCTCCTCTCTCTCTCTCTCTCTCTCTCTCTACAGCAGACATGTAATTTTAAATACATTTTTCGGTTCATCACAAGTGGGGATTTATGCAATGCTCTCAAATACACACACATACCTTGATTTGAAACATCCGTGTCGTTAATCTGACCCGAGTCGTTTGCAACAGCTACAGAAAACAAAGGCAAACAAAAACAACAACAACCACAACCACGTTATCTCTCGTATGCGATGTTTCCGCTGAGGATCACGATCGCTTTCAGGTGTTCTTAATTGTGTGTGGTTGCAATACTGGCCCGATTCTCAGATAGCTCATGTCTCTCTTATAAACGCTTTTAATGCCAGGTAATTTGGGAGGCCTTGAATAAGTACTTCTCTCTCTCTCTCTCTCTCTCTCTCTCTCTCTCTCTCTCTCTCTCTCTCTCTCTCTCTCTCTCTCTCTCTCTCATATATTATATATATATATATATATATATATATATATATATATGTGTATATATATAATATATATGAATATATATCTAGTATATAAATATATATGTATATATATAAATATATATACATATATATATATATATATATATATATATATATATATATATATATATATATATATATTTATGATTTGTGTGTGTATGTATGCATGTACAGTATATACATACGCGTAATAGCCACAGCGAACAGTGACGTAAGGCTATTTGGGAATTATTCGTGTCTTCGATAATTACTGATTTTGTTTTTCAGTATGGAAATTTGGAAATGTCAGTTTAGCATTGGCATTTTGTTAGGTAGAATGGCCGCTAATTGTCATAGTTGAATGTCCTACAGCTGAATTTATAGAAAATGACAAGGCTTCTCATATATTTTTTAGAAATCTATAGATCAGAAGGTCTGAACCGATCACTGTTTCAGAACATGTTTAACTATCATAGTTTGTGTCATTAATCAGGTATTCGATTATTTTTTTTCCAATGTTAAGGATAAATTATATCTTCTTACCTCTTTTTTTTTCTGAATGCTTTGGGTAGGCCTACGTCTATGAAACTTGGAGTGGTATTTTTTCGTAATTTTGTATTCAAGAAACTTTTTATCTTGAAGTGTTTAGTTTTATTTGTTTGATTTGATTTTCGGGTATTTTTTCCTTTTAGTATAACTTATAAAGGATTAAAAAATTGTGATGTTATTACATTAAAGCAGTTTGTGATCATACAGGATCTTGTTTTTTAAGTATCCCGTAAAAAGATACCGAGGAATACTTCATGTGCATATTACAGAATGA
>NC_090739.1:30716259-30718759 GCF_036898095.1 Palaemon carinicauda
CATTTTCTCTAAATTGAAACCTCGTCCTTTTTCGTTTGAGGGTTTTTTTTAACCACATCCTTTAGCAATTATATAAAAAGGATAATAATAATAAAATAAAAAAAACATATCACTAAGACTTTGTTTAATATTTTATACCACTTACGACTAATAAGTATTAATCCATACTCTATAAGTAATTCAGAAGAATCTTCTTTTCTTCCTTTTCAATGTTTAATTATTCTTTTGCTAATCCGTTACTCAACATTCGTTTAGGAATTTAGTCTAAAGTTGATCCATTAATTTTTTAAGTTTAAATTACATCCTCTCTCTCTCTCTCTCTCTCTCTCTCTCTCTCTCTCTCTCTCTCACTCTCTCATACATTCAATTACCTATTTATATATTAAGTGCTCAATCAAATGGCTATATTATTCACCTATCCCGTATGCCGAACTAAATTGATAGGAATAATATTCTTTCGAGTATGAATGCAGAATAGAGAAGGCCAGAATATCGGTTTATAAACAACCGTGGAATTTGAGATGTGTAAATGATGCTGCGAGGTGAGGCCTCCAATTTCCGTAACCGAGGGCACGCGATTCGGTGTTACAAGACGCTTGATTGGGTGTTAATCTGTCCTTTTGAAATTCGCAGTCTCACGCCTCGTCACGTGCTTCGGGGTGGCTTCACTTAGCACTTTACTGTACATACATTTTTGCAAGAGTTCATCTTATTTTTGTTTCCTTTAAATTTGTATCTTTGTACATCGCTCATCTTTCCAGCCTCTTTCAAGTTCGTTTTACCTTCTTTAAAATTTTTAATTTCTTTTCTCAATCCACTGTGTGTATGTATGTATGTATGTATATATATATATATATATATATATATATATATGTGTGTGTGTGTGTGTGTGTGTGTGTGTGCGTGTATGTGTGTGTTTGTGTGTGTATACACTCATACAGGTTAGTTATTCAACGCCATATCAACATAATACAAGCGCTAAAATCCATGTAGATCATGAGTTAGGAACATTGCCATTACTCTGCATTTTATCATCATTGGCAATCATCCTTATGTGCGTCATCTTTTTAACATTTTGAGCGTCCTTTCTATACCGAGAAGCTTAAAAGTCATTTGGTAAACTATACCCTCAAAGTACTAACGTCTTCGATGATAAACAGCACAAAATCTAAGTCTCTGAATCAAAATTTCTCATGACCTCCGAACTTCCACAACGGGAAGCGTCTTTTCCTTTTGTGTATGTATGAAATATCGCTTGAGATGAATGGGAATGAAGGAAAAAGAACTGGGTGAAAAGTAAATCTCTCTCTCTCTCTCTCTCTCTCTCTCTCTCTCTCTCTCTCTCTCTCTTGTAGTATCTATAATCTTTAATGTTGTAACTGCAGTTGGTTACACGAATCAATCTCTGCACAGAAAGAAGAGTGTATCCTGTAGGTGGTGTTGTGGCAAGGGGCTACTTACAAGTCGCCTATGGTGAACTTTCCAGATGTGACATTTCGACTTCTGGTAGCCATCTGTGTACTCGGGTGGCACTGACCCTGGGACAATTGACCTGACCCTTGTTACCTCCCGGCGGGGTGTGATGGCTATGGTCAGGTCATTTCTCGGCAAAGGGTATCCCTATTGAGGTTGGGTCTTGAGGGTCCCGCAGGGAAAAGATACAGATTCAGGGGGGAGAAGGGGAAAGAAACCCTCTCTCACCGTTACTCGATCTGACAACTGTTTTGTTTTTCTCTTATTCTGAGCTCAGTTAAAGTCCGGCGGTAGGGCTGCTGATGACAGTCCTCAAAAGAGGAATGCTGAAAAGAAGTTAGATCTCATGAACCTTTTCAAGCACTTCTGCACTCTTAGAAATGTGACAAAATCGTCTTTGGCATAAAAAAAAATCTGGGTGCCTTTATTCCCTTAATAATATCTGGATGGCTTTGTGCTTTTGATCGAGTCAGAAGAATATATCTCTGAAAAAGTTCCTAATCAGACCAATCTAATGTTAAACAAATGGACACTTATGAAGACTGAATATTCATTCCTACTTGGAAATATTAACTGAAATTTGATTTAATTAGTATTAGCTATTGTTTTGAGTCTTATCAAAATTCTAAAAGGAAAATCGTATAGTAATTTTAAATATTTTGTTTAATTTTCTTGTATTACTTATGTCTGTAAACTTGCGTATGGGTTCCTCGAGAGCCTCTTGTAGTGGTGCCTACTCATATGACCGACCATTTTTTGTCTTTTTTTCTGGTCTGCTTAAGGGATACTTGATGGGGTAACGCTTTGTCTTGTGTGTGCGTGTGTTTGTTTGTTATGTGAAGATGGTATGCCTGGCCTTTCTATCTTCATTTTGCCTATCACTTGGTTACTGATATTTCTCTCTCTCTCTCTCTCTCTCTCTCTCTCTCTCTCTCTCTCTCTCTCTCTCTCTCTCTCTCTCTCTCTCTCTTTCGTGGACCTATACTTTTTATGCCATTATAACACTGGCGTATCCGAAAGTGAAGTA
>NC_090739.1:30723759-30731259 GCF_036898095.1 Palaemon carinicauda
CATTATCGATAGTGTCATGTTCCTTGCATTTCATTTTCTCCAGAGTACAGTAAGCCATCATCAGTTATGTCTGGTTAGTTCTTTTTCCCTTTTTTTGTGGATAGCAAGTGGGCATGAGCTTAGCAGACGAACGACAAAGGAAATTCCCTTCTCTGCATTTCTCGTGTCTAGCGTATCCTTTCGTATTGACCTTTAGTTTGTTTATTAGATTATGTACCATGTTGATTTACTCTTGTTCTTATTATTAGGATACTTCATTTGTTTCTTTTTATATTCCATGGTGATTGTATTGAACACTCATTGATTACAAATTTAGCTGATTGTAGATCTTTGGAATATTGGCTGAGCAGAGTCATAGTGAGGAGGTTAGGTTCTGTGGGTGAGAGAGCGTTGCTGTGTTTCTTATATGGTAATGTCGTAAGACAGTGTTTTTTTTTTTCTTATATGACGAGTGAATTGTAATGTGTAGCAAGAATGTTTGCCTGCCATTCCAAAGTCTATATAGTGATAATAACTAGAGCTTAGCTGTATTCTGACCACTAAATGTAATCATTGCACCATATGACGTTAGAATATTTTCGAGTCCAAGGTTTTAATTAAAATTATTTGGCAAAGTAGTAATAGAATGTATTAGGTATAACGAAAATTATCCGGTATTTGAAAAGGGTCTTTAGTAAAATGGAGGATGTTAAGTACTCCACCCTCAAAAAGTCACTTTTACGATCGGAACTGTTATCACGTAGGACTGCATCATGGTAAAGATACTAGACAAGAGATGCATAACAGTTTCTAGATTAAAAAAAAAAAAAAGTCAATTCCTGGTATTTGAAGTGATCTGTGAAATTGAAAATAGGGCTTGAAAAACACAAACAAAATATTGGGGATAACCGCCTTTATGAAAATTACCCCTATCCGCAATTTCATTTTAAGAAATTGACGTTTTGGCCTTTGGTATTTAGGGAAAGTAACCACCAAGGTTAATCGAAAAATAAATATTGAAAGGAAGTCAACGTAAAGCATAAAATATTCCGAGGAAATAATGGCAAGCTATAGATTAGTGTGTGCTTATCGAGTTTTTAATCTTTGTGTATGCAATATTGAAATTCATATTTTGTGGAATTAATTTAAGGTGTATTTGAACACTGATTTGCGATTATTGTGTATGCTGGCATATCAATTTTCACGTGTTCCCACGATAATACTTTATATCTGTCAAAATATAAAAGATATAGTAGCCTACTTAAAGAACGTTAACGTTGTAATGGAAAGTAGATTTTATTAATTTTCGCGAGACAAAACTTTTCTCTAAAGCATTTTAGTCATTAGCTTACCAAAATCATAAAATCCATTAGCTCAGAGAGAGAGAGAGAGAGAGAGAGAGAGAGAGAGAGAGGAGAGAGAGAGAGAGAGAGAGAGAGAGGAGAGAGAGATTGGAAGGGGAACGGAATGGATATGCAAGTTCAGAATGAGACAAACGACCACAAAATAACCGGTCTGTGTCAACCCCCCCCCCCCCCCCCTCACCTTTCTGTGTGTGTATGTGTGTTAGTCCCGGAGGACGTTCTTTTAAATTGCAAATCAGTCCTTTTTTGACCTCCCAATCATAGAGCCACCCGTCCAGCAGGGGGTGGGACGATTAACCCGGCGAGAGGAGGGAAGTGATATGTGATTGGCTGAGCGAAGATTTGACAGAAGCCAATCGTAGTTCGTTAGCAAGGATGATAGATGAGAGAGAGAGAAAAAAAATATATAATTTCCCGTTGATTATACCCGACGAACTTCGTCAAATCTTTATTGTCAACAGTCACTCACCGGATAGGGGGTTGAGTGGGGAGGGAACCCATTCAATTTCATCTTGATTGATTAGTCACGAATTACCTAGAATAAATTTCGTCTATAATATTTTTCCTAAAGACATCATGAAGACGTTGTATTATAACGTTACTTTTCATTTATTATTCGTAAGCACATGTGTTTGTCTTCAGATTATTATTTCTGTCGCAGTATCTCCTTAGATGTTTGCTCGATTTCCATATTCATCCGGATGTTTTTGGGTCGTCTGTTGCCGAGGTGAAGTTTATCGTGGTTTTTGTTAGAACAATCTTCACTCGAGTGCATAGGTATTCATGAATCTGTCACACACCAAGACAGGCTAGGGCCTTTCTTTACCATAAAAGTCGTGATAAATGACTCTCCGAGCATTATAGACTGCTCTCATTGGAGATTTGTCTATTGGTCTCTATATCTTTCTTTAGTTGTGTTTTCACTGATTTCATCCAATACGACTTAAAATTTTGGAAAAGGAGCTTCTGGTCGTTCTAAGAAAGTTTTTAATTTGAGATTTGCTAATAAAAGTCAATCATTGGGGACACTAAGCAATTCAGCGTTTTACAGTGTAGGTATATCTGTATATTGAATTCCTTTGATTTCTATCAAGCAACAGTACTACATTGAATCCCTCTCTCTGGTTACGGCTCATTTCATTTTTGCCGACACTTGCACAGAATTGTCTGACCTATTCTTTACACATTCTCCTCTTTCTTCATACACTTAACAAGATTGAAATTACCAAAAAATTTCTTCCTCTCTAACGAGGTTAACCACTGCACTGTTAATTGTTCAATAGGCTACTTTCCTCTTGGTGAGGGTAGAAGAGAGAGACTAGCTATGGGAAGCAGTTCTTCTAGGCTTCTAGGAGAAGGGCACTATTGTTCTCAAGTCTTGGGTAGTGCCATAGCCTCTGTACCATGGTCATCCACTGTCTTGGGTTAGAGATCTCTTGCCCGATGGTACACTCAGGCACGTTATTCTATCATTTCTCTTCCTCTTGTTATTTTGGAATTTTTATCCTCTTGTTATTGTCGGTTTTATAGTGTATATAAGAAAGATTTATTTTAATGTTATTATTGTTCTTAAACTTACTCTTGTAGTTTTTCTTATTTCCTTTCCTCACAGGGCTATTTTCTCTGTTGGAGCCCTTGGGCTTATAGCATCTTGCTTTTCCAGCTAGGGATAATAATAATAATAATAATAATAATAATAATAATAATAATATAACAGACATAATGTATTAGTCCGCCATTTATCATATTAATTGAAATGGTTTTGTTTTGCCCATAGTCAAATGCATATTTTTGCATTTAAACTGGTCTGTTAGGTATTTTCATCTACCTTTTTTATATTTTCAAAACTGCTGACATTTTATTTTAGTGGCATCTCGATACAGTTGTATTATATCATATGAGTTCTATTATTGTTGGATGAGATTTTAGCCGTTACCTTGTTTCATTCATATTGTACGTTGTTATATTATCATTGGAAATTTTTCGTTATCATTTAGGTTGTAAAGCCGTCTGCATTTCCGGAAAGTTCATGGAATCCCCATACTTCATGGTTTTCATCTTTAAACCCCCCCCCCCCCCGAAATAAAAATTCTATCATTTTGTAATTGTATATTGTAAAAGATATTTAATATATATATATATATATATATATATATATATATATATATATATATATATATATATATATATATATATATAGATATATAGATAAATAGATAGATATATCTATATCTATATATATATATATATATATATATATATATATATATATATATATATATATATATATATATATATCTATATATATATATATATATATATATATATATATATATATATATATATATATATATATCTATATGTATCTCTCTCTCTCTCTCTCTCTCTCTCTCTATATATATATATATATATATATTACAGTATATATATCATATAAATATATATATATATATATATATATATAGAGAGAGAGAGAGAGAGAGAGAGAGAGAGAGAGAGAGAGAGAGAGAGAGAGAGAGAGAGAGAGAGAGAGAGAGAGAGAGAGATTATTCAGCAGGCATCTTTTTCGGAAACTTAACGAATTACATGAAAATGTCTATGCAATAGGTTTTAGGCATTTTCTGCTCCTTTCAAACTTATACAAGCTCGATTAAATCTCTTGAAAACCGTTTGCCTATCAAAATGCGTACCGGTTTAAGGTTTCTACTCATTGAGCATCAGTGGTTAAGATTAACTTATTATACTATAGTTCAAATTTATTTTATCACACTTCTTGTAACGTTTAATTTATATTTAAATTGCGCGTGTTTTTATTTATTTCAAAATGCTTTTTAATTAATCCATATTCTATTCCTGTAATGCATGATCAAATTTATTTCAGTGGTTTTAATGGAACGTAGTTACCCTAAAAAACAGTTATTTCGTTATCTATGGTAACATCGTTTTCTTTAAACAGTTTTAAGGTATACCTCGTGGTTTTTTCCCCGTTTTTGGTAGTGTTGTTTAAGAAACCATTTATTATTTCTTTGGAATATGCTGTTAGTAATAATATATGACGTAATGTCCATATTATTTTTATTGCTTTGGGTAGAATGTAGTTTGTTGGGACAGGCGATACCTTTCTTATTACTTGTCAAATCGTTTCTCGTTATGGGGAAATTGTTCTTTAATGTGATCCGATGTACCCGAATATGAAGTTATTTTATCATTTTACATAACATTATGATTTATGTTTAACAAATAGAAATTCAAAACTTTATTTATTTTCAGATGACTACGATTATGACATGGATGGTAGTGGTGCTGAATTGGGCGACACTCTAGTAACAAAACCACATTCTTCGACCCAACACAACAGAAAAGCAGAGGTGGGAAGCACAGTGCGATTCAAGTGCTTTCCAAGGGATGCTGAAGACCCAATTCCTGATATAATTCCAAGTTGGTTCATAAATGACAAACCACTTCACCTTATTCAAGACCCAAGAATCACTACCGTCAATAGGCAAGTTTGTTATAATCGAAGCCGTAACGTCGTATCTTAGTTCTTTTATTTAAAATCCACAGAATATAATTTATGGTACATGTGACAATTTATAACAAGGTCTGTTAGGATGGACAGCAGTACGGAAGATGGAAGCGGGAAAAATGTAGCCCCTAATTGGAATACAGGCGATTGAGAAAATGTGTCTTTTTAAAGCCTTTCCTTAAAATCATATATTCTATTTAATTACAGGTTAGGACCTCGGCTTCGTGTAAAACCAGTTACTCTGGAGGATGAAGGTACCTATTCCTGTAGGTGGCAGTCTAATCAACATTATGGATGGGTTAACTATACTTTAGAAATAGAAGATAATCTAGGACCTGCAATTCCTCAGGTAAACTTAATTTGTCAGGAATAAATTAATATTATCTTTCTTAATTTCATCTTTTAGCATTCTTTACAACTGTAATATATTTTGTCAATACCTGCAATTACTACACCGTACTTCCAGAAGTATTGGATAGAGCTACTTGGTTTGATTTAGGGATTTGATACTTTACTTCCTCCTTGAGATCTTTTTTACATGCATCCAATGCATTGCAGGCTTTACATGCTGACAACAAAATACTCGAAGATGACCCAAGAGAGCCCAGAAACAATCAGTATTTTCCCATTTTCACAAAGGACCTCAAACCTCTCATGATCAAGCCAGCAGGAAATGTTGCAGAATTAAAGTGCCAAGCTAAAGGGCCAGATCTCATATTTAACTGGCTCAAGGTTGGTAGAATCGGACTAATTTTTTCTAATATATATATATATATATATATATATATATATATATATATATTATATATATATATATATATATATATATATATATATATATATATATATATATATATATTATTGTACTTACTGTTCAAAATATCAATATTACAATCTTTTTACCAAAAAAGAATGGTATAATTCTACTGGATAAGATAATTTGTGTAAAATACACTCCGATCTGACAGTAAATCTCTAGGATGAGGAAAAAAATGCACTTAATTACTCGAGTAAACCTACTTTGAACCTGTGGCCTACTTGTACTGCCTATCACTTAATATTGTCATCTATATTTTACTTTGCTTTGTAACTTTTATTGATTAATATTTTGACCATATTCAGGATGGAGAAAAGCCAGCAAGACAGTTGGGCGATGTAAGGATCAAAGGAGCAATGCTGAAAATGGAGAATTTAGTACCAACAGACTCTGGGAATTATACATGTGTTGTATCCAATGAGTATGGCTCAATCAACCATACTTACAGCCTAGAAGTTATTGGTGAGTTTGTTTTTCTACAGCACATACCATTAGAGTCAAAGGAATACTGTATAATTCTTTTATAATTCAGTTATTCTTGTGATACAGCTAGCATATTCAAATAATATGAAGGTACAGTATTCTTATTAGTAGAGTAGAATGGAGTTTATTTTTTGATATTCTCAAATTTCTCTAGTGCTGAATAGCTTTACTGTATTGTTTGAAAAAAAAAATGTTTTATATTTTACTTTAGCTACTTGATAATTGTTGGTTTACATATATAGTTAAGCTTCAGAAATATTGTAAAAATCATGTACTGTTTATGGTAGAGTATATCACGTGTAATTATTTTTTTAAGGGGTGAATTAGACAGTTCAAAATTAGTGTGAGTCCTAAACAAATTAGTTGATAAAACTACTGTATTCCTATTCTATAACTGTTCCCTTCATGGCCCCACAACAAGCTATTCGACATTATAGCTTTTTGGTTATTTTTCCCTTCCTGTCAATATGATTACTGTAGTGTTGAAACATCCACAGTAGCCAACCAGTATTTGTTAATACCAAATGTCAATATGATTACTGTAGTGTTGAAACATCCACAGTAGCCAACCAGTATTTGTTAATACCAAATGTCAATATGATTACTGTAGTGTTGAAACATCCACAGTAGCCAACCAGTATTTGTTAATACCAATTAAAAAATTCCAACAATTTTACACTACCTTACATCTCCATTATGCTTTTGATGAAACAACTTTGATTTAAATTTTACTGAAACATCCAAGGGCTTTTAAGTATCACTATTATGAGAAACATTATTGAGCATTTCTAATAATCACATCCATAACTCAAAATATTTATAATCATATTTACAGTTGATTTTTTTTTTTTTTTTCATATAATACATTTTTGGTACAATGATAACAAGGGTTGCTCAACAATTACTGAAAGTTACAAAGTTTTGCTTTGTGATTTTGTTAAGCTACCATATGAGTGACATATGAAACAACAAATACAAACTTAGTTGAGGGATAGATTTGCGCATGCAATTCAGGAATAGGTTTGTTCTATTGACAAATGAATTAGGGTAGTCTAGATTACTGGAATTCTTTAAGGTAAAATTTTTATTCCATGCCTTATATACATGAATTGCAATTTAATGAAAGAAATTATGTATTGTTTCCTATTCTAAGCTGCAAATACTGTGGCATAAAGGGAGACTTCAAATGACTATAATACATTACTTTAAGTCGTGAGTTTTTATACAGGTATATGCATTTTTATGGTCAAAGGGATGTTATAGTTTCTGATTGCTGCCACAATGTTTATTACGGTAATTCAAATTGAAGTATCCATAAGTTAGCAATGAAG
>NC_090739.1:30736259-30783759 GCF_036898095.1 Palaemon carinicauda
ATTCTATTGACAGTCCAAGCACTAAAGGAGTTAGCCAGGATGGTCGTTATAAGGCAAAACAAAATTTAATCTTATGGAACATGTCCAAGCCTAAATCAGAGTTAAAAGTCTAATTATAGAGACTAATTATAAGTAGTAGGTTGACCAGGGCACTAGCCACCCGTTGAGATACTACCACTAGAGTTATGGGGTCTTTTAATTGGCCAGGCAGTACTACATTGGATCCCTCTCTCTGGTTACGGTTCATTTTCCCCTTGCCTACACACACACACACACACACACACACACACACACACACACACACACACACACACACACACACACACACACACACACACACACACACACACACACACGAATAGTCTGGCCTATTCTTTACACATTCTCCTTTGTCCTCATACACCTGACAACACTGAGATTATCAAACAATTCTTCTTACTTCAGTAGCAACCTTTCTCTTTGTAAGGGTAGAAGAGACTCTTTAGCTATGGTAAGCAGCTCTTCTAGGAGAAGGAAACTCCAAAATCAAACCATTATTCTCTAATCTTGGGTAGTGCCATAGCCTCTTTACCATGGTCTTCCACTGTCCTTTGGGTTAAAGTTCTCTTGCTTGAGGGTACACTTGGGCACACTATTCTATCTTATTTCTCTTCCTCTTGTTTGTTAAAGTTTTTATAGGAGATATCTATTTTAATCTTGTTACTCTTCTTAAAATATTTTATTTTTCTTTGTTCCTTTCCTCACTGACCCATGTCCCTGTTGGAGCCCCTGGGCTTATAGCATCTCGCTTTTCCAACTAGGGTTGTAGCTTAGCAAGTAATAATAATTGAGAGGTTCTGTCAATTTAGATTTGTTTGATAAGATTATTGACAGATTAAGTTTTGTCTTCAAAGAGATGGCCTATAAAGGAAGCCAATATGTCTGTTGTGATATGGGATGGGGACCTATCCCTTAAGAAGGCCATCCATGCTTTCCATACTGATTGGTATTGTGTGGTGAAGGAAGACCTCTTACATCTCACCAGATACATCACACTGTATACTGAAAATTCTGACCCATAAGTAAGAGAAAAAAAACCCAAGCGTGTAGATTCTGGGTCTGAAAGAAGGAAGTCGATAATTTGATTCCCTGCACTTTGATAGTCGTGCTGATCGAAGAGGGTGCAAAATAGGTCTTTGATGTTAACGTAGTACTTTTTCATTTTTATTTTACTGGATTCCCTGTTTTAGCCTTTCACAGGAGAGTTCTTGGATACCACATAACACATTAACTCAAAAACTACTGTACTGTATTGAAATTTTCAAATATATCCAAACTTTCCTTAATACTTCACCTAGCCCAGCCAATCATGTTGTGTGTATTTATTGTGACATAGTTTCAAGAACAATGGTTAATAATTTTGTCATGTGTAAATCATGATATTGTGAGCCATTTTTTGTACAGCTATCCCATATGTATAAAAGAGAAAGAATTTGAGGCAGATTTCTTAAGCATAGGAACCACTGACATTGGTGAAATACAGCCACTTTCTGAGTACAGTTGCATACATACAACAGTGGGATGTGTCAATGGATTTATTACTTTAGACAACAGATTAAAATGGTGCATAATACAATATACTGTAGTATGTGTTAGATCATTAATCATAATGACCTGTCTGTCTATCTGTTTGGCTCCCTATACATCCCCTCATCCATCTATTAAGTTTTATAAAACACATTGTATTTTAATATGTTTGAAGATTAAGACTTCAAACTTAACATATAATTCATCTGTGGGTAATGGGGATTCAGAGCTGTGCTAAATCCAATGATCAAAGTCAAATAAGAAATTAACCTCGGCCACAATGTTTGCTCCACAATATGAGATAGTGAGTGAACATTTGCAATGCTTGCTAGACTAATGAAAGCAACGTGCAGTGTGATGTCAACTCCATACTTTTAAGTCAAATAGGATTCAAACTTTTGAATTAGTACAGTATGAGATAAGATGTCTTATTTGACATGCAAACTATATTGATGAAGCTGATGTGAAGAGTGAAGTAATGGTCAAAAGTTGGATGGAAATTTGCTACTCCCACAAACATTGTGGAATCTTATAACTTACGGGCCATACAAGTATGTTGCTGATGACTTGCGAAAGAGGGCGTTGAATGTGTTTTGCTTTCCAGATTTCACATACAATAGTATTGTATCTACATTTAAGTTATTTTACTGTCCCCATGTTTACTTCTATACCATAACAGAAATTTTAATTGCAGCAGAGCCCTTAGTTGCTCCTTCAAAGGAGTCTCAGTTGGTCCCAGTTATGGGTGCAGTTCTCCTTATCATAATGCTTGGTGTTGCCTTGGTAGCAATTTGTGTGTGGAAGAAATGGCAAAAAGAAAAGAGAAGGGCAACAGAACTAGAACGTGCTAAAGAAGTCATTACCCAACATTGGATAAAAAAGGTAGGAAATTGTGTTTAAATCAGTTCTAATTGTTCCATCTTATTTTGACCATTGTAAATTCTGTGCTTTCTGCAGAATTGTTTATTTTATAAGCCCTTGGGCTTATAGCATCTTGCTTTTCCAACTAGGGTTGCAGCTTGGCTAGTAATAATAATAACAATAAAATTATTTTTTTCTCAATAATTGTGAATGGTTTGAGAATTGTTTTCTTTCATATAAATGATCAACTGTAGAATAGTTGCATATTTTTGTGACCATAAAGTGCTACCCGAGTGGTAAGTACGTTAAATTTTGTTCAAATATTTATTGACCCATCTCATCTTTTTGCAATTCATGTACATATGATAAATGACATGGTGGGTATTACTATACTGTACTATGCGTTTGATTATTAATGGTACAATTTTGTGCTGCAATAGAATTCCTTGTTAAATAACACGGCATGTTTCAGTGATAAAAAATTTTTTCCAGGTGATAGTGGAACGACAAAATTCTGATGCCTCACAAGAGCCACTACTTGTGCCTACGGTAAAAATAGAGCGCTGTCAGTCAAGATCTAGACTTGGATCAGAAATGACAAGTATATCAGAGTATGAGCTGCCTCTAGATGCTGACTGGGAATTACCACGCGCTAGACTCATACTTGGCGAGTCACTTGGCGAAGGAGCCTTTGGAAAAGTTGTGAGAGCTGATGTACAAGGCTTGCACAGACCAGATATAATCAGTACTGTAGCAGTAAAAATGTTGAAAGGTAAGATTTCCACCATGTGTTTTCCTTTAGAAACAGTTTGGAAAATTTCCAAGTGTATAGTATATGTATCATATTTTCATATCTGTTTTCTGATATCATCCTCCAATGAATTTTTGTTTTTGAGGATGTAAAACTAGTTATTGTAGCTATTTTAACCCCAATGAACTTTGGCATTTTTAGTTAATCCTTGAAAATTAATCAAGGAAATTTTGTCTAGTAAAATATGTCAGTTTTAGTGGCCTGTTAAACAGGCAGATGTTACTCATTCTACTGCATCCATACTGAAATAATTAACCAAAAATTTTCAACGTATTATCCAAAATTGTATTTCATTGTCTTGTAAAATCAGCCCAGCTGTTAAAAACCCCTACACCATTTGATAGTAGTATTGATACCCCCTTAAACAAGCAGTGTTTTTCTAATTCTTTAGTAAAGCCTTCAGTTGGAAATTTTAGGCAACTTCTAAAAGATTTATTCAAAGTAATAGATTTAACACATACAATAAACTGAAATTTTATTGATTTAGAATTGCTGGGCATAAACAAATATTATAGTAACACTATATAATGTGCATCTTATTGATATTATACTGTGCCTTTTGTTTTTGCATGTCTTACTTTTTTTTAGATAATGCATAACTTTTCATTGAAACAAGGTGTGGTGAACTGTTCAGTGCTACTTTTTTTGTAGATAATGTATAACTTTTTATTGAAACGAGGTGTGGTGAACTATTCAGTGGTAATGTTTGTTTTATCTGAATTCATGTTGTCTTCCAGAGGGCCATACAGATGCTGAGCTTATGGACTTGGTGTCAGAGATGGAAATGATGAAAATGATTGGAACTCATATTAACATTATCAACTTATTGGGATGCTGTACTCAAGATGGCCCTTTGTATGTAATTGTTGAATATGCAGCCCATGGAAATTTGCGGGATTATCTTCGCAATAACAGACCATCTTCAGGTTATGAACGTGCCATTGGGCAAGAACCTGATGCTCTGACTCAGAAAGATTTAGTCAGTTTTGCTTACCAGGTTGCACGAGGCATGGAATACCTTGCATCAAAGAAGGTATGCCTGCTTTAATTCTCTTTAGAATGATCTGTGATTAATAAATATAATGGTCTCTCCTTGATTACCTATGCTAATCTCAATTAATTGGTAAAAAGCCTTTACATACTATATTAGAAGACTGAAATTAAATTTTCTTGTATTTCAAGATTTTTGAGAATTAGGCCAAGTGGCTGGGTATTTGAAAATCCTTTAATCTTATTTCAGGAAAATTACAGACCAGAAAATGTAGATAATAAAATTTTTTGGTGTCTTGCTTATAGCAATCCAAATTCAAGATAAAGGCTCGTAAGCGTAATTACATTGCAATTGCTATTACTGTAATTGGATTACAGTTTTTACTTGCACAAAACATAACTAGTAATGAACCATGCTGTTGACTGCTAATTTTGAATACATATAGGAATGACAGTTTGAATCATATTTACATAACCAGCTTTCTTTAACCACCAAAAATATTTAGTAATATATTTTATATTTTGAGAATGATTTTATGATAGTTTTTGTTTTAAGTTTTACTTTATGAATTTCCTGTTTGATTTGAAGCATAGTAATGTGGTTTTATGTTTTACAGTGCATTCATCGTGATCTTGCTGCTCGTAATGTTCTAGTCAGTGAAGACCGTATCATGAAAATTGCTGATTTTGGCTTAGCACGGGACATTCACAGTCAGGATTACTACCGAAAGACAAGTGATGGACGATTGCCTGTGAAATGGATGGCTCCAGAAGCCCTTTTCCATCGTGTGTATACTTCTCAATCTGATGTGTAAGTGTTACCAAAATGTCAGGTTTTAGCATGCAGTAAAAGCCCCCTTATCTGTAGTCATTAAAATTCCTAGCCCCTTCCCGGCAGTTACAAAATTCCATGGATAATTGATGATATAAACGCTAAGGACGTTTAATTATTCACTTGGGAACTGTAATTGTAAATTACAGTACTCTACAGCAGTGAATGTACTCTGCTGTGATAATAATATAGTGCAGTACATTAATATCTCATACAGGTAATATTTATATTCCCACCTTTCTCTTTTATGTACAGTATAAGCTAAACAGCTGAGTATGGAAATGCAAATACCATATACAGTACAGTATTGATGTACAGTAGTAGTAACATAATACTGTCCAGTTTAATAACAGTAATGAAAAAGCAAACAAATATGCTATGACTTTTTGGGCTCAGCCATGTCGTCCTGATAGAAGGTTCCTTAAGGTACTTTTTGAGGGATATTTTGCTACAGTGATACTCCCAGAGAATTAACCATAGGTCTCCAGAATTCTGACTCCTGGTGCGAGTATCCTTAATATATTTTTAAGGATATCTCATAATATCAGGGGACGTATTTTTTGATACGACACATAACAATCTTCCCCCGAATAGATTTTACTCCTTGAGGGGGAAGACTGGCGAACGAAATGGGAGCCGTTATCAAGGTACCTGATGGACCCCCTCCCTGTACTGCTATGGGGGGGGGGGAATCATTCCTTTGATCTGTAGCATTTAAGCTAAGTGCTCTCCCACATTTCTCTCAGTGTGGTTACTGTTTATCGGAATATTATCATGCAATCTCCAGCATCTTCATCCTCTGGAAAGTTGAGTATTTCATCTTTCCTGTGTATAATTTTCAGCTCCCTTCTCACAGTTGAATTAGCATAATTTAAGTGTGTTAAGTGGAGTTGAAATGATGATGATGATGATGAAGTAGAGCACAGCCAACCCTGGAGGCAGCCATTTTGAGACCGCTGTCACAAGTCATAAAGGGATTTTGAAGAAGGAAAAATCTATTTCTGGGCGAGGGACCTGTGTCGCCCAGTGAAATGCTCCTTAAAGCACCATTTCTAAGGTATAGATACTGCTAAAAATACCAGAGAAAAAGTTGCATGGAATGCCAGGAATAAACCCTGCTCGCTCACTCTAAAAGAGTGTCGGTATAGTAACTGGGGCGTGTTAGAACCACTACCAGAGGTCCCTTACCAATTAGTCCTCTCCTTCCTCAATATCCCCCAATACTACGAGGTGCCGTTCTACACCCAACTACTACACCCAACTACTGCCCTCTACTACGACTACCCCCCCACCCCCCACCCCTACCGCTACCCACGCTTCTACCCTCATACCTTATCTAGCACCAGTGAGATTCGGACGTGTTGTTTACGTAGCTATTGTGTTTCGGTGTTTTTTGGGATGTCAGGCGTTTTGGAGATCCCTGTTCCCAAGTTGAGTATTATAATCGTCTCTTTTTTTTTAATCATTCTGGGTAGCGACACGCATTAATTCTTTATTGTTCTTTTTGTTTTTAGTCTCAGCCGCTTTGCATGATGCTTCCCTTACGGGTATTTTGGCGGCCATTTTGGTGTCGCTACCTCCTGATCTCTTTGTTTTGGCCGACCTTCAATTAGTTCCTCATACTAATTGTTGTCTCATTTAAGTGTTTTAGACATCTTATACAGTAATTTGGCATGGTTATTGACAGTTATTTAGGCTTTTGGATGCTCGGTTCGTTACCTACCCGACCGGGCAGTACACAGCTTCGGTCGGTAGCCTACCTCGTGAGCTTCCTCTTCGATTTATCTATCATATGCCTTAGTTAACTTGTCATTTCGAGTATTTTACGGGTAATCGGAACACGGTTTTAATTTATTTAGGGACTACCTGTCCAGGTCGGTATTTTACCCAGTTTTGGAGGGCTAGTTTTTGCTTAGAGTAGTGTAGTTTTCCCTGTCCAGGTCGGCATCTACCCGACTGTGGAGGGTTAGGCTATATCAAGGCACGGCAAGGCTTGGACTTCCACCAAGAACGGATGTCGGAGGTGTCCATTGACACCGTACAGGACCTACTGCAAGAAGGCCCTTAATAAGAAGTGGTTCAACCACCCATGGAGGAAGAAGGATCCATTTCGATGGTGACTGACGTCCCTCAGCTCACTGTGTCGGCATATCAACCTATGCCGTCAACCTCTTCAGCCCCAACTCCCCAACTGGTTAGACAGGTCGGCAGGAGCGAAGCGCTCCTAGAGTCGATCCAGCAGATGTTGACACTGTTCCGGAAGGAACAAGAGGAGAATAAGCAAGATCTCAAAGAGATGAAAAGAGGTACAGGAAGGGAAACACCCTGGGGCTTCCAGGGGCTCTGCTAAGCCCCTTAAAATATCTGACCTCCCTCACTGCTCCGAAACCAACCCCTGGAGGTAGACGGAACACATGCCCATGTTGAATGGGAAGCTTTATATCTCCGAGAAGTTGGGGTCCAAACCCCTTGAAGAGCTTCCATTCTGGCCCAGCTTTCAGCGTACCCAGATTGCTAGGTGAGACTGCGAGATGAACCTACATCCCGCGAGGAGACTATACCGAAGGAAGTCGTTGTCCTCGAACATGACAAGGCACAAACCATCCTTACCAGGACCCAGAAAGAAGTCGGGTATACTAACTCCAGTCTCAGTATTGAGCAAGAAGTACCCAACCTTCCCCTTTCGGGGAAAGCCATAGACTGAGTCATGAGAGCAGTCAAAGAGGGCAAACCCTGCCCAATCCTGGAGAAATGCAAACCATTATCTCTAGCTATGCCCACCTCTGAGGAAAAGTGGAAAGAGGTACATCTAACCTTCTCCGTCCCGAAGTTGGATCCGGAGATAGCAAGCCAGCAGTTTAATGAGAACCTTCCAAAGTTGCTAAACCATCTTTTGAGAAAGGAACAGGAGACGAAAAATA
Organism: Palaemon carinicauda; assembly: GCF_036898095.1. Classification (NCBI taxonomy): domain Eukaryota; kingdom Metazoa; phylum Arthropoda; class Malacostraca; order Decapoda; family Palaemonidae; genus Palaemon; species Palaemon carinicauda. The sequence goes on from NC_090739.1 coordinate 30,744,241, forward strand.
GTCTGGTCACCTCCCTGTCTCATCAGAACTGCTTGGAAATGTGTGCAGGCCATAAATAATGCCCCACCCTTGTAATGGATTTGTATGCTTTTCTTAGGTAAAAAAAAAGGACCTGTAGAGAGCATGTGTTTGCCGCAACAACGGTGAAACACGAACCCAGAAAACTGATTTCATCATGTATCTGGGGCCGAAGACCCTTTCCCACAGGAAGTGGTCCAAGAAGTCATTGCCAAAGCCACCAAGGAGAATAGGAACCTTCTCCAAAAGTGGGGCATGTCCTCAAAGAGGAAATCTTCATTAGAACTGCACAACTAACGACTGTGACCATGACCATGGTGCCTCAAATGGTAGCCCAGCTGCAAACCACCTTCCAGATGGTCCCTCAACAGCTGGTAGCCAGTCATCTGTCTTTAATCCAGGCTACGAAAGGCACTCGACCACCTTTAGGTCCTACCAAGGTTAGGACCCAAAAAGAGGATCCTCCGGAAACCCCCCAAGGGTGGAGGAGGACGTACGGAAACATGTCCTCAGGAACCTCTAAACAATGAGAGGTTCCAGGTAGGAGGCAGACTTTTCCACTTTCGGGATCGTTGGACCTTCGATCCTTGGTCCACAGCCAAATTATGAATGGACTTTGTTGGAAATGGAACAAAAATCCACCCCACTTTTCCAAAATTCTTCCAACACTCCACCCCCTTATTGGAAGAATATACCTCAGAACTCTTTAATAAGAAGGTAATGAGAAAAGTGAAGTCCATCAAAATTCCAGGGAAGGCTGTTTTGTGTTCTCAAGAAAGACTCGGAAAAACCCAGAGTCATTCTAGACTTGTCTTTACTCAACAAGTTCCAGATGCTTACATTGCAACACATAAGGACCCTTCTACCAAAAAGGGATATACACAGTCTCAATAGACCTGGCAGATGCTTACTGGCACCTATAAGTCAGTCGGCCCCTCTCCTCCTACCTAGGATTCAGGCTACAGAAGACAAAATATGTCTTCACAGCCATGCCCTTTGGACTAAACATAGCCCCAAAGGTATTCACAAAGCTAGCGGACATGATCGTCCAGCAACTACGCTCCGAAGGAGTACAAGTAGTAGCATACCTGGACGATTGGATGGTGCGGGCAGCATCCAAGACTACTTGTCTGCAAGTGGCCGGAAAGGTGATACAGTTCCTGGAACACCTGGGCTTCAAGATCAATTGCTAGAAGTCTCGCCTTTCTCCAGCTCACAAGTTTCAATGGTTAGGCACCCATGGGAACTTGCAGTCACACCACCTCTCCATTTTATTAAAGAAGAGGAGTGAAATAGCGGCATCTTTCAAGAGACTAATCCAACACAAGAGGATTTCAAGACGCCAACAGGAAAGAATACTGGGCTCTCTGCAGTTCGCAGTAGTGACAGACCTGGTGCTAGAAGCACAGGTAAAGGATGCGTCAGGAGTCTGGAGAAGATACGCATCAAACGCTCGAAGAGATCAACAAGGTTGACACCAACCCGATTGCGCACGCTATTAAGGCCGTGGTCAACGAATAAGAGCCTAGCACAGACAATTCTCTTGCAACCACCACAAACATCAGTGGTGATAAACACGGACGCCTCCCTGGAAGAATGGGGAGGCCATTCGCATGAAATGAAAGTGCAAGAAATTGATCACTCCATTTCAAAACTTTCACATCAACATCTTGGAGGCTATGGCAATCTTCCTAACGTTGAAGAGACTATCCCCTTGCAGAGCAGTCCACATCAGACTGGTCCTCGACAACGAGGTGATAGTAATATGTCTAAACCGACAAGGCTCGAGTTCACCTCGCATCAATCACGTGATGTTAGCCATCTTCCGCCTGGCAAGGAAGAGAAGATGGCATTTATCAGCAGTTCACCTTCAAGGGTTCCGCGATGTGACGGCGGATGCTCAATCCAGGCGAAAGCCGAGAGAGACAGAATGGTCCCTAGACGCAGACTCATTCTCCTTTATTTTCGATAAAAGTCCCGGAACTGCAGATCGACCTCTTCGCAACAAGCGACAACAAGAAACTACCTCGTTATGTAGCCCCTTACGAGAACCTTAAGCAGAAGCGATAGACACCATGTCTCTCGACTGGAACGGATGGAATTGGATTTACCTGTTTCCACCAACCAATCTCCTGCTAAAAGTCCTCGACAAGCTAAAATCCTTCAGAGGAACAGCTGCTGTAGTGGTCCCCAAATGGCCCAAAAACAATTTGTTCCCTCTGGTACTAGAATTGGAACTGAAGCTGTTTCCTCTGCCGAACCCAGTTTTATCCAAACTGGTGCAGAAGTCGACTGTTTACATTTCATCCTTGAGAACCAACAACCTGCATCTCATGATTTTTCGCCCTAGCAGCGAACAAAAAGTTTGGGATCTCGAAGAATGAGTCCGACTTCATTTTAGAGTACAAGTCAAGTTCAAACAGGTGACAGTGAATTGTCTTGGAAGAAATGGATATCCCTTGTGAAAACAAGGGGACCAACAGAAATTGCAACAGATTTCTGTCTCTCTTTCTTCATTTACCTACTTGAATAAGGCCTGACTTCTACGATAACCGCGTGTAAGTGGGCCCTGACTAGACCTTTTCTATACGCCTTTGAGGTGGACCTCACAAGCGAAACCTCCTATAAGGTGCCAAAGCATGTACTAGACCCAAGCCGGCAACCCCTCCAAAGCCCATTACATGGTTGCTGGTCAAAGTCTTGCACTATGCTTCAAACCTAAACAATGAGGATTGTACTCTAAAGGAACTAACACAGAAAGTCAATTTTCTGTTCGCAATAGCCTCAGGGGAGCTAGAGTTAGTGAAATATTGGCCCTATCAGGGATGTAGGCCATATTCAGTTCCTAACCAGGAGAACTGAACCTCTTTCCTGATCCTGCCTTTCTGGTCGAGTATCTGCCCACTAAAGGAAGATGTCTCTCTATGCCCAGTAGAGTGTCTTAAGGTCTATCTTCGTAGAACTTCAGACTTCAAGGAAGGATAGCTCTTCCGAGGCGAAACCTCAGGATCAATATCTATCCCTAAAATAATTGAGAGCAATACTCACCTACTTATTTACAGAGCGGATCCTGACAGCTCACCTGCAGGTTACGATCCAAAGAAAATTGCTTCTTCACGGAACTTCCTCTAACACAGGGGCTTTGGTAGAACTGCTCATACACTGGGTGGGGATCAACCAGATCTTTACAGACACTATATGAAGCATCCCCTGATATGTGATATCCTTCAAGATATATTAAGGATACTCGCGCCAGGAGTTAGAATCCTGGAGACCTATGGTTAATTCTCTGGGAGTGTCACTGTAGCAAAATATCCCTCAGAAAGCTACCTTAAGGTACCGCCCATCAGGACAACATGGCTATCTCACCCAAAAATATATTTTTCGCTTTGCTCAAAATCCGTTTTATCAACCAACTATTCAGTGCAAAGTGTGTCAGGTCATATCACCATTTCAGTACTATATAAAGATATCATCAATGGAAATTATTAAGAGAGGCTCTAAATACATACAGTATATTTTTGTAATATTTGATAGCCTAGACTTCATGATAAAAATTATTTTAATATGTGGTCATTGATATGAGAAAAGATTACCATATTTTCTCGGTGAAGTAAATGTAGAATGTGTGGAATTTAATTGGCCTTATTTTATCATAAGCTTGAATAACTTTCTTTTAGATAAATATTTGAAATTTTAAAATAATGAAGTTGGAATTAATTTACATAAAATTTCTGATAGTCTGATATCCTTTATTAACAAAGAAATTTGCAGTTTTGTAATGGAAAACTTTTAAAGATATCAAAACATGGTAACAAATGTTCAACCCTACTTAATGTATTTTTTCTTATTTGTGATAGATTTAAAACAAAATCACTGATCAAAACTAACCCGATAAGCACTAACAAATGCACAAACAAAACTTAGTCTGACATACAAGTTTATTCTCTCTTTTTCACTAAAAAAGGAGCCGGGTGATTTTTAATGTAATTGTTCTTATTATATCGTAAGTTTAATTTGTTTGCTTTTTTAAAAATGTGTTTCTAGATTATAAGATAACATACTTATTACAGTATCTGATAACACTGATATATGCTACAGGAAAAGTGTACTAATTTTTTTTTTTATAAGAAAGCTCTTCAAATATATAAAAAGATATATACAGTACACTCACTCTACCCACAACTTTTTATTTGAGTAAAATTTCTAGAAATAATTTTCCTTGTCTTAAAACCATGAATTTCCTAGTGGGGGATGGTACAGTACTTTCCTTGGTCTGTAGAGACTGGATAGTAATCCTAGTCTCTGAAAGTCTGTTTCTTTGTTTTTGCCATGTAATATAAGTGATTTTCTAAATTGTTATATAAGTAAATCTGCAGTTGCTGAATCCATACAAGGTCAGACTACATTTATATGAATAGCATAATTTTAAACTTTTTTATTTTTTGTCACCTTGTTTCATAGTAGGGCAATGACAATTATTGGTTAAATTATGTAATAATATTTATATCTAGTGTACAGTACAGTATATATAGCCTAACAGGGGTACATACACTCAACAGAGTTCCTTACCTGTAGTCAGTTGGTTATTCATGAAGTGCACATCCTATAAATTATGGTAATGGTCTATAGATAAACCAATGTGTTTTAGAGAATCCTATAGTAATTTTTATGTTCTTGATTAGATGGGCATTTGGCATCCTTCTTTGGGAAATAATGACTCTTGGAGGAACACCTTACCCTTCTGTGCCATCAGTGGAGAAGTTATTCCAGCTTTTAAGAGAGGGACATCGAATGGAAAAACCAACCAATTGTTCTCTTGAAATGTAAGTGTACCATGAGTTTAGTATTTACAACCAAAAGTATTTGAAATTAGAATTTCTATCCATATTTTTATCTTTTAAAATATTATTGAAGGGGACCATCCGCTATGTCTTGCATTTTTTTTTTTCTAATTATTCAAAAGGCACAATTCCCCTATATGTTTTAGACATAAATACCTTCATCATATAAAAATTTCAAGTCATGTGATCCAAAACTTTTTGATTTATTAGCTATCTTGATGTCTAAAATATTTTTAGGAAAATTTTTCTCTACTAATATGACACCAATTGTTTTGAAAATCATACCATTAAAACTTCTTTATAAATCGAATAATTCTGTGTGACAGATTTTAGATTTTTTTTTTAACCGAATTTTTCTTAATTTTCTTCATCTAGACATAAAATCATCATCATCTTTGTGAGCATCTTTTCCCACTTTTATGTGGGATCGATGTTTCTGGCCAGCGTTCTCCATTTACCTCTGTCCCACACTTCATCACCGGTTAATCCTTTGATCGAAGGTCATCCTTGATACAGTCCATCCACCTTCGCTTTGGTCTCCCTCTCCTTCTCCTTTCCTGTACCTCCATTCCCATCACTCTCCTCCCAATATACTGTTCATTTCTTCTCATGACATGATCATACCACCTCAGTCTACTTTCTTGGATCTTATCTGATAGTTCTTTAACTCCTGTGGTACCCCTGATTACCTCATTCTGGATCTTATCTCTTCTTGTCACCCCACACTTCCATCTCAACATTCTCATCTCTGCCACATCCAGCTTCTTCTCTTCTGTCTTCTTTACTGCCCACATCTCCGCTTCATACATCATTACCGGTCTCACACTTGTCCTGTGTACTTTACCTTTCAACTTGACCCCTATTTTCCTGTCGCATAGTACTCCACACATTTTTTTCCAATTCTTCCATGCTGCTTGTATTCTGTGGTTTTTTTCTGCCCCCAGATCACCATCCTCTGCAACTGTTGATCCTAAATACTTGAAATTTTCAACTCTTTTCAATCTCTCGCCTTGTAAACTAACTTCCCCATTCTCCCCATTTTTCAATCTCAAATACTCTGTCTTTTTCCTGCTGATCTAAAATCCTCTATTTTTCATTTCTCTTCTCCACTCCTCCAGTTTCTCTTCTACTACCTCTCGCCTAGTGCTACACAGTATAACATCATCAGTAAAAAGCATATACCAAGGAGACTGATCTTCTCTAATACCTTGTGTTACTACATCCATGACCAGATCAAATAGGTAAGGGCTCAATGCAGACCCCTGATATAGTCCCACACTTACTGGGAAACTTTGTTAGGCCTAAACTGCTCTTCTACCCTCTCATACATATCTTGGGTGATTCTTATGTATTTCTCAGGGACTCCCTTTTCTCTCATACATCTCCACAGTTCCTGACATGGTACTCGGTCGTATGCTTTCTCCAGGTCAATAAATACCATATGTAATCCTTTCTGTTTCTCCTGATGTTTTTCTATCATCTGCCTCAAAACAAATATTGCCTCTTCCAGGCATGAATCCAAATTGTTCCTCACCAATTATTGTTTCATTTCTGAGTATCTTCTCAATGATCTCCCATATCTTCATAGTATGGCTTATCAACTTTATACCTCTGTAGTTGCCACATTCCTAGATGTCTCCCTTCCTCTTATAGATGGGGATGATTAGGCTTCCTCTCCATTCCTCTGGCATCATTTCCCGATTGAAGATCTTTAGCATCAGGTCCCACAAGATATCTATTCCTTCCTCTCCAAGACTCTTCCATACCTGGTATATTATCCGGTCCTTCAGCTTTACTATTTTTCATCTTCTTTACTGCTTGATCTACTTCTCTTCTAGTCACTCCTATGGTAACTGCCTCGTTTGGGAGTCCATCTTCAAAAACTGATCTTGGGGTTCTCATCCAATAGTCCTTCAAAATAAGTTTCCCACCTCCTTTTCATTTCATTCTCTTCTGCTAGAACTATACCATTGCTATCTTTATTTGCCTTATCTGCGTCAGGTCTTTAGATGCCTTAACAATTCGTAATATTTTCTTCTTTCCTTCTGGTGTTTCCATCTCTTTATAGGCTTCATTTAACGTCTCGGCCTTTGCCTTTGCTACTGCTCTACTTGCTTCTTTCTTTGCTTGCTTATAGTCTTCTTTATCCTGCTCTTGTCCTGATAGATCTGCCTTCTTCTTGGCTTCTTTCTTGGTTTTTACCTGTTCTTGCACCTCGTCATTTCACCACCAAGATCCTTTATCATTTGGGGGATTTCTTCCTGATGACTTTCCAATTACTTCCCCACCGATCCTTAGAATCACTTTACTATTCTCGGTCCACCATTCTTGTACTGTACATCCTCATGTATCCTTGACATACAATAATCATGAAAAAATTATAAAAAGGAAAATCAAAATTCTGTTACACAAAATTGTGGGATTTTTATTCCTCTTTTCAATTATATCTTTCTCTCTAAAATTGAACTATAAATAAGTGAGAAAAATATACGTAAGTGTGAATACGTACATTTTTCAGTTATGAGCTCCCAAAGATTTGCTATAAATTTTCGCTTTTTTCTTAAAAAATCAAGATAAAACATTATTATGATAACCTTACGTTGTACAGTACTTTATTGTTTATTCCTACATGAAGGCACCCTAAATGAGGTATTTAAACCCTTAAGTTTACCAATACACTTGGCGTAAGGGTGACACGAGTTATCAGCGGCCTCTCATTGTTGCCAGAGTTTTAGTTAGAATGTTCCAGCTTTGTACTCTTTTTAAAAAGTTTCCCTCTCTTCTTGCCTCTTTTTTGTTGCTCTCTGCTCACTTTTTGTTCTGTCTTTGACCTCAGATAACATTGGCCTTGCTATAAAGTTCACGAGGACATTGTGAAAACACAATGTACATACGAACTGCAAGTAAACAAACACATGCATTATAACTTGTATACGTCTTTGGAAACTCTGGCCGTTCTTCTCGTAGATTGTAGTTTGCGTTCGCCTACCCTTTACCAATGCCTTCCATCTCCGTCAGACGTACAAAATTTTGAAACATGAGTGGAAGACATTGCTATATATTTGGAAAAAATAAAACACGCAAAGATAATTCTGTCCAACTCGTTCATGCAGACGATGCAGTAAGGATGACGTCACCATTTAAAGACAGCTTTATCTTCATTATTTGAGCATGTACAATATGGTTCTGCATACATAGAAACAATAAATCTATTTTTTATTTCTTAAAGTTATGTTAAACACCATAGCAGACGGTCCCCTTGATATTCAAAATTCAGTACTCTTTCTATATTCATAATAATATATATTTAATTACGATTTTTTTCAGGTATATCACCAAGTGTGACATCAGTAGTTTGAATAAAGAAACTTAAAAGGCATGATTCATATATGGAAATTTTGTTTTCTTGTTATGTTTTAATTAAACTATCAATGTTTACAGATACATGATAATGCGAGAATGTTGGCGTTATCAACCAACTCAGCGACCAACATTCAAAGAACTTGTTGAAGACCTAGATCGCATTCTTACCTTATCTTCGACAGTTGTAAGTATAGTATGGTTGCAGTTCTTATTTAAATTTGGGTAAGATTCCTTAGAAAGCTATTTGGTTTTAAGTGAAGATGGACACAAATTAAGGTCACATTTCTAATTATTTAGAGTTTACTACATACTGTATTTGAAGTATTTCAATAGAATGTGCCGTTTAATCATTTGTCCCTCGTTAAAAGATAATTTTGTTCCAACACTACAACCCGAGTTCTTTATGTAGGAGATTGATCAGCGCGAGCTGGTGTTCAGGCTATAAAAACTTTGATCGAGGTGGCAGCCAACCGCCAGCAGAAGCAAGGGTAGCTACCATGCACACACTCACTAGCTTAACCACCTTTTGATTAGCATCCAGAGAGAGCAGACTTGCCTCACCGCCCCTTTGTTTTCTGTAACTGGCTGTTCAAACTGTTTTTTTTTCACAGCTCTGTCTGGGGACAACTGGCTGTGTTTGTAACACATTCTAATCTTTCTTATTGGAGACAAATGTTCATTAGTATTGCCTGTCATGCAGACAATTCTACTGCTAGAAGAGTCCCTGTGGTGGGCGTTGGGTGTGGCCATCCTTTAGTGGGAATGGTTCTGCCGAAGGTGAAAGAAGTCGGAATGGATTCTCACAGACTTTCTTCTTCTTAAGTGGTAACCCCCTTCCATTCTGTCTCTGCTCCTTCAGTCTTCTCTGGAGGATGAACAAACGAAAGTGATGTGCCTTTTCTCCTTCACGACTTTTGGGTTTAGTAGACCTAATTGCTTCCCCTGGAGAAGTGGTGGCTCCTTCCTCCAGTGAGAAGTCCTCCATTGATGCTCTTTGTGAGCTGTAGCCTTCCTTGTGACTTTTGGGTTCCCCTCGAAGGATTAGCTTCTGGAGGAATTGAAGCCCGGTGTACAGCAGGAGGCTCTTATACTCTTACTGGGATTGGCTCAAGCCCATCCCCTTCCCATGCACAGTATGTGAAAGTATATTTGCAAGAAAAGAACTTGCCACTAAAATACCTTCTCTTTTTAGATAATGCTCCTGCTCACCCTCCAGGCTTGGAGTCAAAGAGTTTATTCAAATTAAATATCTGCCGCCTAACACAATGCCTTTGCTACTGCCCATGGATCTACAGAGATCAAGAGGTCATTTCTAATTTTAAGAATCTATAATATAGCCTTGTTTCGGAGGTGTTTTGAGGTCACTAATGATACTCGGGTAACTTTGAAAGAATTTGGGAAAAATCATCTTTGTATTCTAATTTGCATTAACCTTATTGATAATGAGTGAAACCAAGTGACCTACCGCACCATGAATTCAGCCTGGAAGAAACTCTGGTCTGGTTGTGTGTCAGAGCGAGATTTTGAGGGCTTCAGTACTAATGACGAAAATGTGAATGACATGGTTCGGCAAGGACGATGTTGATGATCTATTGGAAGACCACAATACTGAGCTTACTACAGAAGAGTTGGAACACCTTCAAAATAAATGACAAAAGACTTTGGCTGAGGATATTTCTTCTGAGAGGAGGATAATCTCATGTTCAGTTATTAAAGAAATGTGCAAAGTGGGGGGGAAGCTCAAGCTAAAGGACTGTCAACTTTTTCAATCATAATGTAATGTCGTATTACTGTAAAATTCTGCAAAGTAGGCAAAAGCAACTAACTCTGAATTAGTTTAATTAAAGAAAAACCTGCCCCAAAGCGACAGAGAAGGAAGAAATCCCGAACCTAAGTGACAAATGTGACATAACAAAAGTTCTAGTGGTTCTGTAACTCTAAAAGGAGTTCATCTTTTTAATTTACACTGTGGCTAGATATTCGTAGAAATTCACATAATCATGCATCTATTGCAAGGCAAAGGAAAGTAATACAAGCTCTAGCTGAACTGAAAGATGAAGCGAGCTCTACTAATTCTACACCCAACAGCAATTATGCAGAAAGCTGTATAAACAATGCTGTTGAACTAACAAGTATATACATCAGCTACAAGTCAAGTTCTTCATAGCATTTGTAATTTTTTTTTTTTTTATGGTATAATCAAAGTTTACAATAGAGTTGGTAATCACAGATATAACTCAAGTCATTCGAACTAGGGGGAAAAAATTTCCTTTTTGTTTGAAACAAAGATGGGCTGTGACAATTTGAATAAAAGAATAGAAGAGGATGAGGAAGAGAAGTTGAAGCTTTCGGGAGTGACTATAATTTACGAAGATGGGCTAAGTCTGAAATGTGGTTTTATATGGGACATTTAAAACTTGCCAGATTCTTTTTTATCAGTATCCATTGAAAAATACCTGGAACAAGTTTTTCCTGCTGTACATGTGTTGATGACTGGGAAAACAAGACAGTTGTATTCATCAATACTAGAACATTTATTTCGGCTACAGAAGAAAGGGGAATTCGGATATTGCCTATATTCATGTTAGTACATTTTGAATTGTCTACCATTAAAGCCCTCAAAGATAAATTTCCTGATGCAAGAATATTGAGGTTGTTTTTTAACCTATGTCAAAGTATTAACCAAAATATTCAGAGGAACAGCCTCGTAGATGCATATAGAAATAATGAGAGTTTAGCTTTAAGTGTATGACAGCTGGCTGATATTGATGAGATTCAGGGTGCACTTTTAGATCTCTGGAGTTACAATCCAAATGAAGCAGAGTCGGTATAAAAATATTTTGGTGATACCTAGGTGATAGGTAGACCCCATAACTTCACCAAGACCGCAACAAAATCAAGTTCGACGTCCCCCACGATTTGATCCAAGTGTGTGGAGCATTTTTCACCTGGAAGAATACAATACCCCAAGATTAAACAAAAATACTAAGGCTTTAGACCATATTTCAATCCTAGTTATTATGTTTATATATGTAAGTCTTCTTATCAGACAAACTACAGTATAAACAATAATTGTTAAGAGCAAAATCATATTATCCCACAAATCTCTTCTGGTTTGTCACTCTTCCGATGCCACTTTTAATAACTATTTTTGTCACTTGTACTATGTCACTTCTATGTGACTATTTTGAAAAGCTCCCGATATTATTTATATATACTGTACATATAATAAAGAATAAAAGTACTTCTATAGTATACAAATTTCACTGTAATGATTCTGTTTTGGATTACTGTATTTCCTTTTAACTTTTGATAATTAACAAAAAATTTCATTTCATTAAATTATTGTTTTCCATTAATATAGATGGCTTCAATTTTGATAGAGAAAATTTTAATCTTACTTCTTCATTACAGGAATATCTGGATCTTTCTATGCCTCATTTGGACACTCCACCTTGCACCTGCGATTCGTCTCTAACGTCTGATGCAATTACACGTTAAAAGTCTGACATGGAGTTGTCAGGTAACATGCATTTAATAGCAGATTAAATCCAAAGACACTTAGAAGCACTGCAGCTTTATTGTAAAAAGCTCTTTATATTGGATTGGATACTGCAAAGAGATCAGTGGTCGAGAATGTGTAGTTCAGTGTTGCATTGCAAGAATAAAAAAAGATGAGAAAACATGCTTCAGAACAGTAGTTGCAAAATGGTGTAAATATGAAAAACATTCTCTTTTGCATCATACCAGATTTGCTGGATGTAGTAAATGAACTTGTGAATACAAGCAAAGATAACTAAATAGTGTTCAGATGAAGTGTGTAAACTATAGTGGGGTGAATACAAGAAAGAAATTTTCTTTTTCTTTAGTGAAAAAGTTATGTGGGTGTTTTTGTAAACTGCTAAAAAGCCAGTAATGAAAAGAGCTTAGAAGGTGAAGAACGAAAGTAACTTGTTCTATTCACAGCTTCAGTCAATGATTACAGATTTGAGTGCTAGTAACTGCAGTCATAGCTCTAAGAGGTAAAATTAAAAGTGCAAATGAGGAATATTTGCAGTTCTGTCTTCAGGTAGATTATTTTATTTTTTTAGAAAAAACAGACATGCTCTCAAAAATGATATATAAAATTTATTTCTTCATTTATTCTATTGGTGCTTATTAGGTTTTTAAATCCAACACAAAGGATTTATAAAAAAAAAAAAATATTTATGTACTGTATTTAATGTCCTGCATTAATTTTACAGAAGATTAGTTGTACTTTATAAAAAGTGCCATATTCTCCTTCATCTTGCATATTTGTCAAGATGACAAATTAATAAGCAACTGTGTCGTAAATAAAACGAATCTGATAAATTATTAATTAGGAGTGTGTAATTGTCTGTAATAGGAATTGTCTCAGGGGTGACTATAGAAAAAGAGATTGGACTACTACTGACTAAAGTGTCACAACAGGAGCTCCTTGTAGCAGTATGATGAAATTGAAGCGATATTCCTTCAAGAAGTTCTATGAAATACAGTAAGAAATCGTCATATTAGTTCCAAGAAGAGAGACACTCGGACCATACTGCTAGTCTACATTTTTTTTCCATTGAAAAGTAGTACAGCAAGGTCAGTGAAGGTGATAACTTCAGAATTAGTAGTTATCAAACTCGCATTTATGCAGATTTTTTTTATACAAATGTCCAACTCTGGGATTGCAAATTTTCTGCTATAAATTGTCAGCCAATTGTTAATTAAATGTTTTGCTAAATTTTAACTTTTTTCTGATTTTTACATAAGATTTTTAATATGGACAACTTGGTTAAGATGCTAGTGCAGTATTGCACTGCATGGCATTGGGTTTTCATATAGCAAGCACAGGATTTCATTCAAAATGCTCGTCTAAAGAAAATTAATTTATGAAACCTCTGTATATTGTTTATACTTTTTCAATTGGCCAAATATTTTTGAAGTACTATATCAAGACTTGCAGATCTGGCCAATCAAATGCTTACTATCTATTAGATTTCAGAACAAGTTAAATGGTTTGAGCAAGCTTTGCTAGTTCACCTTTATATCTAAATTACATTGTAATGTTAGGAGACTTTTAAAACCCATATTTTGCCATCAGAAAATTTGCAGGGATTTATAGTTTTAAGTCGGGTATTCTTTGAAAAATGGTAAAAAAGGCAGATAGGGGGAATGGTTTTTTTTTTTCAATGGATCACAATGGTGCTAATAGTGTTTAGGTTTCTCCTAATGTAGAATTGGTTTTGTACATGAAGCAGATTTTTATGAAGATTTGTTAACTAGCTACTACGGCAGCATTTTATGTCAGTTGGAAAAAAGGGTAATACAAATGAATCAAAAAAAGATAACACCTTTTTCTTTAATATTGCTCTAAATAAGTACAGTATAACTAAATATATACTGTGAAAAATGCTAAGCAGTTATTTAACATAACAATAAAATGTATAAGTACATTTTATGTATTAGATTATGAATGTTTTTTTCATTAGGTGACATATTGATGTGTTGTTAGTTGTCTTAGTACAGTTAATGTCGCTATTACAAGTATGTACTGTATTGCATTCAAAATTTAAGGGGAGCCTGTTATTAAACGCATGTAATTGCATCTATTGTATCCTCTCAAGAATTGTCACGAGTGTAAGGATTATCAGCAAAAATAGTGGACACGTCAGCTAATTTGTTTCAGACAACTGAAGGTACTTTATTTTACAGTCAGTTAGCTCAGAAAGTACTTAATTTTGTGTAAGGTTACATTACAGATGTTATCTGTAATCTATTTCTTTGTGTGAAAGAAATGTTTTCTTTCATTACATAAAATACCTATGAGTACTGGCTATTCAGGATATTGGGTCTGATTTCTATCTGCCCTGACTCCCATAGGTTCTCATGTCCTAGTCACTTATTGTTCATCTGTGCTTATGAAATAGTACAATACTAGAATACTTTTATCATCAATTTTAAGGTACCAAATTTATCACTCCTTAAGAAAAGGCTTATTTAAGCAATATCTTCTTGCACTGAGGATTTAAGATTTATCAAAATTTAAATTTCATAGTTACTTTGCTTCAGGTAATATGAAGTGCATGTAAATTATATTGGCTATATTTTACCTCCTAAAAAAAACTGAAAAAAACTAAGATGAACACTGTATCTTCAGCACTGCATATGTTTCCCATTTATTTGAATCATAGATCACTGTAAAATATGGTGTTGAAAAATGCATGGAATATTTTGTTTCACCTTTGCATTGATGGAAGAGGTATTTATAGTGTTTGCTAAATTTTCACCTGCACAGGGCTTAATGTGCCAAGTGTTGAGTTATGCCAAAGGCTTAAATATGTAACTGCATCAGTATTGAATATAATAATGAGATAGCACCTCAGATCTGACATGTATGGGAAGACGTGAGAAATTTATGTAAATGCATTGCATAAATTGTTATATTGTATTTTGTTATAGCATTAAGTATATAATTCTTGTTAAGAACTTAAAATATAAAATATTTTGGAAAATTATTGCACTGAATTATTTTAACTTTTCATTTTAAGTAGTTATTTGTAAATTTACAGTAGTTTCTCATGTCAAGACTTTTTTTTTCTTTTGGCATTCGAATATAATCATTACTGGTGAGCTCAAATGCTAAACATAGTGGTTTAAGTCATGTAAATAAGAATTGTATAGTTTCATCTAATATGAAAAAGGATGCAGGTGGGTGTGTATTTGATACTGATGCATATAGATAAATATAGTCATTAACTTTATGTACTTATAAGTTCTACACATTAGAAAAGTTGTGTTTTAAACTTTTCATTACTGAACAAAGGGAGAATTGTTAAATTTTCCTCATCAAGATTCTTGGAGAATTCTTTTTTATTTATTACAGGGATAGGCTAGATACTGTACAGCAGTCCTACAGTATTGAATGAATTGAGTTTTTTTCACTTGATAAACTGTAGGTATAGTTAAAGAGGCTTGTCCCCACTCTTGTAGATACTGTATTTCACTTTGAAATGGTGGCTTTAGTTTTATAACAAACTATTATATTTACAGATATGAAATTATCACTAAATAAATCGTTGTTGTCACAAGGAAGTTTTTATACCTGTTTAAATCTTAAAACATGACAAATTTGGAAGTAATTTGTATTTAAACTAACGATACAAACCTGAATTCTTACATAGTAGTATGACTTCAGCACAGCTGGAACACTGATGTTAAATCTTTTAACAAGGTGTCCAGTCGATAGTGGGGAAGCATGGTACGACACACCATGGCCAAGGATCTTGGCAAGGATGATCCTGCCATCCTCACCTCGAGCCTCAAACAGATATTTATTTCTTTTGTAAGGACAACGTCCTACAACGCTTGCTGCAATATTATCATCTTTGTATATATTTTTCAGTAGATATTATTTATTCAGTCCGGCGCAGAACCATCTGCCCTTCATTTCTATGTACATTTCATTATTATATGGCAAGCGTGGGCTTTCATATTTATTGTAATGTTAACTGTAGAAAACACAAATGCCCCGCATTATCCACCTGTTCACGGTCGGTCAGTCAAATTGCTACTCTGCTGTCCGCACAGGTCAATGTACTTTGCCAGTGTCGGAAATAAGGCATCACTCGTCTATGGTCTGTCATCTCGAACCCTCGCAACTGGTGACCCCGGAGTTTCCCTTAACGGACTTACAATGGTGATTTTGACAGAAATCGTTTGGGCTCGCAACTCACATACCCCAACGCCACTAACGGACGCGGCGCAAATCAGTTTGCGTTTTGGCGTTTCCAAAAGCAGTTTTGCCACGGCAATTAACGACTACTCGACTGCTTGGAATTCCTACTCCGTTAGCGAACAATACGGCTCACTACTGACTTTAGGAGAGTGGGGTCAGATCACAGATTCAGAAGTCAACAGTACCTCGCCCCTTGCAACCGAAGAGCACAGCGCGATAATACCACAAACAGCCACACAAAAGTTGATGGGACATAAATTGCAGCTGCCTCCCTTCACACCGGATGCATCGACAGTATGGTTCCAGCGAGCCGAGTCCCACTTCAGGCTGGCAAACATTACCGATGAGATAAAAGAAGCAGATACAGTATGGGGATGGTAAAGTTGACACCAGACACTTTAAAAAGGATTTCCCCCTGGCTGAAACAGAGGCCGGGACCCTTGAGGTACAACGACCTAAAAAAGAAACCGACGGAGATTTACGACCTCCCGGTACCCCTAAGGGTCCAGCGCGCCCTCGACCTGATGACAACGCCCCTCGGCAACATCTGTCCCTCGGCAGCCTGGGACGAACTGAGGGACCTCCTCCAGCTGAACGAGCTTGACAGCGATGGGTGGCCCAGGGAGATAAGCCTGTCAAAGGAGACCTTCTTCCGTCACCTTCCCCAAAGCATCCTCGCCCCGTTGGATGGCACCGAGGACCTGGATACACCGTCATTGGTTGAGAAGGCCAAGAAACTTCACCTGGCAGCACGATACGCTGCCACTGCCTCTGTCAACGCCGTCACGGAGGAGACCGAAGATTATCCTGTAGAGCCAGGCAAGGTGGAGGTCAACGCGGTCCACGGCGGGAGATTCCAGAACTCCCGCTCTCGTCCCCCGCCGCATTGACAGCAGCAGCAACGCCAGCAGTCTCTCCAGCAGGAGCAACAGCACCAACGAGAAGACCACAACCACAAGGGTCCTGACTTTCCCAGATGGTGCTATTTCCACCAAGTATGGGGGAAAGGGGCACGGAAGTGGGTCCAGCCATGCGCCCATCCAAGAAAACTAGGTGGGCGACCGCGTCTTCAAGCAACCGTGGAGCAGGCGAGGCTCGATCAAACGGGCTTCTACATCCTGGACGTCAACTCAGGAAAAAGGTTCCTGGTGGATATCAGCGCTTCAGTGTCAACTTTCCTGTCCTCGAAGGATGACCGCAGCCTCCCATCAGACGACAGGGCCACCCTGGTCGCCGCAAACAGCAGCCCCCTCACCTGTTATGGGACGAGGACACTGAAGATATTCATAATGGGCCGGGATTACGACTGGCCTTTCCTGATCGCAGACGTCAATGTGCCCCTCCTGGCCGCCGATTTCCTCGCTCACCACGGACTGCTGGTAAATTTGCGTCGCAAACAACTAGTCGACCAGGATAAAAACCGGTCCCACCACCTCTCCAGCGGGCCCAGCCTTCCCAGGGTGTGTTTAGTCATGCCCCACGATTATGGCCTCCTCTTGCAGGAATTCCCGGAGGTCTTCAATTGATTAATTGAAGGTTTTCTGGCATCCTGACATCTAAGGTCATTGACACCGATAGCATTTATATATGAAAAATAAGAGAATTCAATTATAACCATAAAAGTTAAGAAGTCACTATAATAGTTAAATAGTTTTCAAAAGACCTGCTTCTGAAATAAATCTAAAAATGCCGCTCGCACCGTAGGACACATCATGTCCAAGAATCTTGGCAAGGGTGAACCTGCCATCCTCACCTCAAGCCTCAAACAGATATCTATTTCTTAAGTTATTATAATTAGGGCACTCGGTCAACAAATGCGTCACTGTTAAATGTACTAAACAGTCCTTGCAATATGGTTGGTGTTGGTCCTTCAGCTGAAACTCGTGTGTCAACCATGTGTGACCAATAGTCGTCTCCCATTTTCGGGGAATCATGTTATACCTCCAAGGTGATATGATATTTGTTACTTCCCTTATTTTATTGTCATCTAGACTATCCCAGTGTTGTTGCCATTTATTACAAACCAATTTCTTGATGTAAGGTAGGAAATTATTACAGGGAATGGGATACCTCCTTGGTAGCAACTCGGATGCCGCATTCTTCGCCAGTAAATCTGCCTTCTCATTCCCAGACGCACCTACATGTGCTGGAACCCAACAAAATCCAACTGTTAAACCTCTCCGTACAATAATTAAAAGCCATTCTAAAGTCTTTAAAACTAGAGGGTTACTAGAATTAAAAACTTCTACAGCTTGAAGAACACTCCTTGCATCACTGAAAATTGTAAAATTACCCTCCTTTTCCAAAGCTATTTTCTCAATAGCGGTTAGTATGCCATACAGTTCAGCAGTAAATATGGAAGCTGTTAGAGGAAGTGCACCTCTGCAATTAAAATCATTACTATGTACTCCAAATCCAACGCCAGCATCAGATTTGGAGCCATCAGTATATATAAAAGTCAATCCCCTGTTCTGCAACATGTTCCATAAAAAGAGACCTGGATTCTAAGTCAGTCACATTCTTCTTAACTCCAATAAAGTACTGTATGTACAAAAAGATACGTCAGGTCATTTCCATGGAGGCGTTGATGATACCTTGAATGGAAGCACCTTAATTCTAATTATATCCAGATTGTTTAATAATTGTTTCACCCGAAACCCAAAAGGTTGAGGATATTTTGGGTGCAACTCAAAGTATGTTGAGTGCCTTACAAGGCTTGCAGTCTGAAAGGCTAAAGAAGAATTAGGGAGTCTTTGCAATCTAAACCATTACCAAATAATAGAGGACATTCGGTAAAGGTCTAGAGGCAACTCCCCAGCATCAACAAGGAGACTCGTGATAGGTGAGGTTCTAAACGTTCCTGTGGACAATCTAATACAAGCATGATGTATAGAATCTAATATTTTTAACCGGCTTTGGGTGGCTGAGGAGTATATTTCGCATCCATAACTAATTTTGTAAAAAACAAGGCCTTATATAATTTTAAAATAGTATTGCGGTCTGCCCCATGATGTATGGGACAATACTTTTAAAAGATTCAGACCCTTAAGACATTTAGCTTTTAATGCCTTTAAGTGAGAAACCCATGTAAGTCTACAATCAAATATCAACCCTAAAAATTTAGCTTCACTTGCACATGGGATCCGTTGACCTTTGATGTATAAAACTGGGTCTGCATGTACTCCCCCGGATACGACAGAAATGGACAATTCTAGTTTTACTTGTTGAGAACTTAAATCCATTCATATCGGCCCACTGGATAATTTTATCAATAGAGAGTTGTATTTTTCTCTCAACCATTGCCATTCTAGCTCCAGCAAATGATATGGAGAGATCATCCACAAATAATGTGACAACATCCCGGGAAATGACTGAGGATATGCCATTAATTGCTAGTGCAAAAAGGGTTACATCAGCACACTTCCCTGAGGAACTCTTTCTTCCTGGCATTTACTCTCTGATAGAGTTTCCCCAACTCTCACTTGGAAAACTCTATGTGAAAGAAATGACAAAATAAATAGTGGTAGCTCTCCTCTTAATCCAACCTCACGGATTCTTTTAAGTATACCTTATCTCCATGTGGTATCATATGCCTTTTCAAGATCAAAAAAGACTGTCACATGGTGCTGTTTGGAAGCAAAGGCTTCACAAATGGAGGACTCAAGTCGTATCAGCACATCAGTCGTTGAGTGCATTTTTCTGTATCCACATTGAATGGATGGTAAAACATCATCTTTTCAAGGTACCACATCAGTCTTACATTGACCATCTTCTCCATGATTTTGCTCAAATAAGATGTCAATGCAATTGGCCTATAATTTGCTGCTAAAAACTTGTCCTTACCAGGCTTTAAAAAGGCTAAAACAATGGCTAGTTCCCAAACACTTGGTTAACTATGATCATGCCATATTCTATTAAAAATGCTTAAAAAAAATATCTCTGTATTAAAAGGTATGTGTTTAATCATTGCATAAGGAATTTCATCAGGTCCAGGGGCTGTATTGTTACACGTAGCATGAGCAGAATCAAATTCTCTTTCAGTAAAAGGAGAATTGTATGACTCTTGCTTTCTTGTTGCGAAATTTAAAACTTTCTTTACTTCAATGCTCCTATACTGGTGACCAGGAGCTGCTTCACACTTGCACGATACATTTGAAAAATGGTCAGCCAGGGCATTGCTAACTTCGGTTGCTCCAGTCATATATCGGGCATTTACCTTTAACACTGGTGGTGGGTTTGGGGTGAATTTGCCTGCTATTTTTTTTACTTTCCTCCACACAGATGATGTTGGTGTTCTACTGTTAATGGAGGAAACAAATGACATCCATGACTGGCGCCTAGCTTCTTTCATGGCATGAAGGAACTGTGCTCTATATTTCTTGTATATGACTAAATTCTCCTCAGTACGGCGCATGCGCAATTGAGTTAAAGACTTTCTTGTGGCTCGGTGCAAGGCAGTTAGTTCTGATGACCACCAGGAGACTAGTCGTCGTCTGAATATCCCTGTTGTTCTGGGAATGGAATTGACTCCTGCTGTGTGAAGATTTCCATTAAGTAAGTCTATGGAATCATCGACATTTTCAAACTGTTCTGCATTTCCTTCAATTTCACTTAACTCCCAAAATCTATCCCAGACGCCTTATCAAGATTCCACCGAGGCGATCTCTGTAAAGGTGGACCATTGTTGGTGTTTATAATGATTGGTGCATGATCACTAGTATGCCAATCATCTAATGTTCTCCAATTAAAATCGAGAACACAGTTAGAGCTTGCAACTGATAGGTCAATGCAGGACAAGGTACCTGTCTGAACATGAAAATGTGTGGGGTCTCCTGTATTAAGGAGTCCGACATCTTCATTCTCCAAAATTTATGATAAAATATTACCCCTTGCATTTGCCAAAACATCACCCCATAAAGGATGTCTACTATTAAGATCTAGTAAGAGACAAGATTGTGGGAGTTGTTTAATCACTCTACTATATTACCATATGAGATGTTATCATTTGGAGGCAAGTAAAGAGAACAGATTGTGTATTTTCTCCCTGTATCAATCTGTACAACCAGTGCCTGCAGAGGGGTACAGATAGACAAAGATATTTGGGGAACATCTCGACGAACGTATATAAGACTTCCCCCATGGCTCCCTGCTCGTTGATCATATGGTGTCCTATAGCTAACATACTCTCGAGGACAAGGCGTATTAGCATCGAGCTTGCTTTCTTGTAGATATACAGTTATAGGGGAGTGCTCACGTATGAGGAGCTTAAGTTGTTCATATTTCGCCCTTAAACCCTGGCAATTCCATTGCAGAATGGAAGAAAAAACTATGGTTTATTTTTTGGAAGACACCTTAGATGAAGTCTTCGCATTGGCAATATTTGATCTAACAATATTTTCCGGTGGTATCTCTACAGAAGATCTCGATATAGTGGGTTTTGTGTTCCTCTTTTTCTTTGTGTCCTTTTGATCTAATTGTTGAGGAGGATGGTGGACCTCAACTTGAATTTCTGATTAGTTCAATTTACCTTCTAGTTGATCAGAAACATCAGCAGAAGAGATATCATATTTATTTGAAGTCGTGACTTTAATGTTTCTTATGGTAGGAGGCGAGAGAGATGGAGGTCTCTCTCTTTTTCGATTAAAAGGCTGTGATCTGTCAGGTTTTTGCACCTTCCCCACTACAGGTTCACCAGGTAAATTGGTTTCAAGCGGAACCTCCATCAGATTGGGCAAGGACATGGCCTGAGAGAGGTTTGTACTATTGTTTATAATCGGAGTAGTTGACTTTTGAATAACTTTCAGATCTTTAAGCATCTGTTTTGATTTTTCTACAATTTCTGGACATAGATTTTCGATGGGACTTTCAACCTCTTTAACTACTTTCATTTCTTTCTTTATCTTAGAAGTAAAGATATAATTTTCGTCTGTGTTTTGGCAAGTTTTTCTTCAGAACCATTGAAAAAGATTGCCCTGGTCTTATCTGCTTTTCAAGAGCTCTTTTACTAGCCTCTTTAAAAGTAACCCTTTCCATGGTCCTAATGGCCTGAATTTCTTTTTCAAAAATAAACTTAATTCAGCTTTTAGATGTAGCTGGGTGTGCTTCCCCACAATGTATGCAATTAGGGTTTTCTACGCATATTCCATGACTACTTTTTCCACAGTTGGCACAAACAGCTGGATTATTATTTAGTTTTTCCTTGCATTTCTGGCTTAAATGGCCATACATTTGACAATGATAACATCACAATGGTGAAGGGATATAAGGTTTCACCTTCAAAGATAGCCAACCAGCCATAATAACATTTGGTAATCTACATTGATCAAATGTTATAATCAAAGTAGGAAGAGGAATAAGTTGTTCTCCAACTCTCTTTCTCATTCTGACTACTTTTACTACTTCTTTACTTTTTAGTTCATCCTCAATTTCTTTTTCCTCTATATCCAGCAATTCTGGAGCATATATCACACCTCTACTCTGGTTGGAAGTAGGGTACGAAATGCCTTTTACACTATGACCATCCAATGTTGTAAGCGTTTTTAACCTTTCACCTTGTAATGGGGATAGTGTCTCTATCAAGAAACTTCCATTTCCCTGGGTTTGAATTTTTGGCTGCCCTCCACATAAAGTGACTATTTCCCTGTTAGCTTTGAAAACATTTACACGCTCATTTCTTCCGTTTTCAAATTCTAAGATAGAAAATTTTTCATAATTCACTACTTCATAGTGACCAGGTAATACTTCTACTTTTCTATATCTTTCTGTACCGTCATCATTTCTCACTCTCTCTCTCTCTTCTTCTCTAGTGTTTTCTTATCATTCTTTCCATAACGCATATAAGGTTCCAACGTTACAATATTAGAATCCGAGTTGGAACTGTCTGTACCAAGGTCCATGTTTGTATTTTCCAGGTCGTCAACAGAGGGGTGGGTCTTTTTTGGTATGAGCAAGCTGGGTTATCCACCTCTTATTGGAGGATGTCAGTCCTCCTATCCCATGTGGCCCAACACGAGAAGAGACTTCAGCGGGAATCAGTCCTCTATTAGAGAGGGGCTGCCTCTCTTAAGGTGGGCGTACACTGGTCAGTGGGGGTGATTAGCGACTCCAATGCCTGGCGTCACCCATTACCCGCAAATATGGGCGACTTACAACTGGATCACTGGAGCCCGACTCTTAACAGACTTGGTCTGCACCCAATGGAGTCTGCCAGAGGGTGATGGCATCTAAATTGGCACAGGTTGAGATGGAATGCCGTCCATCCCACACTGTGCCAAATCTAAAAAATCAGTCAAAGCATAATCAAACAAGCCAAAGTCGTCAACAATATCAAGCCCAAAAGAAAGAGATGGGAGAAAAAAGAGAAATAACCAATAGGAAAAGAGAAAGTGCTGACTGATTTAGTTGGATCAACAGTTGGGCACCGAGGTCCAGTGGGAAAGTAGTTCCCTCTGTTCATTAGAGTCCAGCTGCTAATCCCTAAACCCCCCATCCTCATCAAGGCTTCAGCATCTGGGGGGCTGGAGGTCTTCAAACCCAAGCTTCACCAACTGGAAGGGGTCCCCGCCAAGCATGGGATATTTCACCATATCTCAACAACGGGGCCCCCAACCCATTGCAGGTTTAGACGCCTCCCACCGCAGAAGCTACAAGACGGCAAGCGCACCTTCCAGGAAATGGAGCGCATGAGAATTTGCAAGAAGGCCCGTGTGCCTCTCCGGTGCACATGGTAAAAAAACCCGACGGGATTTGGAGGCCCTGCGGCAATTATAGACGCTTAAATCTAGTCACTACGCCTGACCACTAACCTTTGCCCAACATGCAGGATCTCACCAGGACCCACCAAGGGGCCACTATTTTCTCTAGAATGGATCTCCTGAAGTCTTATTTTCAGGTGTCCGTGCATCCCGAAGACGGCCATCATCATCCCATTCGGGTCCTACGTTTTCTCCTACTCAACGTTCGTCCTGAGAAACGCCGGGGCAGCCTTCCAGTGTCTAATGGACAGCATCCTGGGGGACCTTCCCTTCTGCGCTGTCTACGTCGACGACACCCTTGTGTTCTCCAAGACATGGGAGGACCACCTGGAGCACGTGAGGACAGTTCGGAAGCAACAGCAGGAGAATGGCCTCATAGTACGCTTCGACAAGTGCACATTCGGGGCAGAGAAGGTGGAGTTCCTGGGACACGAACTATCAAAAAGGAGCGCGGCACCCAGTGACATCGAAGGTGGAGGCCGTAAACAAGTTCCCGGCACCGACCTCCGTAAGTCCCTGCAAGAGTTCATCGGCATGGCTAACTACTACTGGAGGTTCCTGCCCAACATCGCCAGCATGATGATGTCCCTCCTCAACGTCCTGAAGGGGAAACCGAAGAAACTACAGTGGGGTCCTTCTCAACGAAAAGCGTTCGAGCAGACAAAGACTGCCCTCAGCAGGGGCACAACCCTGGGCTACCAAGATTCCGCGGGCCCCTGAGGTTAACTACGGATGCCAGTAACGTTGCATGCGGGGCCGTCCTGGAACAGTTGGTCAACAACTGTATTAAGGAGTCCTATATCTTCATTGAACCACCTGAGACTCGATACAGCACCTTCGACCGCGAGCTCCTGGCAGTATACGCTGCCATCAGGCACTTCAATTACCTGCTGGGAACCTCATTCGCAATTCAGACAGACCACCAGTATCTGGTCCACGCTTTCACTAAGCCTGGGGAAGCATGGTCCACCCGACAGTAATGACACCTGGATGCCATCTCCGAGTTCGGCTGTACCATCAGCTACGTCCCAGGACAAAAGAACCCGGTGGCCGACACCCTGTCAAGGATCTGCATCAACTCCATCCACATCGGGGTGGACTATGAGGACATTGCCCGGGAGCAGACAGATGACCCCACTACAGTAGACGTGAGGTCTTCCTTGACCTCCCTTCGGTGGGAAGACATCAAATTACATCCCAACGGTCCCACTCTGCTCTGCGATACCAGCACAGGTTGTCCTCGAACTTTTATCCCACCATCGAGGTGAAGGCTGGTATTCGATACACGGCCTCTTCCACCCCTCATCAAGGACCACCACCAAGATGATGACCGACAAGTTTGTGTGGCCGAGAATATGGAAGGACTCACGCAAGTGGGCGTGTGCATGCACGGCGTGTCAGACCAGCAAGGATGGCCGTCACACTGAGTCAGGAGTCGGCAGTTTCCCACAACCTAAGTGACGTTTCGGACACATACATGCTAGGTACCTCCTCACAATCATTGACCGATCAACGAGGTGGCCGGAAGCGACACACATGACCGAAGCCACGACGGACGCCTGTGTCCAGGCCCTTCTCTTAAGCTGGGTCAGCCGTTTCGGGGTCCCAGATGACATGACAACCGACAGGGGGCCCGCCTTCATTTCGAACCTGTGGGCATCCCTCGCCCGCCTGATGGGGACCAACCTGCACAGCACAACTGCCTACAACCCTGCAGCCAACGATATGGTCCAAAGGAGCCATCGGTCCCTGAAGGCGGCACTAATGGCTCGATGCAAGGACAAGCATTGAGTCAAGCAACCGTTCCGGGTCCTCCTCGGCCTTCGAACGGTTCCGAAAGCAAACAGCGATGCAGTTAAAGCAGACAAAGTCTATATGGGGAGACGCTTGTGGTCCCTGGAGAGTTTTTCCCTTCCAATCCAGACACCGAAGACGTCAACCTTGCCCGGCTGTGTGAAAGGGCAGGAAAATTTGCGCTGTGCCACAAAATGTACACGGACAGGACGAAACGTTTCAGGCCAGCCTCTCTGGACATCTGCCCTTACATCTTTGTCAAACAAGACGGTCACCGGCCCCCACTCTCATGTCTATACAAGGGGCCGTATCGTGTGCCGGAGAGGACAAATAAGGCATTCAAGATCATGGTTCATGGAGCAGAAGACTGGTTGACCGTGGACAGATTAAAGCCTCCTTACACAGAAGATGAGGACAACGCACCCGAGCAACAAGGGCAGTGCCCACGAGGGCCTCCCTAGAATAAAACAGAAGACACAAGAAGGCTGCCCGGACATGGTCCAAGGAAACCGGAACCAGCAGTTGAAACCCCCGGGTTGCAACACCAGGGCGGCATCCTGTAACCGCCTGATGCACAAGGCAGAGAAAATGGCCCTCCAGCGTTAGTATCCCAGTGAAGGGTACACCTGCAATCCCAGTTTCAATACAGAGATTAAAAGCGCATATGTTTGTTATTTATCTCTTTCAAACAATCATTAAAATGTTCCCCTTTTAATAATTGTCTTGGTGGGAGTAGTTGTAAGGACACCGACCTACAACACTTGCAGCAATATTATCATCTTTGTATATATTTTTCTGTACATATTTATTAAGTCC
The DNA here is from genome assembly GCF_036898095.1 of Palaemon carinicauda. Lineage (NCBI taxonomy): Eukaryota > Metazoa > Arthropoda > Malacostraca > Decapoda > Palaemonidae > Palaemon > Palaemon carinicauda. The sequence continues at coordinate 30,770,574 of NC_090739.1, forward strand.
GGTGCAGAATCATCTGCCCTACATTTCTATATACATTTCATTATTATATGTGGGCTTTCATATTTATTGTAATGTTAACTGTAAAAAACATAAATGCCCCGCATTTTTCACCAGTTCTCGGTCAGTCACCTTGCTACCCTGCCGTCCGCACAGGTCAATGTACTTTGTCCGTGTCAGAAATAAAGCATCGCTCGTCTATGGTGTGTCATCTCGAACCCTCACACTTTCACTACTTTAAGTGGGGCATTCAGTCAACAAATGCCTCACTATCGTGTACCAAACAATCGTTGCAATATGGCTGGTAGTGGCCAGTAAGCAGATAATGTATTCATGTGTCAACTGAATGTGACCAATCCAGACACGAGAGAGAGTAGTTTCCCATTTTCAGGGCATCATATTATACTTCCAGGGGATATAACAATCGTTATTTCTCGCATTTTATTTTCAAAAAACTATCCCAATGGCTTTGCCAATTATCAGAAATCAAATTCTTAATGTTGGGTAAACAATTGCCACAAAGAATGGGATACCTTCATGGTCGCAATTCAGCGGCAGCATTCTTTACCAGTAAATCTGCCTTCTCGTTTCCAGACACACCTATGTGAGCTAGAACCCAGCAAAATTGAACTGTTATACCTCAGTACAATAATAAAAAAAAACATTCTAAAATCTTTAAAACTAAAGGGTTACTGGAATTAAAAACTTCTAAATCTTGAAGGACACTCATTGCATCACTAAAAATGGTAAAATTAACCCCCTCTTCCAAAGGGGGTAGTATGCTGCATAATTTGGCTGTAAATATAACAAATTCGTAGATAATTTTTATTTTTCCTAACTATACAAACCTTAGCTATTTAATAGGGGTATTACTTTCGGCGTAGCTGAAATGACAAGCCATTAATTTTTAACGAGGGTTAACTACCCACACCGCTAGTTAGCGAGGGGTAGGGAGGGTAGCTTGCTACTGCTCCCCCTTACACACCTGTGATTGAGCTCATTTTGCTTGGAGGTAGGACTTCGAGGGGGATAGGGCTGGCGGGCAAGTTTGGTTAAATAGCTAAGGTTTGTATGGTTAGGAAAAATACAAATTATCTATGAATGTCATTTGTTCCATAACTGGAATACAAACCATGCTATTCAATAGGGGTGATTCACCCATTAGTAAGGGTGTACGTCCCAGCCAATCTGGCATTTTGGCTTTACCCAGCGGCTCCTTATCTTAGTGTGTTAGCACTAAAGAAATAAGGAGCCCCTGCACCTTCCTAAAACCTTGCGTTGCGGCCTACGCAAGCTGTGCACGAAGGTATGTAGAAGTGTGACTCGTCACACCCCAGCTTGAAGAATCTGCATCACTGAATAATTTCTTTTGAAGGCCAGGGATGTAGCTATGCCCCTGACATCATGTGCTCTGGGGCGATGTGACGGAGGAGGGTCAGGATTCAGTGCAAGGTCAATGACCCTGCGAATCCATGTTGAGATGGTGTTCTTGGTGACCCTCCTCTTAGTCCTTGCTGTGCTGACGAATAGTGCTGGCACATGAGGACGAGCTGCGGCTGTTCTCTTGAGGTACAGCCTCAAACTCCTTACTGGGCATAGTAAGAGATGGTCTAGGTCATCTGTTACAGTACAGAGACTAGAAATCCGGAAGGAGTCAAATTGAGGATCCGCTACTCCAAGGTTCTGAGTCTTAGCAATAAACTCAGGGACGAAGCTGAATGTTACCTCTCCCCATCCCCTTGAATGGGCGATGTCATATGAGAGACCATGAAGTTCGCTGACTCGGTTGGCCGAGGCCAAAGCTAGCAGGAACACCACCTTCCAAGTCAGGTGGTGATCTGTTGCCTGGCGTAATGGTTCATAGGGAGGTCTCTCAAGAGACCTGAGAACTCGAACCACATTCCATGGGGGAGGTCTCACTTCTGACTGGGGGCAGGTAAGTTCATAACTCCGTATGAGTAGAGAAAGTTCTAGCGATGAAGAAATGTCCATTCCTTTCAGTCTGAAGGCGAGGCTTAAGGCTGAGCGATAGCCTTCCACTGCCAAGACTGACAGGCGCATTTCTTCACGCAAATACACGAGGAACTCCGCTATTGGTGGAATGGTGGCATCGAGTGGAGAGATACCCTTCCACGACACCAACCACAGAAGACTTTTCACTTTGCATGGTAGAACTGCTGCTGATGATTTTCGCAGATGTCCAGACATCCTAATCGCAACTTGTTGCGAAAATCTTCTCTCAAAGAGGAGATGCTGGACAGTCTCAGGCGTGAAGTCGTAGCGAAGCTACGACTTTGTGGAAGATGTTGGCGTGTGGTTGTTTGAGTAGATTGTGTCGTGGAGGGAGTTCTCTTGGTGGCTCCATTAGGAATTGCAGAAGGTCCAGAAACCATTCTGTGTGATGCCAAAGCGGAGCTATGAGGGTCATTGAAAGATTGACCAATGTTCTGGTCTTGTTGAGTACCCTCCTCATCAGACAGAACGGGGGAAAGGCGTAAACGTCGATGTTGTCCCGCCGTTGCTCAAAAGCATCTTGCCAGAGAGCCTTGGGGGTCTGGAACTAGGGAACCATACAGCGGGAGCCTGAGGTTCAGGGCCGTTGCGAAGAGGTCCACAGTCGAAGAACCCCACAAAGTCAGGACTTTGTTGGCTACTAGATGATCCAAAGACCACTAGGTACTCACTATCTGAGATGCTCTGCTCAGGTTGTCGGCGAGCACATTCTTTTTGCCTGGAATAAAACGTGCCGATAGTGGTATCGAGTGGAATTTGGCCCATCTCAGTATCTCAACTGCTAGATGGGATAGTTGCTGCGAAAAAGTACCTCCTTGTTTGTTGATGTAGGCCACTACTGTGGTGTTGTCACTCATCACCACCACAGAGTGACTTACCAGGAACTGTTAGAACTGTTGAAGGGCCAGAAAGACGGCCTTCATCTCTAGGAGATTTATGTGGAGGTACTTTTCTGACTCTGATGCGGTGCAGAACGTGGGCCACCCACCCTTTTTTTGAAGGGTCTGATAACAGCATCAAATCCGGGGGGTGGACGAGAAGATCCACTCCCTTTCGTAGATTCTCGTCTGTCACCCACCACTGGAGATCTGTCAGTTCCGCAGGTCCCATGGGGATCGGGATGTCCGGGGAGTCGTGTGCTTGATTCCACCGGGACTTGAGTCGCCACTGGAGGGATCTCATCCTGAGGCGACCATTGGGAACTAGACGGGCCAGCGATGAAAGGTGACCGAGGAGACGTAGCCACAATTGGGCTGGAAGGTATTCTCGTCTGAGAAAAGGTCTTGCGACCTTTCTCAGCCTTGCTATCCTGTCGTCTGATGGGAAGGCTTTGTGGAGAATGGTGTCTACAATCATGCCTAAGTATACCAGTCTTTGAGTGGGAAGCAGAGAGGACTTCTCGAGATTTACCATGATCCCCAGATCCTGGCAAAGTCTCAGAAGTTTGTCTCGGTGTTGAAGAAGGGTTGACACCGAGTCTGCTAGGATTAGCCAGTCATCCAGATAACGGAGGAGACGGATGCCAATCCTGTGTGCCCAAAATGACACTAGGGTGAACACTCTGGTGAAGACTTGTGGTGCTGTGGAAAGACTGAAACACAGCACCTTGAACTGGTATATTCTGTTGTCTAGGCTAAATCTTAAGTACTTCCTTGAAGACGGATGGACTGGGATCTGGAAGTATGCGTCCTTTAGGTCCAGTGTGCACATGAAGTCTTGCCGTCTTACTGCTAGTCTGACCGTGTCTGCCGTCTCCATGCTGAATGGAGTTTGTTTGACAAACTTGTTCAGAGCTGAGAGGTCGATGACTGGTCTCCAGCCTCCAGATGCCTTCTTTACAAGAAAGTCGACTGAAGAAGCCTGGGGATCTGTCAAGGACCTCTTGGAGAGCGCCCTTCTTCAACAGGGTCTGGACTTCTGCCCGAAGGGCTTGCCCCCTTGCCGATCCCATGGCAAGGGAGTTCAATGACACTGGATTCCTGGTCAGGGGAGGTAGAGATGTTATGAACAGGACGTGATATCCTAGACTGATCATGGAGATTGTCCAGGAATCGCCCCCGAGTTGCTTCCACCTGTTTCCGCAACTCTGTAGGCATCCCCCCACTGGTGGAAATGCAGGGGGACTGCCTATCCTAGCGTTTTTGGCCTCGGCTGCTCCCTCTAGGATTTTTACCTCCCCTGGAAGACTTTTTGCCTTTCATGTCGTTGACAATTGAGGGCTTTGACACCGTTGTCTTCGCTGCAGTTGTTGTCGTTGTGGTCTTTGTTGGACGGGACTGCTGTGGTGCTGGAGGTTTATAGGGCTTAGATGTTAAAGCCCTACAGAGGAGAGTGTCTTGATGAGACTTCCTCCACCTCTCAGCAGCCTGTTCCACATCCTTAGGCTCAAACAGAAGAGACCCCTCTATGGAGGAATGTCTGAGCCTATTGATCTCGGCGCTAGGGACCATCTGGTGGAATCTCTCAGCTACTGCATCCCAAAGTTCCAGGATGTATTTGCCAACAAGTTCGAGACTTAGTGGACAAGAAACTCGATCGTGCAAGTACCTGAGAGAAGGAAGGTTTCCACAGCTTCCCTGGTACGTTCCTTGGAGAAATCCTCAGTTCGTATCAGGATACCGAAGGTCCCCAACCAGATATCAAGCCACGAAGTAGCTTGCATAGCACACTTCGTGACCTTCTCCTGGTTGAGGATCTCGGCTGCCGAGAACGAGACCAGCCAGTTGGAGAGTCTGTCAAGAGGGACTCCCCTGGTTAGCTCTTCCACAGAGTGGTGAAGAGAAAAAGCTGAACTAGGCTCCTCCAGGATCTTGAAGTACCTCCTTTACTGTACGCGAGGAGGGGGGAGGAGCTTGTTCGTGGTACCGGAACGGTTGGAGGAGGACGCCTCAGAGAGCTGCTGGGCGATCTTGTCCCTGGTACTCTTTACCCCTTGACACCAGGGCAGGGCTGCACTGGTCTTAGAGGGTTTTTGAGAACCAAAGATGCGGTCTAGGACAGTGTCTTTGCCCTCTCGAAGGGGGATCTCTGAGTCGGAAAACCCGTTGAGAACCCTCATTAGTCAGAACCTGCCAGAATGCATGTTCTGACTCCTGCTGGTCTCCTCCTGTTGTAGGACTTGCAGCGAAGTCTCCTTCTACCCCCAAAGGCTCTTCTTGGGGAGAGTCGCGGACATTCCCTGAGTGGCTGGCTGGCTCCATCCTAGCCTTAGTAGAGGACTTTGGCAATGTTTTGGAGTCTTTAGATTCCTTCCGGGGAAGGATGTAAGACTCCAACATCGATTAGTGTGGCATGTCCCTTCTATTCTCGGACTGTGAGGAACTCTCGGCGTGAAGAGAGATTTCCTCCATTGGTGCGATGGGGGAAAGTCTCTCTTCGCGTGGTTCCCTAGGTGACGGGAGATCTTTGTCCGAAAGGGATGGAGAGTTAGTCCGAGAAATAGGAGGAACTTGCCTCGATGGTCTGAGTGGAGTCAGTTTCACCCTTGGGGAAGTGACCACGTCCAGAACTCCTCTTTTCCTCTTCAAAGGGGTGTAGGAAGTCATGGTTCCATGTCCTAGATCAGACAGGGCAGGCTTGAAAGCCTGGGTTACGGCTATGATCAAGGCATTGAACCAGGGCTGCTGGCTGACAGACGCACTATCAGAAACCCTCCGAAGGGAAAGGGACCGAAGGTTCCCTGGGAGGAGTTACTGGAATGGGTTGGTTTGCCTTAGGATGTAGCTTTTGGATCCTGAACCCCTCGGCATGTTTCCCTTCTCCCACAACGCGTGGTTGTATGCACTTGCGGGGAGGGGAATGAGGCGATGGTGACCTTGCCAGACGTCGTTCCCTTTGGTGCACAATATTGGCAGTCGTGCGAGGGAGAACAGCGGCGCTGGGGCGAGGGAGAACAGCGGCGCTGGGGCGAGGGACAACAGCGGCGCTGGGGCGAGGGACAACAGCGGCGCTGGGGCGAGGGACAACAGCGGCGCCGGGGCGAGGGACTACAGCGGCGCCGGGGCGAGGGACAACAGCGGCGCCGGGGCGAGGGACAACAGCGGCGCCGGGGCGAGGGACTACAGCGGCGCCGGGGCGAGGGACAACAGCGGCGCCGGGGCGAGGGACAACAGCGGCGCCGGGGCGAGGGACAACAGCGGCGCCGGGGCGAGGGACAACAGCGGCGCCGGGGCGAGGGACAACAGCGGCGCCGGGGCGAGGGACAACAGCGGCGCCGGGGCGAGGGACAACAGCGGCGCCGGGGCGAGGGACAACAGCGGCGCCGGGGCGAGGGACAACAGCGGCGCCGGGGCGAGGGACAACAGCGGCGCCGGGGCGAGGGACAACAGCGGGGCCCGCGCGAGGGACAACAGCGGGGCCCGCGCGAGGGACAACAGCGGGGCCCGCGCGAGGGACAACAGCGGGGCCCGCGCGAGGGACAACAGCGGGGCCCGCGCGAGGGACAACAGCGGGGCCCGCGCGAGGGACAACAGCGGGGCCCGCGCGAGGGACAACAGCGGGGCCCGCGCGAGGGACAACAGCGGGGCTCGCGCGCGGGACAACAGCGGGGCTCGCGCGCGGGAGAATATTGGTGCTCGCGCGCGGGAGAATATTGGTGCTCGCGCGCGGGAGAATATTGGTGCTCGCGCGCGGGAGAATATTGGTGCTCGCGCGCGGGAGAATATTGGTGCTCGCGCGCGGGAGAATCATGATGGGCGTGTCTGTAGAAGAATTAGCGCATGCAGGAGAAAGATGGCGCGCAGGTGAGCGCAAAGCTGGTAAAAGTTGGCGCGCTGGTAAAAGCTGGCGCACAGGTGAGGGCAACAAGGTTGTTGCCTCGCCTACGAACTTGCGTGCAGGAGAGTGATGGCGCGCAGGTGAACGTTGGCGTGTAGGTGAATGTTGGCGCGCAGGTCACTGGCGCGTAGGTGAGCGCTGGCACACAGGTGAGTACTGGCACGTAGGTGAGCGCTGGCGCGCAGGTGAGTACTGGCGCGTAGGAGATTGTGGGCGCAGGGCGCATAGGTGCAGGAGAGTGCTGGCACGCAAAAGATCGTTGGCGCGTGTGCGCATGTGGGCGCGCATATTACGTAGGAGATCGCTGAGGATCTTGTTGGCGCATAAGAGCAAGTTGGCACGTAAGCGCGTGAGGTTGCTGCCCTTTGTAAGGGCGAGCAAGATGGGTAGTGCGCCGAAGCGTTGGTGCCTGACGAGCTGCTAGTGAGCGCTGGTCAGGGTGCGTGGGCGCGTGGTGCGCAGTATGATGGCGCGCAATAACCCACTTTGGTGGAGCCTTATTAGGCCCATACAGGAACGGCGATGGAAGGTCGGCAGGTCTGTCGGATGGATGGTCGACGTGCCCTTTAAAAGGACGACCATCCACCGAAGGAGATCGCGAACGATCTGCAGAGAGGTCCAGGGCCGAAGTCAAAAGACTGGTTGCAGGTGCAGTGATGGACAATCGGTCTAGAGGTTCCTCTGTGGGGGACTGCATAGACAACGTTGAACCAAAGAGGCGCCTCCTCACCGCAGGTGAAGGAAGGCCACTAAGGCAAAGAGGAAGGTGAGCCTTCCGACGGATGCGCCCTCTGCGGGCCGTTGGATCAGCAAGCTGACCGTCAGCAGTCCTCCGAAGAGGAGTCTCTGTAAGTGAACTCCCCCGAGGAAGAGAAACACTAGCAGGAGAGACTGATGATGAACTTAGTTTCCCCCTCGGAGGATGGTCAGGAACGGGGAAAACTAAGCCAGCAGCTACCGTAGAGTCTGGAGTGGCAGAGGAGATGGGTGATGACGCATGAGACACCTCTGACACAACAACGTCGACAAGTGTCAGGGGATCTACCTCTGATGGTAACAACGACTGCTTGACAGAAGCACCCATGCGGATTAAATCAAGCAAAGCCTCCTTGGAGGGCGAACCCGTGAGCCCCGAGGAGGACCAAATCTGAAACACAGAAGTTAGTGACAAGGCCTCCCCCGGGGGGAGAGGTGGTACTGCTTCGCTAGGGGAAGCAACCTCATCTCTCGAGACCCGGGGTTGGAAAGAAATAAATCGGTCTATGCTACTACTTGACGGTCTCTCGAAAAAGACCGACCGAGTAGGCGGTTTGGGCGACGGAAGAAGAGGCCTTTGGTTTTTCTTCCTTCCAAGCAACCTTCGAAGGAGAAACATCCCGCTTGGACTTCTTCTTCCGCCGTCGCGAAAACCTCTCCCACTGGGAGGAAGACCACTCCCTACACTCACTGACACTATCATACCGTTGGCCTTTGCAAGAAGGACAAAGGGCATGAGGATCGGTCTTGACCGCCAACATGAATGTTCCACAGGGGCAGTCGGGAAGTCCAGGGCAGGTGCGCATGGTCGCAGAAGCCAACTTCACACACACAGTCTAAGAGAAAAGAAAAAGCAAAAAGCATTAATGGCTGCCAATTGTTGGCGAGGTTGAAGAGCGGCAACGTCCGTTCACCATCCGAGCCGAAAGCAAAGTGAGCTCAATCACAGGTGTGTGAGGGGGGAACGGTAGCAAGCTCCCCTCCTTAACCCACGTTAACTAGCGGTGTGGGTAGTTAACCTTCATTAAAAATTAATGGCTCGTCATTCCAGCTACGCCGAAAGTAATACCCCTATTAAATAGCGTGGTTTATATTCAAGTTTTGGAAAAAATGGGAGCTGTTAAGAGAAAGTGCACCTCTACAATTATAAGCATTGCTACATACTCCAAATCCAACGCCAGCATCGAATTCTCAAATAAAATATTTACAAAAAGATACCTCTGGTAATTTCCATGGAGTCATTGATGATACCTTAAATGGAAGCACCTTAGTTCTAACTACAGTGATCCCTCACCATTTCGCGTTTCGTCTACAGCGGACTCGGTGCATCACGGGGTTTTTTTGTAGTAAAATAAAAATTAAAAAATACCAACCTATTGCAGAAAGCAGCCATGTTTCATCTTGATGCGCGAAAGAAACGACTTCCCGGGCTGCCAGACAAGGAGAGCAGTTTGCTCTTATACCCACTGGAAGTCAGACAAGGCACGTGATTGGTTACTGTCGAGAGATCAACGAATCAGGGCACGAGTGGATGTATCCTGTGAGCTGATTGGCTGCGCATCATCACATCCTTTCCCAGCATCTTCCCCTAGTATATCCCGCCGCTCTGCCAATCTCTCGTTCACGCTGTACTGTACTCTTACAAGTGTCTCGCGTTCATAGTGTTCTACGATTCATTTAACTTTTGTAAAGCTATTAAAATACCTGTTAAGCGCCGTGCCCCTATGAAAGATTCCTCTATTGAGCCAAAGAGGATGAGGAAGATAAAAAACACTGAAAAGGAAAAACTTTTTGATATGTTGAAGGAAGGCAGAAGTTATGCCGCGGTGGCATGTCATTATGCCGTGAACGAATCTACTGTGCGCTACATAAAGAAAGATGAAGAGAACATCCGCAGAACTACGACAATAACATTTAACAAAGAAACGAAACGTATGGTAACACCGTGTAATAAGCGAATTGTTAAGATGGAAGCTGCATTAGCCTTGTGGATTGTAGATTGTAGATTGTAGGGAAAAAAATGTGGGTTTGGATACTAATATGATCAGGACAAAGGCCAAGTCTCTCTTTGATCAAACCTTGCCCGATGACGACGACAAGGAAGAAGCCAATTAGGGTGATGCTGACGAACCACAGCATACTAGCATTACAATGAGTGATTCCCCGCCTTGAGGACGAGGCTTTACAGATAGCCAAAGCTGGTTCAACAAGTTTCAAAAGCGATACAGCCACAAAAGCATTTCCAGAGGATGAAGATGCTGGAGATTGCATGGTAATAATCCTTCAAAACAGTGACAACACCGAGAGCAACATGGGAAAACACCGTGCTTAAATTGCTACTTGAAAAGGAATACTTAGGTCATAGAAGTACTGGGAGGGGATCCACCGGGTAACCTTGATAACGGCTCCCCTTCAATTTCGTCACTTCCCCCTTAAAGAGCAAAATCTATTCGGGGTGAAAATTGCCATGTGTCGTATCAAGAAATACGTCCCGATATCCTTAAAGTTATATTAAGGATACTCGCGTCAGGAGTTAGAATTCTGGAAATCTATGGTTGATTCTCTGGGAGTATCACTGTAGCCAAATATCCCTTAGAAAGCTGCCTAAAGGAACCTTCCATCAGGACGACATGGCTGAGCCCAAAATTCTATTTTTGGGTGAGATAGCCATGTCTTCCTGATGGACCCACCCTTCTTTGTTGATGACCCCACCCAAAACTAAACTACTCTATCTGCGGTTATTCCCACTTAAATGCAAGTTCGGCATGATGAGCCGTAGTAGTACGGGGAGGGGGTCCGCCGGATACCTAGATAAAGGCTCCCCTCTCGTTCGCCAATCTTCTTCTCAAAGAGTTGAAATCTATTCGGAGTAAAGATTGCTATGTGTCGTATCTAAAAAATACGTCCCCATATATTATGCAACAGCCTTAAAGTTAATTACGGATGAATCGCGCCAAGAGTTAGAATTCTGGAAACCTTCGGTTTATTTCTCTGGGAGGATCACTGTAGCAAATATCCCTTAGAAAGGCTACCTAAAGGAACCTTCCATCAGGACGACATGGCTATCTCACCCCCCAAAATAAATATATATATATATATATATATATATATATATACATATACAGTGAACCCTCGTTTATCGCGGTAGATAGGTTCCAGTCGCGGCCGCGATAGGTGAAAATCCGCGAAGTAGTGACACCATATTTACCTATTTATTCAACATGTATATTCAGACTTTTAAAACCTTCCCTTGTACGTAGTACTGTTAACAAACTACCCTTTAATGTACAGAACACTTAATGCATGTACTACAGTACCCTAAACTAAAACAGGCACAAATATTAAAGGGGATTTTATATCATGCATTTCCTAAACAAGCTAAAAAGCACGATAAAAAATGGCAACCAATGTTTTGTTTACATTTATCTCTGATCATAATGTAGAAACAAACTGGAGGTAGAGCTTTGCTTATTACCCAGACATATTTCCCATACTTTTCCCTTAGAACTACATCACATCTTCCTACTTTAGATATATAGATATATATATATATATATATATATATATATATATATATATATATATATGTGTGTGTGTGTGTATATATATATATATTTATATGTATACACATATACATACCTACATATATACATAAATACATGCATACATATATATATATATATATATATATATATATATATATATATATATATATATATATATTACTGTATATATATGGGTTATGGAAAAAATCCGCGAAGTGGTGAATCCGCGATGGTCGAACCGCGAAGTAGCGAGGGTTCACTGTATATATATATATATATATATATATATATATATATATATATATATATATATATATACATATATACATATATATATATATATATATATATATACATACTGTATATACATATATACATATATATATATATATATATATATATATATATATATATATATATATATATATATGTATATATATACACATATACATACATATATATATATATATATATATATATATATATATATACATATATATATATATATACACATATATACATACATATATATATATATATATATATATATATATATATATATATACATATATACATATATATATATACATATATATATATATATATATATACATATATATATATATATACATACATATATATATATATATACATATATATATATATATATATATATATATATATATATATATATACATATACAGTATATATATATACTATACATTATATATATATATATATATATATATATATATATATATATATATATATATATATATATATATACATATACATATATATATATATATATATATATATATATATATATATATACATGTATATATATATATATATATATATATATATATATATAATTTATATATATATATATACATACACACACACACACACATGGCTGAGCCCAAAAGACGGATTTTGAGCAAAGCGAAAAATCTATTTTTGGGTGAGATAGCCTTGTCGTCCTCAAGGAAGGTTCCTTTGGGTAGCTTTCTAAGGGATATTTGCTACAGTGATACTCCCAGAGAATTAACCATAGGTCTCCAGAATTCTAACTCCTGGTACGAGTATCCTTAATATATCTTTAAGGATATCGCATAATATCAGGGGATGTATTTTTTGATACGACACATAGCAATCTTCACCCAAAATAGATATAACTCTTTGAGAGCGAAGAGTGGCGAACGAAAGGGGAGCCGTTATCAAGGTACCCGGTGGACCCCCTCCCTGTACTGCTACGGCCCATCATTCCTTGTTGCACTTAACCAGGAATAAACGCAGATAAGAGTTGTTTCGGGTTGGGTCCTTTTAGTTAAGAAGGGTGGGTCCATCAGGACGACATGGCTATCTCACCCAAAAATAGATTTTTCGCTTTGCCCAAAATCCGTGTTTTGGGCTCAGCCATGTCGTCCTGATGGAAGCTTACCAGAGAATTAACTTGAAAGTACTACAGTATATCTGTGGGTTAGTATAATTGCCTTTACTTTGAATGAGTTCCTTATATGGTCTCCTAGACCTTTATATATGACATTACCGTTGTCTGTCATATCCACTAAGCTTGGAACTAGCATAGAGCTTCCTGCCCCCTGCAGGAAAAGTGTTGACTTCAATTATAAGGATTCAAAGTTTGTATCTACATAGGGACAGACAGTAATTCTTAGAGATTACTCTTCTCATACCTTGGAAATCTGTACTCTGATTTCAAGTTGGGCCCTTCTAGGGTTTAATTAAAACTCTAGTATGCTTTATTCGTCTGTATTTTGAGAAAGCAGCAATAACACCAAATACACTTAGTATTTTACCTTGCAACTAGATTATCAAATGTAGTTACAATCAGGTATGAATTTGATCCGGCATTGAAAACACATCAGAGTCCATATTTTCTCTTATCGAAAAAATATGTAATTTCGATTCAAAATGATGCCACTCAATGAGATGGGAAACCAAATCTGAATGATTTGTAGAAGTTTTGGAAATGCATGAACACCGTGACGCGACGTTCACTCGGCACTGGTGTTATTGGTCAGATATGCACCCACAGTATATGGAACAGTGTGTTAATCATCGTTGTGATTTGCACT
>NC_090739.1:30788759-30838759 GCF_036898095.1 Palaemon carinicauda
AGACACCTCACTGGACATAGTAGCAGCTGGTCTGGGTCGCTTGTTACACAACGGAGACTCGCGATCCTGAAAGAGTCGAATCGTGGATCCGGCACTCCAGGATTCTGAGTCTTGGCAACAAACTCAGGGACGAACCTGAACGTTACCTCCCCCCATCCCCATGAATGGGCGATGTCGTACGAGAGACCAAGAAGTTCACTAACTCGCTTGGCCGAAGCCAAAGCGAGCAGGAAAGCCGTCTTCCAAGACAGGTGGCGATCAGAGGCCTGGCGTAATGGTTCGAAGGGAGGTATCTTAACAGCCTTGAGGACCCGAACCACGTTCCAAGGAGGTCTCACTTCTGACTGGGGGCAGGTAAGCTCATAGCTACGTATGAGTAGAGAGAGTTCTAGCGAGGAAGAAATGTCCACGCCTTTCGGCCTGAAAGCCAAGCTTAAGGCTGAGCGATAGCCTTTCACTGCCGAGACAGAAAGGCGCATTTCCTCCTGCAGATATACGAGGAAGTCCGCTATTGCGGGAATAGTGGCATCGAGTGGAGAGATACCCCTCCCACGACACCAAACAAAGACTCTCCACTTCGCCTGGTAGTCTCCCTCAGAGGACTTTCGCAGGTGCCGAGACATTCTCTCCGCAACCTGTTGCGAAAAGCCTCTCTCCGTGAGGAGACGCTGGAGAGTCTCGAGGCGTGAAGCCGAAGCGAGGCCACGGCCTTGTGAGGGATGTTGGAGTGGGGTTGTCTGAGAAGCTCGCGTCGTGGAGGAAGTTCTCTCGGGAGCTCCCTCAGGAGCTGCAGAAGGACCGGGAACCATTCCGCGTGATGCCATAGCGGAGCTACCAGAGTCATCGAACAGTTGACCGATAGTCTGATCCTGTTGAGCACCCTTCTCATCAGACAGAACGGTGGGAAGGCGTACACGTCGATGTTGTCCCACCGTTGCTGGAAAGCATCTTGCCAGAGAGCCTTGGGGTCCGGGACTGGGGAGCAGTACAGAGGCAGCTTGAAATTCAACGCTGTCGCGAACAGGTCCATGGTCGGGGAACCCCACAAAGTCAAGACTTTGTTGGCTATCTGAGGATCCAAAGACCACTCGGTACTCACTATCTGCGAAGCCCTGTTCAGACTGTCGGCGAGCACATTCCTCTTGCCAGGAATGAAGCGAGCTGATAGTGTTATCGAGTGGACTTCGGTCCACCTCAGAATCTCTACTGCAAGATGGGATAGCTGCTGCGAAAAAGTGCCTCCTTGCTTGTTGATATAAGCCACTACCGTAGTGCTGTCGCTCATCACCACCACGGAGTGACCCGCCAGGGTCCGTTGGAACTGTTGAAGAGCCAGAAAGATGGTCTTCAACTCTAGCAGGTTGATGTGCAGGCACTTTTCTGATTCTGACCAAAGGCCTGAGGTCCTCTGGTTCAGAACGTGAGCCCCCCACCCTTCTTTTGATGCGTCCGAAAACAGTGTCAATTCCGGGGGAAGGACGAGAAGACACACCCTTCCGCAGGTTCTCGTCGGCCAGCCACCACCGCACGTCCGTCCATTCCAAAGATCCTATCGGGACCTGTACGTCCGGGGAATCGGATCCTTGATTCCACCGGGACTTGAGCCGCCGCTGCAGGGATCTCATCCTGAGGCGGCCGTTTGGAACCAGACGAGCCAGGGAGGACAGGTGACCTAAGAGACCCAACCACGATTGGGCGGCAAGCTCTTCTCGCCTGAGGAAGGGATTCGCCACCCTCCTCAGCCTTGCTATCCTGTCGTCTGATGGAAAGGCTTTGTGGAGATTGGTGTCTATCAACATACCTAGATAAACCAGTCGTTGGGACGGCTGCAGAGAGGACTGCTCGAGGTTTACCACGATCCCCAGATCCTGGCAAAGACCCAGAAGCCTGTCTCGGTGCCGAAGAAGGGTCGACTCCGAGTCTGCTAGGATCAGCCAGTCGTCCAGATAACGAAGGAGACGAATGCCGTTCCTGTGCGCCCAAGATGAAATCAGGGTGAACACTCTGGTGAACACCAGGAGGTGCTGTGGAGAGACCGAAACACAGCACCTTGAACTGGTAGGTCTTGTCGTCTAGGCAGAATCTCAAGTACTTCCTGGAAGATGGATGGATTGGGATCTGGAAGTACGCGTCCTTTAGATCCAGTGTACACATGAAGTCTAGAGGTCTCACCGCAAGTCTGACCGTGTCCGCTGTCTCCATGCTGAACCGAGTTTGCTTGACAAACCCGTTCAGAGCCGAGAGGTCGATGACAGGTCTCCAGCCTCCAGATGCCTTCTTTACAAGAAAGAGTCGACTGAAGAAGCCTGGGGAGCCGTCGACGACCTCCTGGAGAGCATCCTTCTTGAGCATGGTCTAGACTTCTGCCCGAAGGACTAGCCCCTTTACCGATCCCATGGCATAGGAGCTCAACGACACTGGATTTGCTGTCAGGGGAGGTTGAGACGTTATGAACGGGACGCGATAGCCTTGGCTGATCACAGAAACCGTCCAAACATCGGCCCCGTGTTGCTGCCACCTGTGCACGCAACGTCGAAGGCATCCCCCCACAGGTGGACACGCGGGGGGATTGCCACTCCTAGTGTTTGCGGCCGCGGCCGCTCCCTCTAGGAGTCTTGCCTCCCCTGGAGGACTTACTGCCCCTCTTGACCTTGGCTGGAAAGGGCTGGAGCTTAGACACCACTTTCTTAGCTGCCGGTGCCTGCTTCGGTGCCTTGCGAGGCTGCTGCTGCTGTTGTTGCGGAGCTGGAGGCTTATTGGGCCGAGCTGTAAGGGCCCTATGGAGGAGGGAGTCCTGGCTAGATTTCCTCCATCTCTCAGCCGTTCGTTCCATATCCTGTGGCTCCAACAGATTCTCCCCAAGGAGGGAAGCATGTCTGAGCCTACAGGCATCCACGGCGGGGACCTTCGGGTGGAACTTCTCGGTCACCGCATCGCGCCGCTTCAATACCGAATTGGCCCACAGGGTGGTGACCTGGTGTGCCAGGAACTCGATGGAGCGGGTGCCCAAGGGTAAGAAGGTCTCCGGGGCCTTCCTATTGGTCTCCTTAGACAAGTCCTTGAAGCACAATAGGATGCCCAGAGTCCCTAGCCATATATCCAGCCACGAAGTGGCCTGCATGGCGCACTTCGCGACCTTCTCATGGCTCAGGATCTCCGACGCCGAGAACGTCACCTGCCGGGCAGAGAGCTTCTCGAGAGGAACTCCCTTAGCCAGCTCTTCTATGGAATGATGGAGAGGAAGAGCGAGACTAGACTCACCCAAGATCTCAAAATACCTCCTCTGCTGGAGACAAGGAGATGGGATGAGTTTGTACCCGGCAGAGGAACGACTGGAGGAAGCAAGAGTCGCGAGTTGGGCATTGGCCCTGGCTCTGGCACTCTTCAACCCCAGAGACCAGGGCAGAGCCACACTGGTCTTAGGGGGCTTCTGAACATCGAACACCTGGTCCAGGACCGTGTCCTTGCCTTCTCGGGGGGCGATCACGGGGTCCATGAACCAGTTGAGTTGCCTCATCAGGCTCAGGACCTACCAGAAGGCATGCTCAGACTCCTGCTGGTCTCCTCTTTGCGGACTGGCAGCTAAGTCTCCCGTCCCCGGAATCTCTTCCTGGGGCGAAGCGTGGACGTTCTCCCGGGGAGCAGCGGGTTCCTGGCGAATCCTTGAAGACGACTTTGGGATTGTCTTGCAGTCCTTGGGTTCCCTCCTGGGAGGGATACAGGATCCCAACAGAGAGGTTCGGAGAGCACCTTCCGCTCGAGACGATTCTCCTCCATGAGGAGAAGGCTCCCCCCTTGGTGCCGAGGGGGAGACTATCACCTCACTGGACTCACCCGAGGACGGAAAAGCCTCGTCCACGGGAGAAGGAGAAAACGCCTGCGAAGGGGATGGGGCCTTTCTGACAGATCTCTTAGGAACCAACTTCTCCCTGGGGGAAGTCACCACAAAGTCCACTCCTCTCCTTCTCTTCAGCGGGTGCGAGGCAGCCGTTGGCTTGTGTCCTTGATCGGTGAGTGCCGGCTTCATAGCCTTCACTAACGCCCGCATCAGAGGACCAAACCAAGTCTGCCGCTCCACGGACACAGAGTCCGAAATCCCCGCTGGAGGGAAGGGGATCGGGCGATCCTTCGGAGTGGA
Organism: Palaemon carinicauda; assembly: GCF_036898095.1. Taxonomy (NCBI): domain Eukaryota; kingdom Metazoa; phylum Arthropoda; class Malacostraca; order Decapoda; family Palaemonidae; genus Palaemon; species Palaemon carinicauda. The sequence continues at coordinate 30,792,898 of NC_090739.1, forward strand.
CACCACTGGACCTGCCTGAAAAGGAAAAGGGGAAGAAAGTTGCACTGACCTCTCTGAAGTGTCTTCCCTATCCTGCACAAGAGTCCTGCGCTTTGGTGGAGGTGATCCTGAGTGCGGTTTGGCGACACGCGTTCCTGCTGCTGTCACGGGCTGCGAAACCCGAAGCGAACGGTGGTCGCACGTAGGCGAGCGGTCGGGCGCGCGCGCAGGCGAGCGGTCGGGCGCGCGCGCAGGCGAGCGGTCGCGCGGGAGCGCAGGCGAGTGGGCGCAAGGGCGTACAGACGAACGAGCGCGTGGGCGGGCTGGTGAACGAACGCGTTGGCGCGTCGGCGAGGGAGCGCGTTGACGTGTGGGCGAACGAGAACGCTCCAATGACCGCTGACGACGTTGTTCAGGAGACCTGTAGCGCGTGGGGGAGCGATTGCGAGCAGGCGATCGGTGGTGCGCTGGTGAACGCTGGTGCGTAGGCGAGCGATGGCGTGCTGGCGCATGGTGGCTCGTTGGCGAGCGATAGTGCGTAGACCGCGTAGGCGAACGACTGCGCGAGGGCGAGCTAACAGAAGGCGACCCATGTCCCTCCAGATCCTCTGGGTGATGGCGCGTTGGAGAACGCTTGCGCGCAGGCGATAGGTCACGCGGGCGGTCTGGAGATCGCCGATGTTCAGGTGATCGCTGACGCGCTGGGGACCGTTGACGCGCAGGAGATCGCCGACGAGCAGGCGAATGTTGATGCGTCTGTGATCGCTGGCGAGCTGGTGATTGCTGGCGAGCAAGAGGGCGACACGTGGATTCCTGTGAGGGGACTATCGGCGTGGGGCGCAGAGGCGAACGTTCACGAACGGGCACAGGAACAGAAGGCGCCTGGGCGTACAGGCATTTTGGAAGTACGCGCTGGAGAACGCGAGCGATGTTGCGCAGGAACAAGCTGACGAACAGGATCGCGAGGGCGAGAAGAAGAGTCCTTGGCCAAATTAGAGCGCTCAAGAGACTGATGGCGCGCAGGGCGCACAACAGGAACCGCAGGATATTCGGAGTCCACAGGAGAGCGCTGGCAAGCAGTGGGGCGATGGACATCAGAAGCGCGCTGACGAACAGGAGAGCGCTGACGGTCAGAAGAGCGCTGACGAGCAGGAGAGCGCCTGTGCGCTAACACTGCAGAAGGGCGAGCAGGGGAACGCTGGCGCGCTAGGCGCTCAACAGGAACAACAGGCTGAAGGATGTCCTCAGGAGAGCGCTGGCGAGAAGAGGGGCGATCATCAAGAGAGCGCTGGCGAACAGGAGATCGCTGACGAACAGGAGAGCGCCTGTGCGCTAACACTGCAGAAGGACGCGCAGGGGAACCCTGACGCGCAAGGGAAGAATCCCTTTGCCCCGAAGGGACCGTTGCCCGTCGGGTGACGAGGTCAGGCTGCTGAACATCTACACCAGAAGCTGAAGGTCTGGAAGGCTTAGGAGACCGATCCCCAGAGAGGTCTAAGGAAGCTGGAGCTGCAGGCTGCTTACGGCGAGGAGAGTCCCCCTCGGAGGAAGGAGGTGAAGACTCAAAAAGGCGCCTCTTAGCACCCTTATAAGGAGACGGGAGGCCCTTGTGACGCAGCGGACGGTGAGCCTTACGGCGAAGGCGGCCACGAGGAAGATCGTCAGGACCATCAGTCCTCCGAAGGGGAGTCTCAGTCAAAGCACTCCCCTTACAGGGAGGCTTGGCAGCAGAAGAGCCCGCGGGACTCTCTTCCCCCTTCGAAGGATGTACAGAAGGGGGAGGAGAGCCGTCAGCACCATCATCCACAACAGTACCTGCAGAGGATTGACCCGACCCGTCGGAAGCCTCTGTCACCACGACGTCGACGATAGACAGAGGATCTACCTCTGCTATCACCGGCGACTGCTTAACAGCAGCCCCCAACTGGACAAAGTCAATCAGGGCTACACTGGAGGGCAGGCCCTTAAGCCCCAGGGAAGCCAAAATCTGAAAAAGATCATCGTTAGACAAAGATTCATTAGCAACAACCTCTCCCGGAGGAGGAGGAGGAACCGCCCCGCTATGGGAGGTGACGCCCTCTCCCCCAATCCAAGGTCGGGAAACAGAACTAGGGCCTGCGCTCCCACTCGGCAGACTCTCCTTAGGAGCAGAACGAGGGGGAGCTTCGGAGGAGGTTTGTGCAGCAAAAGAAGAGTCCCGAGAGCCTTCCTCCTTCAAGGCAACCCCGGAAGGAGAACGGTCTCTCTTGGACTTCTTCTTACGCCGGCGGCCAAACCTCTCCCACTGGGAGGCAGACCACTCCCTGCACTCATTACACGTATTCTCTTTATCACACCGTCGGCCTCGACACTGTAGGCAAAGGGTGTGAGGATCTGTGTCCACCTGGTCCAGGACCGTGTCCTTGCCTTCTCGGGGGGCGATCACGGGGTCCATGAACCAGTTGAGTTGCCTCATCAGGCTCAGGACCTACCAGAAGGCATGCTCAGACTCCTGCTGGTCTCCTCTTTGCGGACTGGCAGCTAAGTCTCCCGTCCCCGGAATCTCTTCCTGGGGCGAAGCGTGGACGTTCTCCCGGGGAGCAGCGGGTTCCTGGCGAATCCTTGAAGACGACTTTGGGATTGTCTTGGAGTCCTTGGGTTCCCTCCTGGGAGGGATACAGGATCCCAACAGAGAGGTTCGGAGAGCACCTTCCGCTCGAGACGATTCTCCTCCATGAGGAGAAGGCTCCCCCCTTGGTGCCGAGGGGGAGACTATCACCTCACTGGACTCACCCGAGGACGGAAAAGCCTCGTCCACGGGAGAAGGAGAAAACGCCTGCGAAGGGGATGGGGCCTTTCTGACAGATCTCTTAGGAACCAACTTCTCCCTGGGGGAAGTCACCACAAAGTCCACTCCTCTCCTTCTCTTCAGCGGGTGCGAGGCAGCCGTTGGCTTGTGTCCTTGATCGGTGAGTGCCGGCTTCATAGCCTTCACTAACGCCCGCATCAGAGGACCAAACCAAGTCTGCCGCTCCACGGACACAGAGTCCGAAATCCCCGCTGGAGGGAAGGGGATCGGGCGATCCTTCGGAGTGGACACCACTGGACCTGCCTGAAAAGGAAAAGGGGAAGAAAGTTGCACTGACCTCTCTGAAGTGTCTTCCCTATCCTGCACAAGAGTCCTGCGCTTTGGTGGAGGTGATCCTGAGTGCGGTTTGGCGACACGCGTTCCTGCTGCTGTCACGGGCTGCGAAACCCGAAGCGAACGGTGGTCGCACGTAGGCGAGCGGTCGGGCGCGCGCGCAGGCGAGCGGTCGGGCGCGCGCGCAGGCGAGCGGTCGCGCGGGAGCGCAGGCGAGTGGGCGCAAGGGCGTACAGACGAACGAGCGCGTGGGCGGGCTGGTGAACGAACGCGTTGGCGCGTCGGCGAGGGAGCGCGTTGACGTGTGGGCGAACGAGAACGCTCCGATGACCGCTGACGACGTTGTTCAGGAGACCTGTAGCGCGTGGGGGAGCGATTGCGAGCAGGCGATCGGTGGTGCGCTGGTGAACGCTGGTGCGTAGGCGAGCGATGGCGTGCTGGCGCATGGTGGCTCGTTGGCGAGCGATAGTGCGTAGACCGCGTAGGCGAACGACTGCGCGAGGGCGAGCTAACAGAAGGCGACCCATGTCCCTCCAGATCCTCTGGGTGATGGCGCGTTGGAGAACGCTTGCGCGCAGGCGATAGGTCACGCGGGCGGTCTGGAGATCGCCGATGTTCAGGTGATCGCTGACGCGCTGGGGACCGTTGACGCGCAGGAGATCGCCGACGAGCAGGCGAATGTTGATGCGTCTGTGATCGCTGGCGAGCTGGTGATTGCTGGCGAGCAAGAGGGCGACACGTGGAATCCTGTGAGGGGACTATCGGCGTGGGGCGCAGAGGCGAACGTTCACGAACGGGCACAGGAACAGAAGGCGCCTGGGCGTACAGGCATTTTGGAAGTACGCGCTGGAGAACGCGAGCGATGTTGCGCAGGAACAAGCTGACGAACAGGATCGCGAGGGCGAGAAGAAGAGTCCTTGGCCAAATTAGAGCGCTCAAGAGACTGATGGCGCGCAGGGCGCTCAAGAGACTGATGGCGCGCAGGGCGCACAACAGGAACCGCAGGATATTCGGAGTCCACAGGAGAGCGCTGGCAAGCAGTGGGGCGATGGACATCAGAAGCGCGCTGACGAACAGGAGAGCGCTGACGGTCAGAAGAGCGCTGACGAGCAGGAGAGCGCCTGTGCGCTAACACTGCAGAAGGGCGAGCAGGGGAACGCTGGCGCGCTAGGCGCTCAACAGGAACAACAGGCTGAAGGATGTCCTCAGGAGAGCGCTGGCGAGAAGAGGGGCGATCATCAAGAGAGCGCTGGCGAACAGGAGATCGCTGACGAACAGGAGAGCGCCTGTGCGCTAACACTGCAGAAGGACGCGCAGGGGAACCCTGACGCGCAAGGGAAGAATCCCTTTGCCCCGAAGGGACCGTTGCCCGTCGGGTGACGAGGTCAGGCTGCTGAACATCTACACCAGAAGCTGAAGGTCTGGAAGGCTTAGGAGACCGATCCCCAGAGAGGTCTAAGGAAGCTGGAGCTGCAGGCTGCTTACGGCGAGGAGAGTCCCCCTCGGAGGAAGGAGGTGAAGACTCAAAAAGGCGCCTCTTAGCACCCTTATAAGGAGACGGGAGGCCCTTGTGACGCAGCGGACGGTGAGCCTTACGGCGAAGGCGGCCACGAGGAAGATCGTCAGGACCATCAGTCCTCCGAAGGGGAGTCTCAGTCAAAGCACTCCCCTTACAGGGAGGCTTGGCAGCAGAAGAGCCCGCGGGACTCCCTTCCCCCTTCGAAGGATGTACAGAAGGGGGAGGAGAGCCGTCAGCACCATCATCCACAACAGTACCTGCAGAGGATTGACCCGACCCGTCGGAAGCCTCTGTCACCACGACGTCGACGATAGACAGAGGATCTACCTCTGCTATCACCGGCGACTGCTTAACAGCAGCCCCCAACTGGACAAAGTCAATCAGGGCTACACTGGAGGGCAGGCCCTTAAGCCCCAGGGAAGCCAAAATCTGAAAAAGATCATCGTTAGACAAAGATTCATTAGCAACAACCTCTCCCGGAGGAGGAGGAGGAACCGCCCCGCTATGGGAGGTGACGCCCTCTCCCCCAATCCAAGGTCGGGAAACAGAACTAGGGCCTGCGCTCCCACTCGGCAGACTCTCCTTAGGAGCAGAACGAGGGGGAGCTTCGGAGGAGGTTTGTGCGGCAAAAGAAGAGTCCCGAGAGCCTTCCTCCTTCAAGGCAACCCCGGAAGGAGAACGGTCTCTCTTGGACTTCTTCTTACGCCGGCGGCCAAACCTCTCCCACTGGGAGGCAGACCACTCCCTGCACTCATTACACGTATTTTCTTTATCACACCGTCGGCCTCGACACTGTAGGCAAAGGGTGTGAGGATCTGTGTCCACCTGGTCCAGGACCGTGTCCTTGCCTTCTCGGGGGGCGATCACGGGGTCCATGAACCAGTTGAGTTGCCTCATCAGGCTCAGGACCTACCAGAAGGCATGCTCAGACTCCTGCTGGTCTCCTCTTTGCGGACTGGCAGCTAAGTCTCCCGTCCCCGGAATCTCTTCCTGGGGCGAAGCGTGGACGTTCTCCCGGGGAGCAGCGGGTTCCTGGCGAATCCTTGAAGACGACTTTGGGATTGTCTTGCAGTCCTTGGGTTCCCTCCTGGGAGGGATACAGGATCCCAACAGAGAGGTTCGGAGAGCACCTTCCGCTCGAGACGATTCTCCTCCATGAGGAGAAGGCTCCCCCCTTGGTGCCGAGGGGGAGACTATCACCTCACTGGACTCACCCGAGGACGGAAAAGCCTCGTCCACGGGAGAAGGAGAAAACGCCTGCGAAGGGGATGGGGCCTTTCTGACAGATCTCTTAGGAACCAACTTCTCCCTGGGGGAAGTCACCACAAAGTCCACTCCTCTCCTTCTCTTCAGCGGGTGCGAGGCAGCCGTTGGCTTGTGTCCTTGATCGGTGAGTGCCGGCTTCATAGCCTTCACTAACGCCCGCATCAGAGGACCAAACCAAGTCTGCCGCTCCACGGACACAGAGTCCGAAATCCCCGCTGGAGGGAAGGGGATCGGGCGATCCTTCGGAGTGGACACCACTGGACCTGCCTGAAAAGGAAAAGGGGAAGAAAGTTGCACTGACCTCTCTGAAGTGTCTTCCCTATCCTGCACAAGAGTCCTGCGCTTTGGTGGAGGTGATCCTGAGTGCGGTTTGGCGACACGCGTTCCTGCTGCTGTCACGGGCTGCGAAACCCGAAGCGAACGGTGGTCGCACGTAGGCGAGCGGTCGGGCGCGCGCGCAGGCGAGCGGTCGGGCGCGCGCGCAGGCGAGCGGTCGCGCGGGAGCGCAGGCGAGTGGGCGCAAGGGCGTACAGACGAACGAGCGCGTGGGCGGGCTGGTGAACGAACGCGTTGGCGCGTCGGCGAGGGAGCGCGTTGACGTGTGGGCGAACGAGAACGCTCCGATGACCGCTGACGACGTTGTTCAGGAGACCTGTAGCGCGTGTTGGAGCGATTGCGAGCAGGCGATCGGTGGTGCGCTGGTGAACGCTGGTGCGTAGGCGAGCGATGGCGTGCTGGCGCATGGTGGCTCGTTGGCGAGCGATAGTGCGTAGACCGCGTAGGCGAACGACTGCGCGAGGGCGAGCTAACAGAAGGCGACCCATGTCCCTCCAGATCCTCTGGGTGATGGCGCGTTGGAGAACGCTTGCGCGCAGGCGATAGGTCACGCGGGCGGTCTGGAGATCGCCGATGTTCAGGTGATCGCTGACGCGCTGGGGACCGTTGACGCGCAGGAGATCGCCGACGAGCAGGCGAATGTTGATGCGTCTGTGATCGCTGGCGAGCTGGTGATTGCTGGCGAGCAAGAGGGCGACACGTGGAATCCTGTGAGGGGACTATCGGCGTGGGGCGCAGAGGCGAACGTTCACGAACGGGCACAGGAACAGAAGGCGCCTGGGCGTACAGGCATTTTGGAAGTACGCGCTGGAGAACGCGAGCGATGTTGCGCAGGAACAAGCTGACGAACAGGATCGCGAGGGCGAGGAGAAGAGTCCTTGGCCAAATTAGAGCGCTCAAGAGACTGATGGCGCGCAGGGCGCACAACAGGAACCGCAGGATATTCGGAGTCCACAGGAGAGCGCTGGCAAGCAGTGGGGCGATGGACATCAGAAGCGCGCTGACGAACAGGAGAGCGCTGACGGTCAGAAGAGCGCTGACGAGCAGGAGAGCGCCTGTGCGCTAACACTGCAGAAGGGCGAGCAGGGGAACGCTGGCGCGCTAGGCACTCAACAGGAACAACAGGCTGAAGGATGTCCTCAGGAGAGCGCTGGCGAGAAGAGGGGCGATCATCAAGAGAGCGCTGGCGAACAGGAGATCGCTGACGAACAGGAGAGCGCCTGTGCGCTAACACTGCAGAAGGACGCGCAGGGGAACCCTGACGCGCAAGGGAAGAATCCCTTTGCCCCGAAGGGACCGTTGCCCGTCGGGTGACGAGGTCAGGCTGCTGAACATCTACACCAGAAGCTGAAGGTCTGGAAGGCTTAGGAGACCGATCCCCAGAGAGGTCTAAGGAAGCTGGAGCTGCAGGCTGCTTACGGCGAGGAGAGTCCCCCTCGGAGGAAGGAGGTGAAGACTCAAAAAGGCGCCTCTTAGCACCCTTATAAGGAGACGGGAGGCCCTTGTGACGCAGCGGACGGTGAGCCTTACGGCGAAGGCGGCCACGAGGAAGATCGTCAGGACCATCAGTCCTCCGAAGGGGAGTCTCAGTCAAAGCACTCCCCTTACAGGGAGGCTTGGCAGCAGAAGAGCCCGCGGGACTCCCTTCCCCCTTCGAAGGATGTACAGAAGGGGGAGGAGAGCCGTCAGCACCATCATCCACAACAGTACCTGCAGAGGATTGACCCGACCCGTCGGAAGCCTCTGTCACCACGACGTCGACGATAGACAGAGGATCTACCTCTGCTATCACCGGCGACTGCTTAACAGCAGCCCCCAACTGGACAAAGTCAATCAGGGCTACACTGGAGGGCAGGCCCTTAAGCCCCAGGGAAGCCAAAATCTGAAAAAGATCATCGTTAGACAAAGATTCATTAGCAACAACCTCTCCCGGAGGAGGAGGAGGAACCGCCCCGCTATGGGAGGTGACGCCCTCTCCCCCAATCCAAGGTCGGGAAACAGAACTAGGGCCTGCGCTCCCACTCGGCAGACTCTCCTTAGGAGCAGAACGAGGGGGAGCTTCGGAGGAGGTTTGTGCGGCAAAAGAAGAGTCCCGAGAGCCTTCCTCCTTCAAGGCAACCCCGGAAGGAGAACGGTCTCTCTTGGACTTCTTCTTACGCCGGCGGCCAAACCTCTCCCACTGGGAGGCAGACCACTCCCTGCACTCATTACACGTATTCTCTTTATCACACCGTCGGCCTCGACACTGTAGGCAAAGGGTGTGAGGATCTGTGTCCACCGCCGACATAAAAGTACCACAAGGGCGGCCGGCAATTCCAGGGCACTTGCGCATAGTGAACAAAAAGGGTGAGGCCAACTTCAAAACACACACACACAAACTGAAAGAAAAATGACAAATACGGAGATAATTTGTATTTTTCGTAACCATACAAACCTTAGCTATTTACATTGGGTTTACCTTTTAGCGTAGCTGAAATGACGAGCCAATAGTTTTTAACGAGGGTTAATTACCCCCGCGCTATTTAGCGGGGGTAGGGGAAGGGATACCTTGCTACCCCTCGCCCCCCCACACACCGGTGATTTGCTTCACTTCACTTAGAGGTAGGACTTGACTTGGGGGCCAGGGCTGGCGGGCAAATATGTGTAAATAGCTAAGGTTTGTATGGTTAGGAAAAATACAAATTATCTCCGAATTTGTCATTTGTTCCGTAACCGAAATACAAACCACGCTATTTACATTGGGTGATTTACCCCTTAGGAAGGGTGGAAAGTCCCCAGCCTTACTGACTTTGGCTTGCCCGGGGACTCCATCCCTCAGTGAGTAGACCTTGAGAGAAGGAGCCCCTGCACCTCACAAGTTCCTTGCTTCGCTAGGAACGAGTGGCCTACATAAGTTGTGTGTGGAGGAAAGTGTGACTCGTCCTATGAAGTTGACCTTGAGACCTTTAGATAGGAATCTAGGATAGGACGTTCCCAATACCACCTCGTCAGGGTATGGGGGACGCAACAGTATTAAGCTTAATACTAGGAGCACAAGGAAGCATGGGTTACCTGCAGAGGTCGAGGTCAGCTATGCTAGGACCAGGATGCTGCTTCCCCAAGAGAGGGCAGAATAAAGAAAGAAGTAAGGGTCAGATATACTCTTTCATTCATGCAGACTAAAACCGGGTAACAACGCCCTCAACCTACTGCTACTTGTCCATAAAGGAGCCTGAGGTTAGACCAGCTGTTGTGCAGCCACCACAGGGCCGATAGAAAATGTATCGAGGCTCCTGTGGGTCACGTCCTGCAGGTAGTGGGCTGTGAAGGTCGTCTGACACTTCCAGACCCCAGCTTGAAGCACCTGCGTCACAGAGAAGTTTCTCTTGAAGGCCAGGGACATAGCAACACCCCTGACATCGTGTGCCCTAGGGCGACGTGACGGAGGAGGGTCTGGATTCAAGGCGTGGTGGATAACCCTTCGAATCCAAGCTGAGATGGTGTTCCTGGTGACCCTCCTCTTTGTCTTGCCTGTGCTCACAAACAATGGTCGCACTTGAGGACGGACTGCAGCCGTTCTCTTCAAGTAGTACCTCAGACACCTCACTGGACATAGTAGCAGCTGGTCTGGGTCGCTTGTTACAGAGCGGAGACTCGCGATCCTGAAAGAATCGAACCGAGGATCCGGCACTCCAGGATTCTGAGTCTTGGCCACAAACACAGGGACGAACCTGAACGTTACCTCCCCCATCCCCTTGAATGGGCGATGTCGTACGAGAGACCATGAAGTTCGCTAAGTCGCTTGGCCAAGGCCAAAGCCAAAGCGAGCAGGAAAGCCGTCTTCCAAGACAGGTGGCAATCGGAGGCCTGGCGTAATGGTTCAAAGGGAGGTCTCTTAACAGCCCAGAGGACCCGAACCACGTTCCAAGGAGGAGGTCTCACTTCTGACTGGGGGCAGGTAAGCTCATAGCTACGTATGAGTAGAGAGAGTTCTAGCGAGGAAGAAATGTCCACGCCTTTCAGCCTGAAAGCCAAGCTTAAGGCTGAGCGATAGCCTTTCACTGCCGAGACAGAAAGGCGCATTTCCCCCCGCAGATATACGAGGAAGTCCGCTATTGCGGGAATAGTGGCATCGAGTGGAGAGATACCCCTCCCACGACACCAACCACAAAAGACTCTCCACTTCGCCTGGTAGACTCCCTCAGAGGACTTTCGCAGGTGCCGAGACATTCTCTCCGCAACCTGTTGCGAAAAGCCTCTCTCCGTGAGGAGACGCTGGACAGTCTCGAGGCGTGAAGCCGAAGCGAGGCCACGGCCTTGTGAGGGACGGAGTGGGGTTGTCTGAGAAGCTCGTGTCGTGGAGGAAGTTCCCTCGGAAGCTCCGTCAGGAGCTGCAGAAGGTCGGAGAACCATTCCGCATGATACCATAGCGGAGCTACCAGAGTCATCGAACAGTTGACCGATAGTCTGATCCTGTTGAGCACCCTTCTCATCAGACAGAACGGTGGGAAGGCGTACACGTCGATGTTGTCCCACCGTTGCTGGAAAGCATCTTGCCAGAGAGCCTTGGGGTCCGGGACTGGGGAGCAGTACAGAGGCAGCTTGAAATTCAACGCTGTCGTGAACAGGTCCATGGTCGGGGAACCCCACAAAGTCAAGACTTTGTTGGCTATCTGGGGATCCAAAGACCACTCGGTACTCACTATCTGCGAAGCCCTGCTCAGACTGTCGGCGAGCACATTCCTCTTGCCAGGAATGAAGCGAGCTGATAGTGTTATCGAGTGGACTTCGGTCCACCTCAGAATCTCTACTGCAAGATGGGATAGCTGCTGCGAAAAAGTGCCTCCCTGCTTGTTGATATAAGCCACTACCGTGGTGTTGTCGCTCATCACCACCACGGAGTGACCCGCCAGGGTCCGTTGGAACTGTTGAAGAGCCAGAAAGACGGCCTTCAGCTCTAGCAGGTTGATGTGCAGGCACTTTTCTGATTCTGACCAAAGGCCTGAGGTCCTCTGGTTCAGAACGTGCGCCCCCCACCCTTCTTTTGACGCGTCCGAAAACAGTGTCAATTCCGGGGGGAGGACGAGAAGACTCACACCCTTCCGCAGGTTCTCGTCGACCTGCCACCACCGCAGGTCCGTCCGTTCCAAAGATCCTATCGGGACCAGAACGTCCGGGGAATCGGATCCTTGATTCCACCGGGACTTGAGCCGCCACTGTAGGGATCTCATCCTGAGGCGGCCGTTGGGAACCAGACGAGCCAGGGAGGACAGGTGACCTAAGAGACAACCACGATTGGGCGGGAAGCTCTTCTCGCCTGAGGAAGGGTTCTGCCACCCTCCTCAGCCTTGCTATCCTGTCGTCTGATGGAAAGGCTTTGTGGAGATTGGTGTCTATCAGTATGCCTAGATAAACCAGTCGTTGGGACGGCTGCAGAGAGGACTTCTCGAGGTTTACCACGATCCCCAGATCCTGGCAAAACCCAGAAGCCTGTCTCGGTGCCAAAGAAGGGTCGACTCCGAGTCTGCTAGGATCAGCCAGTCGTCCAGATAACGAAGGAGACGAATGCCGTTCCTGTGCGCCCAAGATGAAATCAGGGTGAACACTCTGGTGAACACCTGAGGAGCTGTGGAGAGACCGAAACACAGCACCTTGAACTGGTAGATCTTGTTGTCTAGGCAGAATCTCAAGTACTTCCTGGAAGACGGATGGATTGGGATCTGGAAGTACGCGTCCTTTAGATCCAGTGTGCACATGAAGTCTAGAGGTCTCACCGCAAGTCTGACCGTGTCCCCTGTCTCCATGCTGAACCGAGTTTGCTTGACAAACCCGTTCAGAGCTGAGAGGTCGATGACAGGTCTCCAGCCTCCAGATGCCTTCTTTACAAGAAAGAGTCGACTGAAGAAGCCTGGGGAGCCGTCGACGACCTCCTGGAGAGCACCCTTCTTGAGCATGGTCTCGACTTCCGCCCAAAGGGCCATCCCCTTTACCGATCCCGTGGCATAGGAGCTCAACGACACTGGATTCGCTGTCAGGGGAGGTTGAGATGTTATGAACGGGACGCGATAGCCTTGGCCGATCACTGAAACCGTCGAAGCATCGGCCCCGTGTTGCTGCCACCTGTGCACGCAACGTTGGAGGCATCCCCCCACAGGTGGACACGCGGGGGGACTGCCACTCTTAGGGTTTGCGGCCGCGGCCGCTCCCTCTAGGAGTCTTGCCTCCCCTGGAGGACTTACCGCCCCTCTTGACCTTGGCTGGAAAGGGCTGGGGCTTAGACACCACTTTCTTAGCTGCCGGTGCCTGCTTTGGTGTCTTACGAGGCTGCTGCTGCTGTTGAGCTGGAGGCTTATAGGGCCGAGCTATAAGGGCCCTATGGAGGAGGGAGTCCTGGCTAGATTTCCTCCATCTCTCAGCTGTTCGCTCCATATCCTGTGGCTCCAACAGATTCTCCCCAAGGAGGGAAGCATGTCTGAGCCTACAGATATCCACGGCGGGGACCTTCGGGTGGAACCTCTCGGTCACCGCATCGTGCCGCTTCAACACCGAGTTGGCCCACAGGGTGGTGACCTGGTGCGCCAGGAACTCGATGGAGCGGGTGCCCGAGAGTAAGAAGGTCTCCGGGGCCTTCCTATTGGTCTCCTTAGACAAGTCCTCGGAGCACAATAGGATGCCTAAAGTTCCCAGCCATATATACAGCCACGAAGTGGCCTGCATGGCGCACTTCGCGACCTTCTCGTGGCTCAGGATCTCCGACGCCGAGAACGACACCTGCCGGGCGGAGAGCTTCTGGAGGGGAACTCCCTTAGCCAGCTCTTCAATGGAGTGATGGAAAGGAAGAGCGAGACTAGACTCACCCAAGATCTCAAAATACCTCCTCTGCTGGAGACGAGGAGGTGGGATGAGTTTGTTCCCGGCAGGGGAACGACTGGAGGAGGCAAGAATCGCGAGCTGGGCATTGGCCCTGGCTCTAGCACTCTTCAATCCCCGAGACCAGGGCAGAGCCGCACTGGTCTTAGGGGCCTTCTGAACGTCGAACACTTGGTCCAGGACCATGTCCTTGCCTTCTCGGGGGGCGATCACAGGATCCATGAACCCGTTGAGTTGCCTCATCAGGCTCAGGACCTGCCAGAAGGCATGTTCAGATTCCTGCTGGTCTCCCCCTTGCGGGCTGGCAGCTCAGTCTCCCGTCCCCGGAATCTCTTCCTGGGGCGAAGCGTGGACGTTCTCCCGGGGAGCAGCGGGTTCCTGGCGAATCCTTGAAGACGATTTCGGGATGGTCTTGGAGTCCTTGGGTTCCCTCCTGGGAGGGATACAGGATCCCAACAAAGAGGTTCGGAGAGCCCCCTCCGCGCGAGACGATTCTCCTCCATGAAGAGAAGGCTCCCCCTTGGTGCCGAGGGGGAAACTACTACCTCACTGGACTCACCCGAGGACGGAAAAGCCTCGTCCACGGGAGAAGAAGAAAACGCCTGCGAAGGGGATGGGGCCTTCCCGACAGTCCTCTTAGGAACCAACTTCTCCCTAGGGGAAGTTACCACGAAGTCCACTCCTCTCTTTCTCTTCAGCGGAGGTGAGGCAGTCGTTGGCTTGTTCCCCTGATCGGCGAGTGCTGGCTTCATAACCCTCACTAACGCCCGCATCAGAAACTGCTGAACTAAGGCATCCCGGAGCTTGGCTCCCTTCAGCGGAGAGTCGGGTGCGACACCTGACCCTTCTGTCCAGCAGTTCACGACTAGCTCCAAGGATTCGATGAGAGAATCTGACCACCACGAACCTCCTTATACAAGGCCAGTCCAGTAGGCAACTTCGGAGTGCTGGGTTCAGTAGCTAACAGACAGTCAGTTAATGCGGGCCAGCGGGATAACCAGTCAGCGGCGGCATTCTGATCTCCTGGAGAGTAATTAACAATAAAGTTAAATTCGGACAGGTCCTCCAGTGTCCGTGCTAGACGACTGTCCACCATCTTCATGTCATGAAGGTACATCAGGGGACGGTGATCAGAATGGATCACGAACTGACCATAAAGGAAGGCCCTGAAGGTTTTCACTCCTCATCGCAGAGCAGCCAACTCACGCTCAATGGTAGAGTAACGGGTCTCGCAGTCAAGGAAAGTCATAGAGTCGTACGCTATAACCCGACGCTCCCCTGGATGCTCAAAGGACTCCTGGCACAGACAAGCACCAGCACCTTCACCCGAAGCGTCAACAAACAACTCCAAGGGTTTAGCATCAGCGGAGTAGTCAGGGTATGACAACATAATGTCCTCTTTGATCAGTTCCTTCAAGCGCACAAAGGCACTGTCCATTTCTGCAGTCCACTTCAGTTTCCTAGTTCCTTGAGATTTTCGTCCTCCAGTCTTCGCAGATAATGGTTTGGCTATCTGTGAGCACATGGGGATGAACTTCCGTTGGAAGTTGACCAGTCCCAGGAATCCCCGTAGCTCACGCACAGTGGTCGGTTTAGGGAAGTCTTCCACTTTCTGGATGTATTCTGGTAGCTTACGCATACCAGAACGTCCAACCAGATGACCAAGATACTGGACCTCGGCTTGAACCCAAGAACACTTCCCGAGTTTTATTTTGAGTCCGTGCTTCTGAAGAGTAGCCAAAACTTGTTCTACCAGTTTCAGGTGTTCCTCGAAAGAAGACCCAAGTATCAATATGTCGTCAATGTAGACAACCACCTTGGCTTTCGGGAACTCTTGGAGAATACTTTGCATTTCTCTCTGGAACACTGCAGGTGCATTTTTCAGTCCAAACGATAAGCGTCTGAACTGCCAGTGTCCAAAGGCGGTAGAGAAAGCCGTGTATTCCTTACTGTCCTCTGCCAACGGTAACTGGTAGTATCCACGAACCAGGTCAAGGGTTGTAAAGTATTTGACTCCTTGAAGTCCAAATACAGAGTCGGCCATGTTAGGCATCGGGAACTTATCAGAGACAGTCACCTTATTCAGTCTACGGTAGTCCACACACAACCGTATACTATTGTCCTTTTTTCGGACTGGAACAATGGGTGAAGACCAAGGAGAGATGCTGGGTTCAATAATACCCAGTTCATGCAACTCCTTGCACTGTTCCTTGATGGCGTCAGCGACGGGTTTGGCAAACCGTCGAACTCTCTGATAAATGGGCGTCTCGTCATACAGGTGGATGCGTATTGGTGTGCTTGAGCACTCTCCCACATCATCATCACCAGTACTGATGACTGGAAGATGACGTCGAAGCATTTGACAAAACTGGTCCTTCTGAGAAGAGTCCAGTTCGTCGGAGATAGACAGATTGTCTATCTCTTCCAATACGCTCGGTTCAGGAGTCAGGTCACACTCCTGCGCTATCAGGCAGGATAGAGGAGCATCCACCATTGCCATGGTGAACACTTTCCCCAAGAGATTGCCCTTCTTGATCTTGGCAGTTTCTTCAGATGAACCCTTGATTAAAACTGAGGCTTTTCCATCTTTCAGTTCGAGGATGCCAGGAATTGCTGTAACTTTCCTTGACAGACCGGGGGTTATGATGTCGCCATCATAATACATTTCCGGCCAACAGTTGGTCGGACAAGCAGGGCACCTAAAAGACGTGTCAAGTCCCTTAGGAAAGTTAACACTAACTGGAACAAGTACTGGCTCAATACTGGCAATCCTCATTGAATCGGTTGCATGGACATCAAGTGCATAAAGCACTTGATGACAACAGGCTCCACGTATCGGGACATAATACTCCCAAAGAGGCTCTTGGGGAGTACTGCCAACGCTCAGACGATTTCGGGCTCCGTCAACTATCACCCCATTTGCTCTCAAGAACTGGTAACTAAGCACTACGTGCTCAGCCATAGTCCCTGAAGGCACTACATGGAACACACCCGGGGCGAATGTCATTCCATGCAGTATAGGGTCAACAGTACAGTACCTAGGGTCTTAGGTCCTGTTTGCCCTAAACCCTTCAGACCAATGGTGTTGGGTACCATCTGCAGCTGGTAATCCTGTACTACTCTCGATGACAGGAGGTTGACCTCAGCTCCGGAGTCAATGAGAGCATCCAATACTCCCGATGGAAACTCAAGACATGGTCACTGGGACAACCATGAGTGGTACAGGAGCCAACTGCGCCAGGTTAACCCTACGTAGGGTTTTCAATACTGCCTCAGTTTCTGCTTTCTCCCTAGAGGAGTCAGTTGGAGAAGCTCTGGACTGTGTCGAGGACAGGTTATCACAGGCCAATCCTGAAAGAGCCATTGGAGGTGCAATGACTTCTTCAGGTTGAGGGGTAACCTTGGAAATCGAGATTTCTGAGGCTGCCGCCGGAATACTAGGAGCATGCACCCTAGCACTCACACCCTCCTTCGATGTAGCCCCATCTTCTACATCGAAGGCCTGGTGTTTAAAGCCCTATGATACTCCTCAGTTCTTGACTTCCTGGGCTTTGCCTTCTTGCTCTTCTTCTTCTTCTTCCCCACAGTCCGAGATGGAGCACTGGACTCGCTCCCACTTCGGGCCTCTCGGCTACTGGTTGATCCAGAATAGGACGACGGGGTTGGAGTAGCATTCACCGGTACTGCTCTCCACCTTGAAGGAGTCTGGACAGAGGTAGTCTCCCTCCCAGGGCTGCGGGCATTAGTTGTGTTCTGGACAGGTGATCTGTTCATAACCGGCGCCTGTCGTCCACACTGTGCCATATGATGGTTGGACGAGCCACAACGTAGGCAGAGGTTGAGGCGTCTGCGACACTCGTCCACAAAGTGCCCTGGTTTTCGGCACCATGCACAGTACCTCCTCTGGAACTGAAGAGATCTATCCGGGGTGCGCGATGGTGGCAGGCGCACTTCCACAGGTGCTGGTTTGGGGACCGGTAGAGGAGGAGTGCATAAATACGCTCTGTCAGGTCCAGGTGAACGGCTGGGGGCAGCCATGGCAACCCTGTCGGCATACGAGCCGTGCCATGACTGTCCCACACGACTGATGGCCAAATCCTCTGCCTTCTGGCTTCGCTGACGGGATGCCTCGTCGAGAACACTCAACAGGTGTAGAACATCCTGCCAAGTGGCCTGACGCCTAGCAGAGACATTAATGGTGGCCAGAGACTGTTCCAGCCAACTCGCAGCTCTGCTTGGAACAGTTCTGAGGAGCTTCCGCCTAAGCTCCCTCCGGTCCAAACTACGGCAAGGATAGGCCGACTTGTACAGGGAGGCCAACCGGACGGCGTAAATTTTCAGCAGTTCGCCCTCGCCACAGGTGGCACTGCTGAACCGGGCCTTCCTGCCCACATCACGCCTCTCTCGGGCTTCTCGGCACCAGTCGAGGAGGCGTTCCTTCATGTCGGGGTATGAGATCTCGGGACCCCCCATGGCTGAGAACGCCTCATGAATTTCTCCCTTCAGAAATTTCCCGAGATCAACAGTCCACCAACCAGAGCTTCCTGCGGTATACTTACTGGCACAGTAGGCCTCGAAATTCCTCAGGAATCGGGCAAAACTCTGGCCAGTTTCCAGCAGGAAGATTCCTGGCTTGGGGTTCCTCCTGGAGTCAAGAACCTTGATAAGATCAGACAGACTGCGTTCTGTCTGGAGGGACTGGACATGGTCGGTGGAGACAGTGTCTTCTGAGTTGACACTGAGACAGGAGCTAGAAGTGTCACTACCAGAATCTTCACTGGTAGACTCCTGTGATGAAGATGTCATTTCAGGTATGGCTGGTCTGGCTCTTTCCTTGGCCTGGCGTCTCCGCTTTGGGATAGCTCCTGTCTGGGCAAGAACTGCCTCAGCGGTAGCTGCTGGAGCCTTTTCTGGCCTACTGGCTTCAACTAGATTGTCCAGGTACTGCTCCCCTAGTCTACTGGCTGCAGGCTCTGGTGGACTAACAGACTTATAGTCAAACCATTCTGTGGTGGCCGCTGAGAAGAGCTCTTTGGCAGAAAGTATAGAGTCCGAGCGTAAATATTTAGTTCATTTTTCCTTGATGGAATCACTCTTTAGAAACAAGTCGAAAACCTTTGAAAACAACAATAAAGGCAGATTAAGTGATTAACAGTAATATAAGGGCGAGTATCCTATTTTCCCTCACCCTTTGTTTACAACTGACCTTGCTGGCATAAGATCGGCTAAATAACATCATCTCTACAATATATATATATATATATATATATATATATATATATATATATATATATATATATGTATATATATATATATATATATATATATATATATATATATATATATATATATATATATATATATATATATGTATATATATATATATATATATATTACATAGGTAAATAGATAGATATATTGATAAGAGATAACCAAGCATAAACAATGCTTATAATGAACCAGAAAGGGGTCTCTTAAAGGCAAGACTTTATGAATATTCTTAATTGCTCTGCCCTTGGTAGATACTTAATCTTTCACTGCCGATCTCCGTGCTTGTGGTGTTCGGGACACATCCGTCATTCAATGTTCTTTCAGCTTATACGATTAGGATTTCTTAAAGGAAAAGTCAAGTTAATCTTCGTTCTCTCTATTTCTCTCTATATCAGGTAGCACTTCCTTAGAGACTCTTTGCATCCATTGAATGCAACGTTTTCTTTAGCTTCCACCAGTAGTGTTTCATTGGTGATTTTCTTACGCAAATAAAATTTTAATATGGTTCTTAAAATTCTCCCTAAAACACATTTGTAGAAGTCGTCTAGAGCAGTCACTGCACGAGGATAATGTTTTTTTTTTTTTTTTTTTTTTTTTTTTTTTTTTTTTTTTTTTTTTTTCTATTAATTTAGATTTTCCCCATTCTTCTTGAGGAACTCGTCCCTTTTGATTATTCGACTTACATTTCTTTCAGGAACACTTGCGGATTCAGACGGGCAGATACTGTACAGGGTTTGGTTTCCATCGTTTAGGTTTGATAGCTTGAGCAAACTCAAGCACTGCATTTTACACCCCAAGATCAGCTATTTAGGGGAATAAATATGGCTCACTGATCTTTGCTTGGTAAATTTACCCTTGTGACCTCTAAGATGTTTACTGGTCAATTGAATTTAAAACTCACCATGTGCGAGAGTCTTATTAAGTTGGTAGGATAAAACTGGCAAATAACCTGGGATTATAATTTCGAGAAAAAAAAAATGTAGTTGGTTCCAATTACCATTGTAAAAATGGAAACCTCACCTTATGAAATATATATATATATATATATATATATATATATATATATATATATATATATATATATATATATATATATATATATATATATATATATATATATATATATATATACATATATATATATATATATATTAGAGAGAGAGAGAGAGAGAGAGAGAGAGAGAGAGAGAGAGAGAGAGAGAGAGAGAGACCGGATTTAACTTCTGGCTAATCGTAGCCACCTCTGGTTAATCCTGTGGGATTAGTAAAAAAAAGGAAGGACATCTGTCATAAAATGGCTACGGTTTAACAGATTCACTCAGTTTGGAGACTCGTGTCTAACTACAGTGTTCATTTTTCCTTAAAGTGGTTGAATTATTTTGACACGTGTACGCTATACAGTGGGTCAGATATCGTTTCAGCGGCCACGACAGATTGGTTTTACTATAGTTGCCAGAACAGGCGAGGAAGCAAGCAGTCCGCTTGGGACAGGAGACTCCCAGAAGCATGGTACAGGGGGGATTAACGATGTGAACCCTGGAGGGGGCTGTAGACCTCCAATCAGTGGCTCTGCTCCAGTCACTGGAATTGCCAGACCATTGTAATTTGGCCAAGCAGGGGACGTAGATGGAGCACTGGTGGTCACTGTGGTTGTGACCCCAGTGGCAACGTGGCATGTTGGTGACGGCTCCACGCTATTCAGGGCCGCTACTTAAAGTGTCAGGGACTTGACCTGAGTTGCCAGGTCACTGACAATCTAGACCAGACTTGCCACATCCCGGCTCAGGCTCTTCTTAGCCTTTCGGCATTTACTGGATGATGCCATCTCTAAAGGTTGGTGTTTCCCGGGGCTGGGCACCAAAAATTATGTAGTGGTTTGCAGACTGTGGCCAAAGGTAGCACCCAAACTGCCTAGTATCCGAATGCCGACCACAACCAAACGTTCACTACACAACAAACATACAACGGTGGAATACCCAAAAACCTGAGTAACAGTTCAAAGCACTGGGCACCACCCCTTGATTTATAATGGGCAAGGGGACCCCGGTAGATCCTGACTTAAACCTTTGCTTCTCCAGCTTGCTGATCATAAGTATAAGAACATTAGGTGAAAGGGATTATTATAAGTTATTTGAAAGATTAAAAAACAGTGGCTGAGTAGGGGGCCGTTTTGGGAGGTTTCTGAAATTAAAGGCTGTATACTTAAAAACAAAAAAAATGTTTATTTGGAAAAACTAATAGGAATAATATTACAGTATATCAACTAGAATAAATAATCAAAGGAAAAATTAGCATCCCTTTCGTAAAACTTCAGCATCCGGGTAACAATTTAAACACATTACACAAACAAGATTTCCACTGGGGGGACACTCATAAGTGTTCCTATACAGTTCAAGTATAACCAGGGGCACTTCTAACCGTGTATCTATTTGGGCAAGTACCAGTATGCCATCTATAAAGAACATATATCGGTGAAAAATACAGTACCACAATTTTCCCTAAATCAATACTGTTCTCATCAATCTCCCGTCCACCATTGGGATGCACAGTCACTTAAACAGTCCTAATTTCTGAAAAGTACAGCCGCATACTATGTCGTACAGGTCTCTGCGGGCCCACAATAACAATGACTCAAAAATTTTGTCAACAACACGAGCAATCGCCAATGGCCTTATAATACATTGGTTGTGGTGTTATTCATTCAAACACACGATGGTACTTACAGTTCACAGGCAGTGAAAAATGAATACAGAGCAGACACACCCACCACTACACACTGGTAACAGGCCATCAACCACATTCATAATGGTTATGAGCAGCACTAGCCAGATACTCTGTTCCTATATACTGTACATACAGTGGTCTCAAGTAAATTTCCCTTACAATTGGGAACTTCTGTCAACATAAATGTTTGCCGTATGTTCTTTTTTCTTTTCTTGATGAAGGAACCTATTCTTGTAAAGTACAGTACTTCTATTTACTCAAACTCTGGTTACACATTCAAACCCTACAGAGAGTAGGGCGTGCTGCAAAAACAAGGGTGGTTAGACAACTGGTAGGACCAAAAAAATATATACATACCCCTTAAACATATACATTATGCTTACAAAACATTTAAACCTAATTAAGAAAAATTGAAATCTTTACAGTGAATATAAGGGAAATCATTATAGTACAGTACTGGGGCAGAATATCAGACATTATGACAAAAGGGAATTGATAATGAGAGTTACTTTAAAACATTTATAACCCAAGCTCGTTATATGTGGAAATGGTTTGTATTTTCCCTAACTATTATTAATTTTTTTCACAACGCTTGCGAGCAGGCGATAGGTCACGCGGGCGGTCTGTAGATCGCCGATGTTCAGGTGATCGCTGACGCGTAGGAGAACGCTGACGAGCAGGCGATTGTTGAATCGTCTGTGGTCGCTGGCGAGCAAGAGGGCGACGCGTGGAATCCTGTGAGGGAACGGTCGGCACGGGGCGCAAAGGCGAACGTTCACAAACAGGAACAGGAACAGGAAGCGCGTGGGCGAAAGTGTGTTTTAGAAACACGCGCTGGAGAACGCGAGCGATGTTGTGCAGGAACAAGCTGAGGGTCGCGAGGGCGGTCAGGAGACTGATGACGCGCAGGGCGCACAACAGGAACTGCAGGATATTCGGAGACCACAGGGGAGCGCTGGCGAGCAGGGGGGCGATGGTCCTCAGAAGAGTGCTGACAAGCAGGAGAGCGCTGACGGTCAGAAGAGCGCTGACGAGCAGGAGCGCGCCTGTGCGCTAACACTGCAGAAGGGCGAGCAGGGGAACGCTGGCGCGCTGGGCGATCCTCAGGAACAACAGGTTGAAGGATGTCCTCAGGAGAGCGCTGGCAAGAAGAGGGGCGATCATCAGGAGAGCGCTGGCGAACAGGATATCGCTGGCGAACAGGAGAGCGCTGACGAGCAGGAGAGCGCCTGTGCGCTAACACTGCACGCGTAAGTGAAGAATCCCTTTACCCCGAAGGGACCGTTGCCCGTCGGGTGACGAGGTCAGGTTACTGAACATCTGCCCCAGAAGTTGAAGGTCTGGAAGGCGTAGGAAACCGATCCCCAGAGGGGTCTAAGGAAGATGGAGCTGCAGGCTGTATACGGCGAGGAGAGTCCCCTTCGGAGGAAGAAGGAGAAGATCCAAAAAGGCGCCTCTTAGCACCCTTATAAGGAGACGGCAGGCCCTTGCGACGCAGCGGACGGTGAGCCTTACGGCGAAGGCGGCCACGAGGAAGATCGTCAGGACCATCAGTCCTCCGAAGGGGAGTCTCAGTCAAAGCACTCCCCTTACAGGGAAGCTGGACAGCAGAAGAGCCCGTAGGACTCCCTTCCCCCTTCGAAGGATGTACGGAAGGAGGAGGAGAGCTGTCAGCACCAACATCCACAATTGCACCTGCAGAGGATTGACCCGCCCTGTCGGAAGCCTCTGCCACCACGACGTCGACGATAGACAGAGGATCTACCTCTGCTATCACCGGCGACTGCTTAACGGCGGCCCCCAACTGGACAAGGTCAATCAGGGCAACCCTGGAGGGCAGGCCCTTAAGCCCCAGGGAAGCCGAAATCTAAAAAAGATCATCGTTAGACAAAGATTCATCAATAACCTCCCCCGGGGGAGGAGGAGGAACCGCCCCGCTATGGGAGGCGACGCCCTCTCCCCCAACCCAAGGTCGGGAAACAGAACTAGGGCCTGCGCTCCCACTCGGCCGACTCTCCTTAAGAGCCGAACGAGGGGGAGCTTCGGAGGAGGTTTGGGCGGCAAAAGAAGAGTCCTGAGAACCTTCCTCCTTCAAGGCAACCCCGGAAGGAGAACGGTCTCTCTTGGACTTCTTCTTACGCCGGCGGCCAAACCTCTACCACTGGGAGGCAGACCACTCCCTGCACTCACTACACTTATTTTCCTGATCACACCGTCGGCCTCGACACTGCGGACAAAGGGTGTGAGGATCAGTGTCCATGGCCGACATAAAAGTACCACAAGGGCGGCCGGCAATTCCAGGGCACGTACGCATAGTAATAATAAAGGTGGTCAACTTCTAACACACACACACAAACTGGAAGAAAAAGCAGAAAAAGTTTAAAGGCTGTCAACGAGGACGATGGACAGACACGTCTGTTCATCGCCGGAGCCAAAAGTGAAGTGAAGCAAATCACCGGTGTGTGGGGGGGGAGGGGTAGCAAGCTATCCCTTCCCCTACCCCCGCTAACTAGCGCGGGGGTAATTAACCCTCGTTAAAAACTATTGGCTCGTCATTTCAGCTACGCTAAAAGGTAAACCCAATGTAAATAGCGTGGTTTGTATTGCGGTTACGGAACAAAGCAAAAAAAGATTAAGGCTGTCAACGAGGACGATGGACAGACACGTCTGTTCATCGCCGGAGCCAAAAGTGAAGTGAAGCAAATCACCGGTGTGTGGGGGGGGAGGGGTAGCAAGCTATCCCTTCCCCTACCCCCACTAACTAGCGCGGGGGTAGTTAACCCTCGTTAAAAACTACTGGCTCGTCATTTCAGCTACGCCGAAAGGTAAACCCAATGTAAATAGCGTGGTTTGTATTTCGGTTACGGAACAAATGTGGTGTTAAAATATTTAAATATAAGCACTTGTTCAACGGTGTCACTTCACTCACAAATGTACTGCGAACGATAACATTAGCAACGTTACCAATGATACAAAGTGTTACCAACGTTGACTGGGATTGTTCTCGTTGCAAATGCTACGATAATATTACCGGTTACACAAAATATAAAAAGTACAAAAAGGGTACAGAACCTAACAAACCCACCTAACCTAACCTAGTAGTATGACAAAGTACAAAAAGGGTACAGAACCTAACAAACCCACCTAACCTAACCTAGTAGTATGACAGGTCACAAACCTCAGGTATTTACTGAGAACGGTAAAATTCTCCAAGTTACGAATGATACACAGTTACCAACTGTACCCTGACATTACTAGCGATAGTAATGCTAGATATTTCTATTCGTATTTCAAATAATTTTTCCATATAAGGTTTACACAATATATAAAAAGTACAAAAAGGGTACAGAACCTAACAAACCCACCTAACCTAACCTAGTAGTATGTCAGGTCACAAACCTCAGGTATTTACTGAGAACGGTAAAATTCTCCACGTTAAGAATGATACACAGTTACCAACGGTAGTGACATTACTAGCGATAGTAATGCTAGATATTTCCATACGTATTCTAAATACTTTTTCCATATAAGTTTTACACAATATATAAAAAGTACAAAAAGGGTATAGAACCTAACAAACCCACCTAACCTAACCTAGGAGTTCCCAGGTCACAAAACACATATAA
The DNA here is from genome assembly GCF_036898095.1 of Palaemon carinicauda. Classification (NCBI taxonomy): domain Eukaryota; kingdom Metazoa; phylum Arthropoda; class Malacostraca; order Decapoda; family Palaemonidae; genus Palaemon; species Palaemon carinicauda. Next base: position 30,817,589 of record NC_090739.1, read on the forward strand.
TGACTTTTGTGGAATGACTTACCTTTATGAAGGGGTCGTCGAAACTTGCAGGTCACGAGAAGGTGAGACTGACGTCTTAACTCCTATGAGTGGGATGTGGATGGTTGTGGGAGTGTTTATGTAAAAAGTGGTTTGCAAATAATATTATCTTCCATGGGGGTAGGCGACTTTTTCCCAAAAAAGTACCTTTATAAGAAGTAACGGTATAACCACAAAGACGTTTCTTTTTGGTTTTAGGTATCTTGGTTTCGCGAATTTATTGTCTGATTCCTTTCAGGGAAATGGTTCCTCCATCCTTTCTCATAAACAAAGGTCTGTTCCGTGAGCCTGTACTAGACTGAAACCAGTAACTCGCCCTCACGCAGTTTCATGGGTTTTAGATGATGTCCTTGATCTAGATTCTGACTCTGATATTGACTCATGCACTTGTATAGCGCTTCTTAGGAAGACGTTTATTTGATAAGTTTAGCCTCAGGAGCCAGATTATCCGAACTCTCAGCATTATCTAGAGAACCAAATCATATTGATTTCTTTCTTCTGGTGGAATTTTATTCTCTCTAGATGGGAAATTCTTAGAGAAGAATGAGGGTCCACAGAATAGATGGTCCCCGTGGAAGATTGTCCCACTTCCACAGGATCTATCTCTGTGCCCAGTTATCACTCTGGAAAACTATTTAAATAGACCTTCAGGACCTTTGTTTATTGTCTGAAAGGAATCAGACAATAGATTCTGTATTTTATTAAAAGAACCAAGCCGGAATCTGTACCACATGCCCAAGATTAAAAAGATATAGTGGTTTCTCCAGATTTAACACAACCATTATAATAGGGTCCTATCTTCATATATATTTTTCCTTTTAGTGCCTTGTCTCCTAATAAGGAGCTGGGCGGCACCTGCCTTCCCTTTCCCCCCTACCTTAACATTGACCTTGATTTGGGGTGAAATCAAGAGATTGGTATATTAAAAATTTTAGTAAAACACGCTTATTTGAATTATTCTATTTTTAATTCAGTTCATTAACTTTTTGTGTATTTCATTCCTTGTTAGCACCCGTGAACGTTCTTGTCTTTCTTGTAAGGTAAGAGGGAACGGCACTTGGGGCACTGTAAACGTTGAGGAATTACATTGTGTGCTTTCAAGAAATTATCAACATTGGATGAAGAATCATAAAAATCACCATGGAATTTAGCAAATGCTATTACGTACGGAATACTGCAGCCGTTACAAGTTTCTATAACTTCCTCCATCGCAAAATACGAAAAAATAAGCCTCACTTGAAATGACGGACACCTTACTAGGATAAAGGTTTCCAGGGAAAAGGATTTGGTGGAAGGGGTATGAACAGACCACTTAAGGAGATAAAGGAAGGGGGTAGGGAGAAGACAAGAGTAGTGTGAGTTTGATCATCGATATTTCGACTCATTGAATTTCACTAAATTATCTCACTCGTATACCACTATTTACATACATTCCTACACATTATAGTAAAAATACATTGAATATCACTGATATCTTCATGCGGCCCTCTCCTAGACATTAACCATATATAATTTCTGAAAATATTCATTTGCGACAGGAACGAGTGTCATTTTCGAAGAGAGAGGACCTTTTTCGGTATTACTACAGTTTCAACCATTATGGTTTGTAGTATTTCTGTATAATATTATCTGTCGCAAATGCCTAGTTCTTTATATATCGACGATCAAACTCACGCTACTCATGTCTTCCTCCCAGATTTTTTCTAAGTCTGTTGTTATTGTTGACTGTGTCTTGTTTTTGCTCAAATGAGCCCTGTAACCACTATAACCCGCAGACAAACTAATCCACTACGAAGTCTTACACGTTTGGCCAATCACAGCGCCTATCCACAATGACGTCATAGTGGATAGGCGCCGTGATTGGCCAAACAGGTATTTCATTTCGTTCTTAGACGTGGAGGCCATAGCAAGCACGTCATCTCATGTTGCACAAGAAGTTGAAATTCCATCTTCTTGTCCTGACTGTTTCCTTACTTACAATGAATTTGTTGTAACTTTTTCGGGGAGTATTGAAAAACTAGTGGATTTGTGCCAGAGAGACAATTTAATTTTACAAAATAAAAATTGTCCTGCATGTCAAGGAACCTTCGCAACGGCTTCACGTTTTCCTCAAAGCAGCAGCACATCTTTATGAACCAACAGTTTAAGGTAAGCTTCATTAATCTATAGAGTATATTATAATGGTGATAGTATAACGATGTATACAGCAGTACCATCACTTTGGATTTGGTTTGATGGATATGTTAGGTAGTGGCCATAAGGGGGGGGGGGGCCACAGGGGCTAGGCCTAGGTAGGTTTACAGGGCCCTAGGTTAGGTGGTTGTATTAGGTTCGGTAGTGCCCTGAAAATCACTGTGGACTTAAGGGGGGGTCGCAACCTCCCCCCCCCCCGGTAGGCCTAGGTAGGGGTACAGGGCCCTTAGGCTAGGTTAGGTGGGTTTATTAGGTTCAGTAGTACCCTGAAAATCACTGTGGCCTTAAGGGGGAGTTGCATGGGGGGGGGGGCGGAGGGCCCCCCCCCCCCCCCGGTAGGGCTAGGTAGGGGTATAGGGGGAGGGGTGGTGGAAGGATAAGTATTCATTTATTGACCACCCCCCACCCAAAACCCCGGTTCCCACCTGGTGTCCCCCATAATTATTGGGATGAAGTACGGTCTTTCTGCATTACAACATATGAAACAAAACAATAAAAACACGGTTACAAACACTGATTTTTCTGGAAAAATTTGTTGTTTTAACTCCAATTACATAGCAAATCTCTAAATCGGATGGTTTGCGGTCAAAATAAACGTTAAATCCGTTGGAACTACACTATTTCTGATGCAACAAATATATTTTTATTCCAGTTTCCCCATAATGGTTGAAACTGTAATTTTACCCCTTTTTCTGTATAAAAAAGTAGTTTTTTTTTTTTCCTAGGTTACATTGCCCTGTAATACAATACAAGAATACCAAATATTGTTCCTCAAAAAAAAGGGAAGCTTTAGATAGGAAATTTACGCTTTTCCCAACGAACTACTGTACATACACATCAGAACTTTACTCTAAAGTATGAACTCACCTCAAGATACGTGTTTTTTTCCTTCTTCACAGGCTCCTGCGTTTCATGTTACTTCCCTTTGTAGAAATTACTACGCGTAGTAACATTTAACGTTTTAATTGAAACGCATCGAATGTCACTTACATATAATGACATGCAAACACCAATGTCGATAGGATTGTGATATATTTTTTACAGCTTGGCACAGCTTACAACACACGAATAACATCACTGAAGTGTGAATTCAAACTCTTTTAATGGTAAATGCCATTAGCAGGCAACTTGAGGCAAGTACTGTAGAATTGTGATTGATTGTTCACTTTGGTGCTCTGACAATCTCAGTCAATCCCTGTAACGCCTCTTGTGTATAGTTTTAAATTTCTGGTTGTCGAGAAAATATCCTTACTGTCTTCAAATACTGTCGCATTCGTATCTATATATCTTCCTTAGACAACAAGTTTATTTGTATTGAGATGCCAATAGTGATAAACTATTCCATAGTTCTTTATCGTTTTTGTTTGTTTCTAGGTTTTTTGTCAACAGATTAAAGATTTATAAAAATGTTGGTTAGAACTTAGAATATCATTGATTTATCAAGAAGGTATCTATAAATTTATTTAGAGTTTGTACATTAAAATAAATATAAACATTTTAACTACTTCATAATTGGTCTGTATGAATGATACCACACAGATAATAATCAAAAGAATATAATTTTCAATAGAAAAAAAAATATGACGAAAGTTATATTTGATCAGGAGCTAAGATTACCATTGCCCTTCTATTATACAAATCTAAGTCTTCAGAAGTTACGTGATACGTGTTACTTCAAATTATAATCCAAACTACAAACTAGCTTTGCTTAGGAAGTTGAGAGAAAAAAAAATAAAACAGAAGTGAAGATAACCTTTTTAAAAATTATGAAAGGTTATTTGTCAGTTTATCTGTAGGCCTAAGCCACAATGGTGGCCTAGTACTCTTCGTATATTGAAAATCAACACCAAGTTTAGGCTATGGTAAAAACAGAATTAGAGATATTTTGAACTGAAAATCGTGGTTATACATTCTACAAGTAAGACACAAATCATCAATAGAAATTATATATAAATGGATACATAATAAAAAAACAGGGGATGGGGCTCAGGCATGGATACTTGATCTTGCAATCTAGATGAATGATTTAATAAGATAATCCGTTGATATTATTATTATTATTATTATTATTATTATTACTTGCTAAACTACAACCCTAGCTGGAAAAGCCGGATGATATAAGCCCAAGGTCTCCAACAGGGAAAATAACCCAATGAGGAAAGGAAACAAGGAAAAATATATTTTATGAACAGCAACAACACCTAAACAAATATTTCCTATACAAACTAGAAAAACTAACAAAATAAGAGGAAGAGGAATTAGATAGAATAGTGATAGAGTCATTTACGTTAGTTGGTGTGAAGAATTTTCTTCACTACTCTTCTTCTTCATAGTTTATACGTAGACTTTGTTATTGTTCGTGACGTCACGGCAGGGAAAAATGTGAGTAATGTGTCTTTCTTGAGCGAGTGTCCCAAGATTAATACTTTTGTGTTGTTTGTATACATTATTCTACCGTAAGTGTTTAGGTACAGTATTTTAAATCTCTTAATTACAACTCAAGTCTGCTAGTCTAGGAGGTATGGTTGTCCACACACGTGAGCCCGACTTGCTAAATTACCTTTTAGTTTCATTTTTATTCTGTATGCCAATTGTTTAGAATTAGGATTATCTTTGCCCCCTGGAGTTGCAAGATTTCTCCTTGTATTCTAAATAAGTGTGTTGCTTGAAATTCACAAGGCACAAGGTTTTTGAGTCTGTCCTAAATGAGAGTTGGCACCTCAAGACTAGGCCTACGCACCAAGATACGCTTTTTTTTTGGGAAGGAAGGAGGACGCAGCTGACCTGAACTCGACCTCACAAACATACAGGCCACGGTACGAAACGGAGCTGCCCAGTCAGGCTCCAATGTCAACCTCGTGCTCCCACTCTCCATCACTAGCCTGTCCCCTTACACAATAACTAGCCAAGAATACGTCGTAGAAGAGGTCAAGCAAATGACCAGTGTTAGTGCATAGCTGCTAATTCTACAGCACGTCGGTTCCAGTCTTGGGGGCTAGTTGGAGAGCTTGGAGGGGGCCGTTGACTCTGCAAATTAAGTACTGTAGGCCTAGTGAGCAAACTGAAGACCGCCACATTTAGGACACGGGCGCCCACAACATATAAAAATCTTGTGAGTTTAACTAATGGCCATTCCCCCTTTAGATAAGTTTCAATTTCTCATAAGTTAAGTTTAGGTATTATTTTGGCATTACATCTTTCGGGCTGCGTGCATGGAAATTAATGTATTCATATTTTTTTTTGATCTTGGTAATTGCTTGAGGTCACTGACCACATGTTGGGACCTCACAGCATCCTACCGCACAAATTGTTGATCAGAATGTTTTGACTTATTTATTCTGTTTGAGGTTTAATCCACGTGTTAATTCCGTTTAACTTTTTCAAGTTTTGTTGTAAATTCACTTATTCATTTTATCACATGTAAACTTATAATTGAGTTACTGATATTTTTTTCCAATTTTTAATTTGTTGTGTTAAAATCATCGAGTTATTTCCATTCCTTTTTCTGTAATAAATCATTTGGAATAGATTACACATTTTGGTATCTTTAACCACATTATATGAATTTAGCTAATTTATACTATGGGACGGGTCAGAAGTACCCAAGGTGTTGAAAGTAACCTACTCTAAACAGGTAAGTTGGTATCAGCGAGTGTACGCTCTTTTACTTAGTGCTTTGAAGGTGAAGATCCCCATTTAACTTTACTTTATACTTTTATACTCCACTGTTCCCCCCTTTTTTTTTTATTTGTCTCTAGTTGCATTAACGTAAGATACCTGTACAGCATCTCACTGGGGTCACTGGGACGGAATCGAAACAGAGCCTTAGAGTGAGATGACTCTAGCCCTGACAAAGCTAGAGTAGGCCATAAATTATTTCAGAATTAACGTGTGGAGTTCTCCGGCCTCTGGACAGTAAAATTACCTCCTTTTGTATTTGAGTGAAAGGTTAGTGAACTATGGCAGTAAAGTATTAGCAGGGCGTTTGTGTCCCGAGAGTAAGTGCTCATTATCCTCCCCTGTTGAGCTTTGGGTAATTGCCGTAGGGAGACTTTCCTGGACTAAGTTCCCACTCAGCCATTCACATAAAAATTCTCCACACGAGTGGTCCTTCGAACCGGATCTCTCACCTTTGACTTTTGGGTAATTAAATTAACTTAACCTAGCTTGATTAAGCAATAAATACCTCGCTATACCACACTTACCCACATGCACCAGCCACATTGTAGAAAGTGTAATGCCCAGACTTGAGTTGGAACGAAAGAAGAGTTTTGTAATTTTATAGTATTTGACACACGCTTAAGGAAGACAGTGTAACCAGTTTTATTTATGAGTTCTGAGACGACAGAACTATATATGTTCAGGTCATCGATTTAGGTTGCATGCTGCATGTTTTACTATTAACTTGCGAAGTTCTATGCCCGTCGGTTCATATGATCTGTTCACCTAATTTTGGCATTTAACCAGAAAGTTCTGAGACACTGGAACTAAGGTATATCACTTTCGTTGTTCAGACTTCATTGTTTACTGCTCCAGGCGAGCACCGTTCATTTTGCTCTGTTCGACTTAATTTGCCAATCTACTTTTTTCCATAATTTTGTACCTCGGTTTACCATCCTTTGTGCAAGTGCTGTAATTTTCTTACTAACCCCTCTTGTAAGCTTAACCCCGTGTCCTTGGTCACAGAACTTTTAGCGCGATATTGCTAAGTCTACAATTTCACGTAGTCACTAAAAAATTTGTTAAAGGTCGTCTTACCCATGTGTAGCGTATCCTATTTTACTTGTGATTACCACTTGACAAGTGCGTCAATAATTTTACTTTCAGCCTCAGCGTAAATTTGCACTTTTGTCCTTTTTGTGAGAAACTTTTGCGTTTAACCTCTGTGTGAGGAAAGCTTTATGTAATGTCCTCTGTTGTGAGTGAGATTTAGTTATCCTTTGCATGAGGTAATTTCAAGTTTAGCCTTAGCGCGAGTGGTGTTTAAATTGTTTTGCGATTTCCATGTGCTACTAGTCACATTGAGTAATTTTTTGCGACTATCTAAGTTCTATTTACTTTTGTCATTTTGGTGCTAGCCTATACTGTATAGTTGTAAATTGTCATTGCCACTTACCACACTTTTTCATTGTGCATTTAACCAATCCATGGTCACTTCTTGTGCACACATAGCCGCACAAGTTTCCCAAACCTTTCGAGTAGGGTGAGTTTCCATTCCTCAGACATACCCATAAATCTTAAGAATTTATTTAACTTTGAATTTGCAAACTCCGCACATCCAAGGGTTTCATCCAAAATGTCTTTACAAATTCTTAATCTCGGTAACCCTCCACAACCTCAGGCTGAAGCTCTCAGCTTGGAGGAACTTAACTTACGGCTTGAGCAACAGGAGGTCGATTTCAAATTTCTATGCGAGGACGCAGATCTGGCCCTCCATAGCCTAAGTACAGTAGATCTTTCACGCATGTCGTCCCCTGGGTTGGATCACTTTAGCGTTCACATTGGAGGCATCAGGGACAAACTCAATGAATACAAACAGTTTTGGCGGTCTCATTATAAACATCCGACCGTGGTGGCGAATTACCCAATGCTGGTTGACTGTGCAAAACGAATTGAAACGGCCTTCAGTAGCATTGTGTTCCATAAGACCACTGGCAACCAAGCCCAGAATCAAACACCTGGCGCAAACCCGCAGACTGTTTATGTGTCCGTTGCCTCTGAGCCTGATCCCCCCATTTTTGAAGGTCGTAGGGAACGTTGGACGGGTTGGTGGAGCCTTTTCCGTCAAACCATACACGAATCTCCCAAATATTCCCCAGCGGATAAGTACAAGATCCTTCTACGGTGCCTAAGAGGACCAGCCCGACGTCTTGCTGGAAACAGGATCTGGACAGAGGGTTTGTACGAGAGGACCATCGCTAACCTCATCCAGGAGTACGAATCCCCTGATCTTGACCGTCATTTGCTGCGTAAGAAGCTCTTTAGTATGAGCCCCCCAGCGGATGATGGCCCTGACCTCAGACGGTTTCTGATGGAGTGGAACAACGCTGAGGAAGAATACGTGCAAGTGACCAAAGCCCCCTTGTCCGAAGATCTGTTGGAGCATGCCATCCTGAGTAAGCTAAACCCCACTCTCTTGGAGACAGTTTATCGCCGTTACAATAGCACATCCGTGTCCTTGCAAGAGTTAAAGGACGGATTATACGAACATGCACGCACAAAGGAGCTAGCCAAACTATTGACGGAGCCAAGCAAAGACCGGCTTCCTGTTAAACCTTCTAACTCTGGAGTAACCGGCAATTCAATTACAAAATTGGCTAAGCCCTTCCATAGAACAACCAGTGATGCCCTTAAGCCGAAGACACCATCCACACCAACCCAAAACCCAGCAAAACCCACTCAGAAGCGTGCACCGGAGCCTGCCAGAGCTCCCCCACCAACAGGTAACCCTGTTCGGTACAATTGTGTTTTCTGTGACCACAATGGTCACTCATCAACAAAATGCCCCCGGTTCCCCGATTCAAATAGTCGAATAACGCGGTTGAACCAACTAGGCTGTTGCACTAAATGTTTTTCGACGCAACATGTTAACCGTGATTGCACCGCCCATGTTACATGCCAGAACTGCCAACGTGGCCACAAATTGCCTCTCTGCCCTAACATCTTGACCATGGGTCACCAACCTGATGGGCCAAGAACAGACCCACCTTCTGTTCAACTTAATCAGATAGCCTCGAGTGAGACTGAGCAAACCAACCAGGCGAACGAAATAAACCCTGCTGTTCTACCCACCTTCACTGGCGATCTAATTAATGGAAAACTTAAACACACCACCCGAGTTTTCCTGGATTGTGGTGCCCAACGCACGTTTGTTCATCCCAACGTAGTCAAGTCACTGAACCTTGCTCCTGTCGGAAAAATCGTGTTCCGACTCAACTCGTTCAACATGGACGAACCACCTCAATGTTCAGACTTGGTGCAGTTCAATTTGAAAATTGGTCGCCGCAAGCATAAGGTCGTTGCCATTGTCAACCCGAACGTGGGGAAGAACATAAGGACGCCTGGATATACCCATGCAGTTCGCACTCTAGAGGCTAGTGGTCTACGTCTTGCAGACAGGCAACCAGATGACAATGCCACTGGCATAGAGATCATCCTCGGAGCCGATTACCTTCCCCGACTCCTGAAGCGCACTCACAACATCAAGGGTGTCCACTTGTTCAGTACACCAGGTGGATATGTGGTTTGGGGAGAGCTGCCAGATTGGTCACGAGAAGGGACAGAACCCCCAGAGGTTGATAGTCTGTCGCTCACACTAAACCGCATCAGCGTAACAGACTCTGTGGGAGTAGAGCCCCCCGTCGAGAATCTTTGGAAACTCGATGCTGTGGGCATAAGCAATGAACCCTTCAGCCATCTTGAGGCACAGGCCGTTGATCTCTTCAAGCGTACTACGCGGTACGCAAACGGAAGATACACAGTGCAACTACCCTTCAAGAGTGATAGCCGACCAGAGATAAATTTTGGTAGGGCTTTTGCCCAGCTGATGTCCCTTAAAAAATCTAAAGACCCTCAGTTATTCATCAAGTACCAAGCCATCCTTGACGAGTACATGAAGGAGGGCTTTATCGAGCCGGTCGAGCTAGAACCTCATAATGACGGACAAATGCACTACCTACCCCATCATCCTGTCCTCAAAAATTCCACCTCCACACCAATGCGCATAGTATTCAATGCCTCGGCTAAATCGGGACCAAATTCAAGGTCTCTGAATGAATCCTTGTACACCGGGCCAAACTTGGCCTCAAAAATTCAGTCCATGATCCTCCGGTTTAGGGAAAGGCCATTTGGTTTGACGGCAGACATCTCTAAGGCTTTCCTGCGGATTGAGATCGCTCAGGAACACCGTGATTACTGTCGGTTTCTTTTCTTTAAGGACTCCAGTATGTCCGAAGTTGTTGCGTACCGCTTCAAAGTGGTCCTGTTTGGGGCCACCTCGAGCCCATATTTGCTCAACCAGACAATCCAACACCACCTGGATGCTCAAACGAGTAGTCTTGCCTCACAGCTTAAAACAAGCTTCTACGTTGACAACTTTCAACGTTGCTACGACTCGCCCACGGACATCCTTAGCGAAAGACAGTCCATAGAAAAAATTATGCTGGAAGCCAACATGCCCCTTGCCAAATGGACCACTAATGCCCCCATCTCGGGAGACTTCACCGAAACGGGTCCCCAAGATTACCTCGGTCTGGACTGGAACACCGCAGATGACACATTAGCCGTCAAGCTCCCCTCAGGACTGATGTTAGAGGACTATTCACACGTCAACACCAAGAGGAAGGTTGTCTCTCTGTTTTCTTCCATCTACGACCCTATTGGCCTGATCTCGCCGGTCACTATCCTCGGCAAGCTCTTCATTCAGAAACTCTGGATGATGGATCAAAGTTGGGATTCACGCCTGAGCGAAGAATTGATCCGCGAGCTCGGTGCCATTCTTAAAAAATACAAGGGTCTCGAGAACATTAAGGTGCCTCGAAATGCACATCAGGGTCACCAGGCTGCATTACATGTGTTTGCAGATGCCTCCAAACAAGCCTTTGGAGTGGCTTGCTACGTGGTCACAATTGAAGGTAAATGCCAGCTCCTCACAGCCAAGGCACGAGTTACCCCTAAACGTATGCTGGAATTGGACGAGAGTCAGTCCATTCCCAAGCTTGAGTTGACCGCACTCCTGTTTGGATGCCGACTAGCCCAGTATCTGATAGAATTACGTCCAGAAACATACGTCTCTACGACAGTGTGGTCCGATGCCTCCACGGCCCTGCAGTGGGTACACAGCCGGCAGAGCACGTCCCCATATGTTCTCAATAGGGTTGAGGAGATAAACCGTATAAGGTTGAACTGTCGGTTGCTTCTCAAGCATGTCCCCACGTCCTGCAATCCCGCCGACCTGGCGTCGCGGGGAGTAGCCGCCAAAGTCGTCCTCAAGTCCAACTTATGGCTTCATGGACCAGCCTGGCTGATCGACGTCTCAGCTTACCCGGACCAAAGCAGATTCCCTACTGAATGGGAGATAAAAGCTTGTCCCATCAGACTTCTACCACCGCAAACTCAAAGATTTGCTCATTTCTCATCTCTTGATGAGGCAGTTAGGAGCTATGCAGCCTTGCTGCGCCTGACGAGCGGATGGGCCGAGCACAAATTCCCCCATTTAGTCCAAAGGTTCCCACGAAGACCACTTACCGCCATCATTCGTGTGTCACAGGCGGCCAGTTACCCCCAAATATTACGACAATTGCAAGGTAAACCCGCCTTGTTGACGTCCGATGAACGAGCCTTTATCGGACAACGGAAGCCCTATATTGACAATAACGGTGTTCTAAGAGGCCGATCCCGCCTCAGTGATGCACCCCCGGAGTCCGGCTACATGGACCCCATTCTCCTAGAGTCCCACTGTGCTCTCTGGAAACTTATTGTTGAGCATTGACATGAAGTGCTGCTGCACTGTAACACCTCCACTCTTCTTGTCCACTTGCGCAAGGAATTTTGGGTTCCCCGAATGCGCCAGCAAGTGAAGAAGATTCTCAAACGGTGCATACATTGCAAAAGAGTACAAGGCCAGCCGTACCCAACCCCACCGTTAGCTCCAGTCCACCCTAACCGCCTCAATGCTGAGGTCCCTTTCAGAGTAACTGGACTGGACTACACTGGCGGCTTCAAGGTACATCATTCACATGTGGACATGGTGTACGTACTGCTGTTTACCTGCGCTGCCACGCGGGCGGTAGCTTTAGAAACTACTACTTCCTTGACAGTTGTGGAACTAGTCCAAGCGATACGAAGGTTCGCTGCCCGATTTGGGATGCCACAGTGCCTTGTGTCTGACAATGCCTCAACCTTTCAAGCTGGTCAGACACTCTTGACAGAACTCATGCAACACCCTGTTATCGACGGGTTCAAACGGGCCCACAACCTCACTTGGAAGTTCATCACTCCTCGAGCCCCGTGGCAAGGAGGGTTTTACGAGCGCTTGATTGGGTTTACCAAACTCAACTTGCGCAAAGCCACTTACCGTTGCCACCCTACGTATGATGAGTTTGTGACCTTGGTCCAAGAAGTAGAATGCGTGGTGAATGATCGGCCTCTAACATATCTGGATGCTGACGACCCCACTGATACGCCTTTGACCCCAAGCCACCTACTCTATGGTCGAACCCTCTCATTAGCACCTCAAGTCCACCTGGCTGACTTGACTGATCCTACTTTTCGAGAAGGGGACATCCTCCGCAAAGATTACCAGAAGCTGACCAACATGCTGCAAACATTCCTGAAGAGGTGGAAGTACGACTATGTCAGTTCCCTTCGAGAACGACACCAGAAGTCTAGTCGCCTCCACCCGAACATCCCTAGAGTTGGAGATTTATGCTTGTTGATTCTGGACGAGGTCAATCGAGAGGAGTACCCTTTGACCCGTATACTCCAAGTATACCCAGGTCGAGATGGACACATTAGAACAGTCAAGGTCCGCTCTGCAAATGGAGAGTATGTACGTCCAGTCAACCGTCTCATACCTTTGGAGGTTAACGAAAATGGCCAAACGCTATCCGAACCAAGTGAGGAGGAACCTCCTAACACCCCTCCTCTCGAAAATCTCGACAGTCCTCCTAGAGACCAACTGGCCGAGAGAAATGATGAGACCACAGCCGAAGCTAGGTCTCCTGTAGTCATCGCGGCGCCTCGCCACGCCAGGCCTACACGGGCCTCTGCTGAACGTGCGCGAGCCCTATTCCAGGAGATCTTGTAGTAGCTTTACATAGTCTTCATCAACCATGTGAAGGACTGCTGAAGTTTTTGATTTGTCCTTCCCTCCGCTCTTATCTTGCAGTTGTAGTTACCATTTTGTACTAAGTCACAGTTAACTCTGTTTTACTTCCGCTTTTATACGTACCACTTTTGTTTGACTCTCGCTTGTAAATCGTACTTCGCACTCATCTCGTACGCGGTTGCGGTTCAACTTAATGCCAATTGCTGACATAGCATAGCGCAACTAGTCACATTCATTCTTTATTCATTTAGTATACTCATCTCATATACTAACACCTAATCCACATTGCATTAGTCTACACTAACCCTTCTCCTTTTCCTCCCTTTATCCCCAGGGTGTGAAGAATTTTCTTCACTACTCTTCTTCTTCATAGTTTATACGTAGACTTTGTTATTGTTCGTGACGTCACGGCAGGGAAAAATGTGAGTAATGTGTCTTTCTTGAGCGAGTGTCCCAAGATTAATACTTTTGTGTTGTTTGTATACATTATTCTACCGTAAGTGTTTAGGTACAGTATTTTAAATCTCTTAATTACAACTCAAGTCTGCTAGTCTAGGAGGTATGGTTGTCCACACACGTGAGCCCGACTTGCTAAATTACCTTTTAGTTTCATTTTTATTCTGTATGCCAATTGTTTAGAATTAGGATTATCTTTGCCCCCTGGAGTTGCAAGATTTCTCCTTGTATTCTAAATAAGTGTGTTGCTTGAAATTCACAAGGCACAAGGTTTTTGAGTCTGTCCTAAATGAGAGTTGGCACCTCAAGACTAGGCCTACGCACCAAGATACGCTTTTTTTTTGGGAAGGAAGGAGGACGCAGCTGACCTGAACTCGACCTCACAAACATACAGGCCACGGTACGAAACGGAGCTGCCCAGTCAGGCTCCAATGTCAACCTCGTGCTCCCACTCTCCATCACTAGCCTGTCCCCTTACACAATAACTAGCCAAGAATACGTCGTAGAAGAGGTCAAGCAAATGACCAGTGTTAGTGCATAGCTGCTAATTCTACAGCACGTCGGTTCCAGTCTTGGGGGCTAGTTGGAGAGCTTGGAGGGGGCCGTTGACTCTGCAAATTAAGTACTGTAGGCCTAGTGAGCAAACTGAAGACCGCCACATTTAGGACACGGGCGCCCACAACATATAAAAATCTTGTGAGTTTAACTAATGGCCATTCCCCCTTTAGATAAGTTTCAATTTCTCATAAGTTAAGTTTAGGTATTATTTTGGCATTACATCTTTCGGGCTGCGTGCATGGAAATTAATGTATTCATATTTTTTTTTGATCTTGGTAATTGCTTGAGGTCACTGACCACATGTTGGGACCTCACAGCATCCTACCGCACAAATTGTTGATCAGAATGTTTTGACTTATTTATTCTGTTTGAGGTTTAATCCACGTGTTAATTCCGTTTAACTTTTTCAAGTTTTGTTGTAAATTCACTTATTCATTTTATCACATGTAAACTTATAATTGAGTTACTGATATTTTTTTCCAATTTTTAATTTGTTGTGTTAAAATCATCGAGTTATTTCCATTCCTTTTTCTGTAATAAATCATTTGGAATAGATTACACATTTTGGTATCTTTAACCACATTATATGAATTTAGCTAATTTATACTATGGGACGGGTCAGAAGTACCCAAGGTGTTGAAAGTAACCTACTCTAAACAGGTAAGTTGGTATCAGCGAGTGTACGCTCTTTTACTTAGTGCTTTGAAGGTGAAGATCCCCATTTAACTTTACTTTATACTTTTATACTCCACTGTTCCCCGCTTTTTTTTTATTTGTCTCTAGTTGCATTAACGTAAGATACCTGTACAGCATCTCACTGGGGTCACTGGGACGGAATCGAAACAGAGCCTTAGAGTGAGATGACTCTAGCCCTGACAAAGCTAGAGTAGGCCATAAATTATTTCAGAATTAACCTGTGGAGTTCTCTGGCCTCTGGACAGTAAAATTACCTCCTTTTGTATTTGAGTGAAAGGTTAGTGAACTATGGCAGTAAAGTATTAGCAGGGCGTTTGTGTCCCGAGAGTAAGTGCTCATTATCCTCCCCTGTTGAGCTTTGGGTAATTGCCGTAGGGAGACTTTCCTGGACTAAGTTCCCACTCAGCCATTCACATAAAAATTCTCCACAGTTGGAGTCTGGGATAATATTTGGCAAAAGGAAGAAAACCATGTAGCTGCATTTAGTAATTTAAATTGAAAGATATTTCATAGAAAGGTGAAACTTGGAAAAGAAGTCGTAATGGAAAGTAGAAAGCTAGAAAGTGATACAGTTATAAGATGGTGACGGGACTATGCAGGGTATGCTTACGATTAAACCTGAAATTCTCTCATCTCTTTAAGAACTGCTCTACATTTGTATCATGTAGGACAAAAGATGCCACTGTGGTAAACTGGCGTATCTATACTATAGGTCTATCAAAAGTAGCCTAGCTCCTACAGAGATATGACCTAATATTTGCAGATGATATATATATATATATATATATATATATATATATATATATATATATATATATATATATATATATCATCTGCTAATGTCCTTTTTATCTTGGATAGTGTCATTACCACAGAACTCAGCCATAACCTATTGGGTTAGTTAGAATTCTCTTTATTTCTCCATAAATTATATTGATGATACAGTTGAAACCTTAAACCATGTTCTTACTAGTTTTATGAAATAGATGACAGTCAAACAATTACCACTAAATTAAAATAAACCAGAGTTTATTCTGGTGGGAAAGAAAAATTTTACGAAACTTAGGTGACATCCAAATGAAATATTAGCAACCTGATCCCAATATCTAGCAGAATTCGTGACCAATGGGTGTAGGTTTAATACTTACAATGTGCAGCAAAGGGTGCACTGACGACACTGAAAATATTTGTAGGTAGTATGTTTATTAAGGTTCCAGTAACCATTGAGATACTACCAATAAAATGTTACGAGATCCTACAATGAGCTGGCCTAAAGTTTTTGGGATCCTTTTCAAAATAGGCCTACGACTCTTTTCTTTCCATACACATATATTCTTCTGTTCTCACACATCACATTAGCATTTGACACTTTAGGGGCGAAATTAAATTTTGGTACCCAGATGCTTGAATTAGCAGAGGTCTCCTGCAAACACTTGCACTCCCAAGTGAATGAGTAGCTGTTGTGACTGTTCAGTGGTTATTTGCCCACTTACTAAACGCAGAAGGTTGTCTAGCTATTGTAAGCACCTCTTCTAGTAGAGGGACACTCTAAAGTCAAAACAAAGTCCTCTAGTCTTGGATAATGCGATATATAGCCACTCAACTCTATCATAACCTTCTACTTCTTAATTTACATGATTGAGTGTCACTCAAACATGTTAAGTATGTTTGTCAATTTGCTTCTATTTTTTTTTCTTTTTAGTTTAAGTTAAGCAGACTTGATGGGAGAGTCAATTATGCCCGGAGGTTTATCAAGAAGTTATCTTTCCTGATCTTTACCTTTATGTTCCTCTATGAGGTATTTAGAAAACAATTGCTACTGTCATTCTCTCTGTATATAATCTTGCTCATATAATCATAAATTTTATTTGTCTTTTTGTTTATCATTTGCTAGTTTCATTTTCCGTATCGGGTAGCTTTCTATATTGAGACCCTACAGGTCTTGTAGCATTTTGCTTTGCTAAAGAGATTTTTTTATAGATTGGCTTGTAATAGTGAATATCACTCAAGCATAGAGGCTCACATTGCCTCATCCATAGCACTTTACTGGCCAATGAAAGGGGGATTAAATGAGCCCACTAACTGCTGGAGTTGCCTTTCTTGTTCCGGGCATATAGCCTAGGCCTACAATTGCTTGGAAGCTTCATATCCTTTCATGTTGGATGAGTGCTCAAATAGTTGGCCTTGTCCTCAACTATACAGAATATGGGGAAGAGATGGTTTACATATAATTCCAGGCAATGTTGCTTTATATATATATATATATATATATATATATATATATATATATATATATATATATATATATATTGGAGAGAATTATTACATGAAATGAGTCACTTCGTACATCTACTTCACCTTCTTTCATCTCGTCTGTGGGTGAGAGTATAGTGTACTGTGCTCTATTGGTATGTATTACAATTGAAAAAAAAGCTTAAATTCATAATGAGGAGATTATAAATGGAAATGTATATAAACTAAATGTCTTATTAGTATATTATAGTTCTCTCAAAGGTCCCCATTCTTTTAGAATAAGCATCACTCTTCAAGTCTGCCATTTCTGAGAGAAAAAAAAAATAACAATTAGGATATGGAATGAAACAGAATATGAACCTATAAACAATATTTCTTAATCTACCGGACGGCAATTTCTGTTATGATATTAGCTGAAATTACTGACTTGACATGATAGTGTAACAAAAACAGATTAAATATATCACTCGCCACTACTTGTAGTAGCAGAGGGTTGCACCATTAACAAACTATATAAAATTTATGTGGCATATTTCAATACATAACATATGCAATATCAGACATTTGTTCACTAATATAGATATTTTTCAACGTCTCTAGTAAAATAAAAGCATTAGGAAATAAAAAAAAAAAAGAGTAATTATCTGCACCCAAATTTCGGAAACTTTACATGGTTTCCCATAGCGAATTAAATGTGAAATTAAATTTCATTGACAAAATTAGCCCTGTCCAATTAGTGCTAACTCTTAAAATGATACAAAGTTCTGTTATTTTTCCTATATGCAGTGCCTACTGCTAAATGAGTCTAAACTCTATAAACAAAAACATATTTACATTTCTTCCTTTGTGCGATGGGTATCTATTATGTTTATTTCGAATCTCGTCCTAGATGACTGATTTACTTACTCATGTCTCCATCCTTATCTAAAGTTAGTGGAATATAAGCAAGAGGCAATTGATATCCACGCTAAAGTGCACAGGACCACAGTTTTAAGTTCATCCTTTCAGTCAAATCAACTTCTCAATTTTGAAGTAATATTTGTCAAATGAACATCTTTCAAACAGTTACTTAAATTTTCTATGAAAACAAGTAATGTGAATAGCCTCCCCAAACCATCCATTTCTATGAAACCATTACCATTAACATCTTTAAATTACACCACCATCAGTCTACTACCATAAAGAATTAAAAGCTTCATAGGTAGTATATATATATATATATATGTGTGTGTGTATGTATGTATGTATGTATGTGTGTGTGTGTGTGTATGTATGTGTGTGTGTGTGAAATTGAACTGTATTATCTATTTTATTTCATAAATGATCAGTGCGTCCAAAAACTGAATCAAGCAAGCATGAACTCAAATTAAGTTAAATTATGTAAAATAATTACCAATGCTGGAATAGTTATTTTGATGATTATAGTTCAAAGTGCAGTGCTACCAGCTTCTTCATATCATGAAATCATTTTGAGCTTTAAGGTGTTGTTGTAAGACTCAACATACCAGTTCCCTCCCGACAAACTGACACCCTCCAGCTGGAGTTTGCTTTGGTCCAAACTGAGGACTTACAATAATAATCGCTGTAAATGCTTAACCTTATTTGCATGAACTTAAGCCAATCAGGGTTTCCATCAATAGGGTAAAATAATTTCCTTATAGGCACTCTTATTACAATAAAAAAAAAAGTGTTTAGAAGTGTCGGTGTTAGTTATATGTATTGCTAGAGAAATAAGAGTTGAACTTTTTTTTTATAACATGAAACAAATTCCGCAAAAGACGAAAGTACTAAGATAATTATTTCCTTACAGACCTCCACATGAATTTTGAATTGGAATAGCAATTATCTTTTTAAAATAAAAAAAAAACAATCAAAATCAACATTATAACGTTGTATACATTCAAATTGAAGTTATTTTTTTAAAATTCAATAATTATCTTGTGCTTCTGAGGTAATTCACTATTCTATAAACCAAAACACGGCACCTTATGAAACGCCATCGGACACAACAAAGTTTTGAGGTAAAAAGTTTCCAGTTCCTTCAAAATTTACTAGTTATTTAATTTGATCGAACATATAACAGGCAAAACTATATGATACGCCTGTTCAGGAAGTCGTTAGTTCCCAAACCTCAACCATCAGAGTCAGAATTATAGTAAAAGAGGTCATAAGACAGGTCGGCACTCCGGGGAGAACTGGCCAGTAAATAATCTCATGGCCAAGCGTGGTGCGGACCCGGGTACTCGATGGGAGTAATGGAGTTAGTCGATTTGGTGCTACGTGCGCTGACACTCCTCACGATGTCACCATTTTTAGATGAAGGCGACTGACCGTTGATCATCAGTGCAGGTATTCCCTGATCCTTGTAAGGAACCTTCGTCACTTGGGCAACAGCCTTGGAAAGGGTGGAGTGTCTCCTTGATGCCAACGCACTAAGGTTATTTAGAACAGCTATGTGGCCTGGCAAAGAATATTAAATCGTTATTAATGTATACTATTGCCTTGCATAGAATACTTTATCAACACTACTTCCACAAATAACTCCTACTGAAACCACCATAAACAAATCTATGTTGAAAGAAAATTCGAGTTAAAAAGTTCTCTAGTTCCTAGATTTATGTATACATGCATACGTATTGATATAAAATCAATGGTAACCTATTTGAAGCATCTATATTCGTTAAGAGAAACTAAAAAATAGAATATTATCGTGATATAAAGTTTAGGACCAGATCTAATTAATGTCTATTTAACGCAGATAAACAAAAGAGAAAAAAAGATACACAACTCTATTTCAATTTGAAAATCTTTCAATGAAGCAAAAATATTTTGTGGTAGCCTTCAGTTATGGTCGATATCAATTTCTAGTCTCCTAGTATTACCAATTATAGGGGTCTATAGGGTACAGGAGGGAGTTTCTTAATACCTTTTTAATTATTTTTGTTTCTATCTCTTGAACTGCAATGGTAATCTTTTATCTGTGTTCAACTCATTTTCTGTTTCCTGAACTTAGCCAAAGAAAATGTATATCTAATTAGGAGAGACTGTAATTTTTAGCTAGGAAAATATGAACGAACTTACTCTCTACATGTACGGGGCTTACAAATTTTGAACTATATGTGTAGCATATTAAATATGTTTATTTAAACAGGCTTAATAAATATAAGATAACCTAATTCTTGAAATTCAAATGGAGCTAAAATAAAAATGTTCTTTTTTTTTCACAAATGCTCAAATAAATGTTGAACAGATATATACTCAAATGGCAAATCGTTCCAATATCAAATTATTTTTTAAATGTTGGTAGTTCCAATTAATACAGAATCAGCTCCTTCTGTGCAAAGAGCTCCAATAAAGGAATAACATATAGTTACTGAGGTACAAATGGTTAAAGTGAATGCAAAATCACGTGAACTTTACTAAGGATGATCAGGAAAGTGTTTAACACCCTATCTTGCAATAGAAAATAGCTCACTATAGAAAAATTCTTCCAGTAAAAAACTTTTCAAAATTATAAGAAAGCTACTTGAAAGATGTGAAGATGCAAATATAATACTAAAATAATAATGAATTGATTAGTGGGACATGGAAGATGCAAATGGTCCTACCAATGCTTCTCTAAATCAAACGTAATTTTCGCTGTAAGATAAATTGCTCTCATTATATTTTAGTTTCATCTCTGAACTGTAAAATAACATATAGGTATCCTAAAGGTTACTTTGTTAGGAAGTAGCCCCAGGAGTATTCTGAAATAAAGAATATTCAGTAAAGGTTTGGGTAACAGGAGATAAAAACGAGAAATGTATATTACGTGAATCAACACTCTACGTGTAGCTTACAAAGTCTGGTACACACTCGTGAGTTCTTTTATTTCCATAAAAGAAATACACATTGTCACTTACACAGCAAGCATAGAGATATTCTGTCGTTCGTCCTCACCTTTTTTAAATGAAAATAAAGACACACGGAGATAACGACTTACCAGGAAAATACGTTAACGAATGAAATTACCTGAATCCTTTTGGGATTACATACGGTCAAAATAGTTTCTGCGAGTTTGTGGCTAATGCAGTAACCGGATACTTATCTAACATACACCAAAAAATTCTTTAAATTAATGTTATATATATATATAAACATACATTTAC
>NC_090739.1:30841259-30853759 GCF_036898095.1 Palaemon carinicauda
CGAACCAATCTATTAGGCGACATTATTGATCATAAACTTATGGCAGAAATTTGCTCATTATTGACGAACTTTATTCGACGGCTGTGTAACTGTGTAAGTACTTCCTTTCAGCTAATTTCTCTTTTGGAAAGCTCTTTACCTTGAGGATGGTGAATGTTGAGATCATCGACCATACAATGATGCAAAGACACGCCAATGTCTGAATACCCAGTAAGTAGAATCCACCTCCTGCAATGAGTTGGGTGGACTTTATTAGCGTTATTAATACTATTATTATTGCGAATATTATTTTGGGAGTAGACCCTCTTTTAGGCAAATTTCATTAAAGATAATTGCAGCCTCTGTAGGGCAATTTTGCAGTTGAGCGGTACACGAGCAATAGAAAACCTCAACTGCAAAATTAACGCTACTGAGGCAGCAATTATTTTTCATGAAACTTACAAATATTATTATTATCATTACTGAACTGAACACAGAAAAGCAATCTCTAGAACATAAATTTCAATAAATTTTTAACTTCTTTTGAATTCCCATGACCAACACCACATGTAAGTAAGGAAATTTAAAATTTCAGCAGAACCCACCTCTAAAAAGACCAGAATTTCCATTGGTCATTTTCAAGATTCCATCAGCTTTCACGAAGAGTCCGATGGCTATCATGGCCCACATACCACAGAGACCTTGAATTTACATTAAAAAGATTACAGAAAATTGAATAGTAATATAAAATAAAATACAACGTGAATCTATTTATCACTTTATCTATCTAACTATCGATCTATCTGTGAAGAATTTTTCTTTCATTCGTATTTCAGGCTCTCTACTAATACTGTAGCTACCCCCTTAAACGTTCCCTCCTACATTCAGTTTTCTTTACCGAAACATTGAGAGAACTACTTTATATCAACTAAACCTTTTGACAAAAGCGCACGCCATGCTCGTGACGTCACAGCGTAGATACGCACAGCAAAAAGTCTTATGCGCTGGCGTATGATGGTTCTTTCCTCAAACTACGTGGGTCGAGATAAATTATTAAACTGGTTTTGAACACAATCTTAATACTGCTGACTTGACAGCAGCTTTTATTTCCCAATACCAATTAAGGTTTGTTAATTTTCATATGTATGCCCATCGCACCAGTCCAATGCTAATTTATTATTTAAACTGTTCATTTTTGCAAGCCAGAATAGGTAGGATTATTGTATATGTAAACTCCCTTAGAGCAGCAAGATTTCTTTAAGTATTTTGTGCAAAATCCTGCCTCTTATGCACTCCTTGAAACAATATATTGTCCTGTCCTAAAGTCCCGAGATGGCACCTCCACTGGGTTCCCTGCGCTCAACGTCCGTCACCTGTTTTGGAGGGTGAAGCCAGGTAAAGCCGCACGAGGCTAGCGTTAGCCCTCGGCCCATTCGTACTGAAGCAGTTGTGGCCGTTTGACAGACCTGGTCACTGGTCATTGAATCTGCACCTCTGGCTCAACGCCATCCCCCCCCCCTCCCAAAACTCTACTCACACCAAGACCTACCGAGTGGAGATAGGAAGAACACGAGCCTGGTAAACCCTATTTGCAAAAGGTGAGGATTCCAGGGGTGGGCCAGTCAAGGGCGCATTGTGCAAACTGTGCACCTATCTATTCTTTCAAAAGCCATTTGAGGACAAGGACGGTCCTCTGCAAGGAGAGCAGGTAAAAATATGTGGCCACTTATTCCCCCAGTTTTAGCTTAGACTAATTTTAACTTGACTTAGGTTTAGCTGGCTGTTACATATTTCGGCTGTGTGCGGTGGTATTGTATGTATTGTTTCTATATATTTTTGCTTTCGAGACTAGCAGTCTCTGGGTCACATGGGCCACGTGTCCGACCACAGTTCAATTATTGACCATTGCAGAAGACCACGTGTCTAAGCAATCATTTTTCATTATTTTGCATTTCTTTTTATTACCTCACATTTTGTGTTGATACTTTTATTTTTTGTTCAGATGTCGATTTCTTTTAATGAAAATTTGGGTAATAAATCAAGATTAGGTTAAATAAACCTCGTCGTATTTTTACTCCTTCATTTATTTTATTATGTCTATTATGATTATTTAATCTCGGGACAGTATACCCGATATTTTGAAAGTAGTAAGCCTAAGTAAGTCATAAGTGTGTTAGAGAATGACTTAGTATTGAATCTATCTGCTTCGAAGGTAAAGATCCATATCTTTAACTTTTACTTTACTTTATACTACACTGCTCCCATTTTTTGCCATTTTCTCAATTACTTAACGTAAGATTCCTGTCCAGCACCTGACTGGGGTCCCTGGGACGAAGCCGAAACAGAACCTAAGAGTGTAGATGTCCTTAGTCCTGACAAAGCTAGAGTAGGCCATCAAATTACCTTATTTCACATGTGGAGTTTCTAGGCCTCTGGACAGAGTACAATTTCCTTTTTTTTGCATTTAAGAGTGATGGTTAGTGAACTATTGTTAGTAAAGTTATTCACAGGGTGTTTGTGCCCTGAGCGATAGTGCTGCTTATCCTCCCCTGTTGATCTTTTAGGAACTGACGTAGGGAAACTTTCCTTGACTAACAAGTTCCCAGTCGTCACTTAAAAAATTCTCCACACTATCTATCTATATATATATAAATATAAATATAAATAAATGAATATATATATATATATATATATATATATATATATATATATATATATATATATATATATATATATATACTATATATATGTATATGATATATATATATATATGTATATATATATATATATATATATATATATATATATATATATATTTATATATATATATATATATATATATATATATATATGTATATCAATTATTTATGGTACATATTGCATATGTGTGTTTGTGTGGTGTGTGTGTGTATATAAATTTATATGACTTTTATAGACACACTTAACTTTTCTTTCTCTAGAGTCTAGACCCTCTCACTCTTTTGTATTTGCTTATCAGTACCAACCTAGTTTAGAATCGAACGAGTTCAGGCACTCGATAGACCGCATACCATCGCCTATAGGCCTAATCAAGTTATATATTTGAAGATAGGCAATGGAATTATGCACATTTTGGCACTAGTTTCAGGCAAATCGGATAAAAAAGTGTTTCACCTTTTCGTTACCTTGACCGTGACCTTCAACACAATCACTTCCAAAATCTAATAAAATTGTCCTTGAGATAAGGTCAAATGGTTTTTGAGTTATACGATTCACAAACAAACAAACATAAATAAACAAGGATAATGACATAATTATATCATGTTGTATATGACAAGATAGGCAATTGAATTATACACATTTTGGCACTAGTTTCATGCAATTCAGATAAAAGTTGGCCATGATACGGCAAAAAAAAAAAAAAAAAAAAACTTTTCGTGACCTTCCCTTGAATTTTGACCCAATCACTCTCAAAGTCTAATCAAATTGTCTTTGTATGCTGACCAATCATCCCACCAAATTTCACGAGATTCAGTCTAATATTTTTTGAGTTTTGGGATTCGTTTTTTTTTTTTTTACATTTTCGTGACCTATTCCTTGACTTTTGACCTATCACTCCCAAATCTAATCAAATTGTCCTTGGATCATGGCCAATATTTCCCCCAAATTTCATGAGATTCGGTCATACAGTTTTTGAGTTATGCAAATCATAAACACACAGACAGACAAACATACAAATATGCGCCTATTAAAACATAACCGTCGCAACGAAGTTGGAGAAGATAATAAATGGAACAAGTTAATGTAATCTCTTCGTTCCCTTTATTTGAATGGAAAATAAGTTGATAGTGATTCGCGAATTCTAAAGACTGAAAGGGAGTAGAGACAGGTTATTGCTGATAGATCATTGCATGTATAAATAGTAAAGGTTACTAATACGAGTAACCTAGATTTATATATATATATATATATATATATATATATATATATATATATATATATATATATATATATATATACATATATATATATATATATTATATATATCATATATATATATATATATATATATATATACAGTATATATATATATATATATATATATATATATATATATATATATATATATATATATATATATATATATATATATAATCAATGGTAACTACTGTCTGTTTACATGGTTTACTGATTGAAAATGAACAACACAGCTGTCATTACTGCATTCATATATATATATATATATATATATATATATATATATATATATATATATATATATATACATATATAATCAATGGTAACTACTTTCTGTTTACATGGGTTACTTATTGAAAATGAACAACACAGCAGTCATTACTGCATTCATGTTGTAACTGCCATACTTTGGATGCTCACAAGATTAAGGTAAACTTGATCAAACATGTATAGAATTCCTTACTAATTTCTATGCTCGTATTCATCAATATATTGTTTCCTTAAAGAAGAACAGTGTTGAGTTTCAAAAGTCCAGAGCTTAGATTTAAAATGATGCTGTTGTTAGAGTTGATGAAACTATATTGGATTATATGATTCTAAACTGTCAAGTGGCACGATTACTAGTAGTTTTAAAAAGACTAATAATATCTTCTTTAAAAACAAATCTGCAGGAAAATATTTATCCTTCAAAACAACCTGGTTGACCTACCGTGCACGGACGTAGCACCCACGGGATCATCGATGTGGAGTTTATCGAATAGTGGCATAGCCATAACAGCAATAGTACCTCCTACTAGTCCTACGAAGAGAGCCTCCCAGGAAGTGAAGAGAGCGCAACCAGCTTTCAATATAAAAAAAAAAACACACACACATAAGCGACTATTGCTGCAAAAAACTGCATGATGCCTTTATATGGAATATTCTTCAAGATAGTATTAACGCCTCATTCGTTATGAATGCTATCTAATCTGGATGCTTGACAGATGAACTTTAAAAATTCGCAAGAAATAGGACAGAGAAGGGAATCAAGGAAGTATGAATAAAAAGAAGTCAGAGTCGCGTGCATGAATCAAGAAATACGTAAATATGGAGACACGAGGCGAGTAGGAAAAAAGACATTGGAAGACAAAGGAAATATTTGAGATATAGAAATGAAAGATCTGAAAAACTATCAATATAGAATAATAAGAAATACGTTAGAACAGCCATAAAGCACTCAATATTAGGGCATCATAGCAGAAACAGGAACACGGCCAGTGTCTTATAGAATAGACTACAAGAAAATAATGCTTTTCCATAGCACCATAAAATCTGATGGAAATAGAGATTAAGTGAAGAGATAACGTTAGAAAAATTGTAGAACCCCTATGGAAAGTGCTGAAGCAGTAGCATTAAATACATTTGTAGTAAATATAGAATGAAAAATAGGAGAAATAAGAAATGGGGGAAAAGGATCCTGAAAAAAATAATCTAAGAAAAGAATTATGGAAGAGATGGAAGAAAAGATGAAAGGTAGGAAAAAATTAACTTTATAGATGGGAATAAATAGGAAAATAGATATGAACAAGGCAATCCTTATATTGAAAGCAAGGTTAAACATGCTCAAAATAAAAGCAAATTTCAGGGGAAAATACATAAATGATGTTTGCGACCTGTGCAAAGAAGATAGTACAGAACATTCATTTTCATGCCCAAAATTAGGAAAGTTAACAAAAAACAAGATATAAGATTTGATATGTTGCAAAATCCTAGCACAGAGCTGAAATACATAAGTCGGGCCATAAATGTGAAAAAAAAAAGTTTAAAAATACCAAAATAGGCCACCAAAATTGATAACAAGGTAGCCTATGACCTTTAATGATTTCAAGGTAGAAAGGGGAAAAATAAAACTTTGGATATTTTCATTAAGTTTGTACATTAGTTTGTGGTTACAGGAAAAACTTTAATTACAGTACTGAGTATAAGCTAAGAAGCTTAGCTCCGATCTATTAATAAAGTGCCCACAAACTTATTTTGCAAAGTGAGCCATTAGGAACCAAGAACCAGGAACCATAACTGTTTTGTGTAGATCAAACCAACATTCTACTGGGTGCAATATAACCAGAATAAATTAATTTCTAAACAGTCAATGGAGGAGTCTGGAGGGTACGTAGAAAATGATAAACAAAATCTAAGTACTCTTAATTTCTCTATTTATGTTCTTGATGTCTGGACCTTAACTGATGGTTTATATTATCATAATTATTAGTATTAATAATACCTACGCAATACGACTTAAAGTATATAATTTAGGTACATTTTATAGTTTACAACTACAACATTTGCAATAAGTACAAGTTTTGATTTATCGTCTCTTATACTGTATTACCTTATAAAGGATACATTCTTAAAATTTGTTTTTAAATGTATCAAAACCTACACAGAGCTGTCTACAGCTCATTCACATTATCCACCAGACAACAAAAAAACTAGCTTCAAGCATCCTCCAGAATAACTGAGACCACCTACCAGTAACTGAAACCAGAGCACCGAGGACACTGTTGACCACATCTCCTATTTCCAGACGATGGTTCTTGTACCAAGAAATAGACATTCCGGCTAATCCTCCGCCTATGCTGGCCTGAAGAGTGGTTACTGCTGTGCGGGCGGCGTATTTCCATTTTTCCTCAGTGATACCAAAAGTACTGAAATGGATTAGAATTTGCATGTGAGGATTCACACTTCAAACTCTGACTCTGTGTGAGAATTCACACTTCAAATTCTGACTCTGTGAGGATTCATACTTCAAACTCTGACTCTTTGTATTGATCCATATTTCAACCTCTGACTCTGTGTGAGAATTCACACTTCAAAATCTGATTCTGTGAGGATTCATACTTCAAACTCTGACTCTTTGTGATGATCCATATTTCAACCTCTGACTCTGTGTGAGAATTCACATTTCAAAATCTGACTCTGTGAGGATTCATACTTCAAACTCTGACTCTTTGTGATGATCCATATTTCAACCTCTGACTCTGTGTGAGAATTCACACTTCAAAATCTGATTCTGTGAGGATTCATACTTCAAACTCTGACTCTTTGTGATGATCCATATTTCAACCTCTGACTCTGTGTGAGAATTCACATTTCAAAATCTGACTCTGTGAGGATTCATACTTCAAACTCTGACTCTTAGTGATGATCCATATTTCAACCTCTGACTCTGTGTGAGAATTCACATTTCAAAATCTGACTCTGTGAGGATTCATACTTCAAACTCTGACTCTTTGTGATGATCCATATTTCAACCTCTGACTCTGTGTGAGAATTCACACTTCAAAATCTGATTCTGTGAGGATTCATACTTCAAACTCTGACTCTTTGTGATGATCCATATTTCAACCTCTGACTCTGTGTGAGAATTCACACTTCAAAATCTGACTCTGTGAGGATTCATACTTCAAACTCTGACTCTTAGTGATGATCCATATTTCAACCTCTGACTCTGTGTGAGAATTCACATTTCAAACTCTGACTCTTTGTGAAGATCCATATTTCAACCTCTGACTCTGTGTGAGAATTCACACTTCAAAATCTGACACTGTGAGGATTCATACTTCAAACTCTGACTCTTTGTATTGATCCATATTTCAACCTCTGACTCTGTGTGAGAATTCACACTTCAAAATCTGACTCTGTGAGGATTCATACTTCAAACTCTGACTCTTTGTGAAGATCCATATTTCAACCTCTGACTCTGTGTGAGGATCCATACTTCAAAATGACACTGTGTGAAGATTCAGGCTTCAAACACTAACTCAGTGTAAGGATTCACACTTCAAACTCTGACTTAGTGTGATGATTCACAATTCGAACTCTGACTCTGATTAAGGATTCAAACTTCAAATTCTGACTCTGTTTGATGATTCACACTTCAAACTCTGACTAAGAGTGACGATTCATACTTCAAACTGTGACTAAAAGTGAGAATTCCAACTTCAAACTCTAACTCTGTGTGAGGATTCACACTTCAAACTCTGACTCTGAGTGAGGATTCACACTTCAAACTCTGACTAAAAGTGAGGATTCACACTTCAAACTCTGTCTCTGAATGAG
Source organism: Palaemon carinicauda (assembly GCF_036898095.1). Taxonomy (NCBI): domain Eukaryota; kingdom Metazoa; phylum Arthropoda; class Malacostraca; order Decapoda; family Palaemonidae; genus Palaemon; species Palaemon carinicauda. The sequence goes on from NC_090739.1 coordinate 30,849,294, forward strand.
GATTCAAACTTCAAAATCTGACTCTGAATGAGGATTCAAACTTCAAAATCGGACTCTAAATAGTATCCACACTTCAAACTCTGGCTCTGAGAGAGGATTCACATTTCAAACTCTGACTAAAATTAACGATTCACAATTCAAACTGACTGAGTGAGGATTCAAACTTCAAACTCTGAATCTGATTGAGGATTCACACTTCAAACTGATTTAGAGCGAGGATTCACACTTCAAACTGATTTAGAGTGAGGATTCACACTTCAAACTCTAACTCTGTGTGAGGATTCACACTTCAAACTCTGACTCTGAGTGAGGATTTACACTTCAAACTCCCACTCTGAGTGAGGATTCACACTTCAATCTCTGACTCTGAGTAAGTATTCACACTACAAACTCTGACTAAAAGTGAGGATTCACACTTCAAACTCTGTCTCTGAATGAGGATTCAAACTTCAAACTCTGTCTCTGAATGAGGATTCAAACTTCAAAATCTGACTCTGAATAGTATCCACACTTCAAACTCTGGCTCTGAGAGAGGATTCACATTTCAAACTCTGACTAAAATTGACGATTCACACTTCAAACTGACTGAGTGAGGATTCAAACTTCAAACTCTGAATCTGATTGAGGATTCACACTTCAAACTGATTTAGAGCGAGGATTCACACTTCAAACTGATTTAGAGTGAGGATTCACACTTCAAACTTCGACTTTAAGTGAAGGTTCACAGTTAAAACTGACTGAGTGAGGATTCAAACTTCAAACTCTGAATCTGAGTGAGAATTCACACTTCAAACTCAGATTTTGAGTGAGGATTCAAAATTTAAACTTCGACTCTAGGTAAGTATTCACACTTCAAATTCTGACTTTGAGGGAGGAATCATACTTCAAACTGACTCTGAGTGAGGATTCATACCTCAAACTCTGACTCTGAATGAGGTTTCATACTTCCAACTCTGACTGTTTGAGGTCTTACACTCCAAACTCTAACTCTGAGTGAGGATTCGCGCTTCAAACTCTGACTCTGATTGAGAATTCACACTTCAATCTCTGTCTCTGAGGATTCTCTTCAAATATACTCTGAGTTAGGATTCACACTTCAATCTCTGACTATTTGAGGATTCACACTTCAAACTTTGAGTGAGGATTCACACTTCAAAATCTGACTAAAAGGGAGGATTCACACTTCAAACTCTAACTTTGACTGAGAATTAACACTTCAATCTCTGTCTCTGAGTGAGGATTCACACTTCAAACTCTGAGTAAGTATCCACACTTCAAAATAAATCTGAGTGAGGGTTCACAATTCAAACTCTGACTCAAATTTAGAATTTACAATTCAAACTTAATGAGTGAGGATTCCAACTCCAAACTCTGAGTCTGTGTGAGAATTCATACTCCAAACTGACTTTGAGTGAGGATTCACATTTCAAACTCTGAATCTAAGTGAGAATTCACACTTCCGAGTCGGACTCGGTTTGAGGATTCAGACTTCAAATTCCGACTCTGAGTGAGGATTCACATTTCAAACTCTGATTCTGATTAAGGATTCACACTTCATACTCTAATCCTGAGTGAGGATTAACACTTCAAACTGTCTGAATGATGATTCACACTTCAATCTCTGACTCTGAGTAAGTATCCACAATTCAAACTGAATCTGAGTGAATATCCACAATTCAAACTCTGACTAAAATTGAGGATTCACACTTCAAACTCCGACTCTAAGTGAGAATTCACACTTCTGAGTCTGACTTGGTTTGAGGATTCAGACTTGAAATTCTGACTCTGAGTGAGGATTAACACTTCAAAATCTGATTCTGATTGCGGATTCACACTTCAAACTCTGACTCTGTTTGAGGATTCATACTTCAAACTGACTGAGTAAAATATCACTTTTCAAACTCTGACTCTGAGAGAGGATTCACACTTCAAACTGACTCTGAATGAAGATTCACACTTCAAACTCTGATTCAAAGTGATTATTCAAATTTAAAACTGACTCTGAGTGAGGATTCACACTTCAAACTTTGACTCTAAGTGAGGATTCACACTTCTGAGTCTGACTCGGTTTGAGGATCCGCACTTCAAACTATGACTCTGATTGAAGATTCAAAAATTCAAGTTCTGACTCTGATCGAGGATTCACTCTTCAAAACTGATTCTGAGTGAGGATTTATATTTCAAACAGACTCTGAGTGAGGATTCACACTTCAAACTGACTGTGAGTGAGGATTCACACTTCAAACTGACTCTGAGTGAAGATTCACACTTCAAACTATGACTGTATGAGGATTCAGGCTTCAAACTGACTTTGAGTAAGGAATCACACTTCAGACTGACTCTGAGTGAAAATTCACTCTTCAAACTTTGACTCTAAGTGAGGATTCACACTTCAACCTCTGACACATAGTGATTATTCAAATTTCAAACTGACTCTGGGTGAGGATTCACAATTCAAACTCTGACTCAAAGTAATTATTCAGATTTCAAACTGACTCTGAGTGAGGATTCACACTTCAAACTCTGACTCTGAGTGAAGATTCACACTTCAAACTCTGGCTCTAAGTGTGGATTCACACTTCAAACTATGACTCTGTATGAGGATTCCCACTTCAAACTCTCACTCTGAGTGAGGATCCACACTTCAAACTCTGACTCTAAGTAAGGATTCACACTTCAAACTCTGTCTGGGTGAGGATTCATACATCAAACTCTGACTCTGATTGAGGATTTACACTTCAAACGCTGACTCTGTGTGATGATTTATACTTCAAGATCTGCATCTGTGTGAGGATTCATACTTCAAACTATCACTGTACTGTAAGTAAAGATTTACATTTCAAACTCTGGCTCTGAGTGAGGATTCACACTTCAAACTCTCACTTTGAGTGAAGATTCACAATTTAAACTTACTCAAAGTGAGGATTCACACTTCATACTCTGACTCTGAGTGAGGATTCATACTTTAAATTCTGACTTTGAGTGAGGATTTGGACTTAAAATTCTGACCCAAAGCGAGGATTCACACTTCAAACTGGCTCTGAGTAAGGATTCACACTTCAAACTCTGACTCTGAGTGAGGATTCACACTGTAAACTGATTGAGTAAGGGTTCATACCTCAAACTCCATCCATGGGTGAGAATTGACACATCAAAATCTTACTGCAAAGCAGAACGGAATCTTCAAATTCTCACTATGAAAAATATTACACTTTTAGCTCTATCAGTATTGACACTTCAATACTCGATGTGTAATTATCGACGCTTGCATTGCATGAACTAACTGAATGTGAAAATTTCCACTTCAATTTCTAACTTTGTGCTATAACTGAAATTGAAACTGAATGTAAGACTTGATACTTCAAACTCTAATGGTATGTGGGGAATCATACTTGATAATATAAATAAATGCGAGATAATAGAACTCAAACTGTATGTGTTAATTAACACCTTAAACTTTACCCGATATGTAGTGATTCACACTACAGTCAGTAAATTATTATTATTTTTTTTTTAAATTGACACTCCAGACATCTAACTGTGTGTAAGGATTCATGCTCCCAATTCATAATTTATGAAAATACTCCCAATTAAAACTTTGTGTCTGCTACAAGTTATCTACTATCGAGGTTAGAGATTTAGGGTACCTCTTATCTTAATAATAATCCTGTTCAATTATTATTATCATAATTTTTATTATCATTATCTTTATAGTATAATGATACCACTGCATCATACTGCACTTTTACAGGGGTAACTTTACATTTTCCTCAAATAAAGAGTAAAAATTCTAGCAGCACAAAGTTTTTAAAAAGTTGGCCTGCCAAGTGAGAAACTTTTCACACTACACTGTAAACAGTATCGTACTGGCAATAGAAGAGACAAATAGATAAGCATTATTTCAAAGTTCTCACCTGCCGCAGTTGAATCCCAGCCAACCCCACCAAAGCATGAACATGCCCAAGATGGCATTCGTGGGGCATCCCATGGGCAAGGGGTCCTCCCCATTGTCATAACGTCCTATGCGAGGTCCTACCATACGAGAAGCAACCAAAGCTGAAGGAAACCGATTAACATTAATAACTAAGACATGAAAATTATCATGATATTTTCACGCTCGGTTGACACACAAGTTTCTGATAACTGCCCAACACTAGCCATATTGCGACAACTGTTTGGTGCCCTTGACAATGAGGCATTTGTTGACTGAATGCCCCACTTATGGCACCGAAAGAAATATACTGTACATCTGTTTGAAGCTCGAGTTGAGGAGGGCAGGTTCATCCTTGCCAAGATTCTTGGAAATGATGTGTCGTACTATGCTAGCGGTATAATTAGATTTATTTCGGAAGCAGGTCTTCTGAGAGCTATTTACTTTTATGAGGACATCTTTGCTTTTATTGTTTTAAATTGAATTTCCTTTTATTCTTTATTCATAACAAATTATATCGGTGTCAATGACCTTA
>NC_090739.1:30858759-30888759 GCF_036898095.1 Palaemon carinicauda
GATTTCCAAATGGCTTCAGAAGAAATAGCCATAGACTTAGCATGGAATTCTGAATGCCTCCAGAACGGAATATCAGAACGGTATCGGAAGAAAACTTTCCCGGATTTCCAAATGGCTTTAGAAAAAGTAGCCATAGACTTAGCATGGAATTCTGAATGCCTCCAGAATGAAATCTCAGAACGGTTTCGGAAGAAAACTTTCCTGAATTTCCAAAAGTCTTCAAAGGACATAGCCGTATACTTAACATGGATTTCTGAATGACTCCAGAACTGAAATTTCTAGGAGCAGTCCTGAACAACTCCTATCCGAGCTTCAAATGACTTCTGAAGACCTGATCTTCATTTTTTCAAACGTAGCCTGCAACACCTCACATGATCTGTATGTAGCTGGCGAAATCTAACCAAGGAATTGCGCGTTAATAGGAGTAAGAGGAAATGAGTTGATGACTGGGAGAAGGATTTCACTTAACTCACAGAAATCGCGTTCTGGCGGAATAGGAAGCTGCCGGTAAGAATTGTGTGTTACGTCTTCGGAACACCATCAACTACAGATGGTTTTGGTTGCTGCCAAAGTTGCCGATCGTTCGTTTTATATCGCCCGACCTATAAAAAGACACGGGATCTTCCGTTGGCAGCTGAGCTTTGAAGATCATAATGTATGCGCCTTGAAGGATACTTTGCTTGGGCTTTTGCAACGATGTCTTATTAAAGGAGACTCTTGGAAAAAGTACGAGGCTTTGTATCGGTGCAAACACAGATTGCGGGGAATGAGGATGGAGGCAGAATGGTTCAACTGAACGGTGAGTGACGTGTAGTTCTTCAACAGGATTGTCCCAAAATTCGCCATTGAAGTAAGGACATATACAGACGACATTGGTAAATATGTCATGTTGCTCGTCATTTACTTTGGCATGATAGTGTATGCGGAGAAATCGATAGTATTCATCTCTTTACTCATTGCCCAGATAGGTAAAGAATAAATGCCTTCGATTTCCCCGAGGAATCTGACGAAGTGAGGACTCGCTGCACTGAAATCTCTTTTGAAATCTAGGAGGACACTGACGAACTAAGGAAAAGAGACAATGAAATCTCGAAAGAAACAGATAATCTCATGAAAGAAGATTTTGAAAACTAGAACACAGGAGAGAACAGCGAAGAGGAGCCTCTAATGCCAGAGGTAAGACACCTAAAAATAGAGACCCTATAATGCTAGAAGTAAGGCACTTCAAAATATAGATAGAAGACCCTCTAATGCTAAAAGTATGGAACCTAAAAATATATGTCAAAGAACTTCTAACGCTAGAAGTGTGGGAGCTAAAGAGAGAGGTCAAAGAACTTCTAATGTTAGAGGTGTGGGAGCTATAAAGAGAGGTCAAAGAACTTATAATGCTTGAGGTAAGGGAGCTGAAAAGAGGTCAAAGAACTTCTAATGCTAGAGGTGTGGGAGCTAAAAAGAAGTCAAAGAACTTCTAATGCTAAAGGTGTGGGAGCTAAAAAGAGGTCAAAGAACTTCTAATGCAAGAGGTGTGGGAGCTAAAAAGAGGTCAAAGAACTTCTAATGCTAGAGGAGTGGGAGCTAAAAAGAGGTCAAAGAACTTCTAATGCTAGAGGTGTGGGAGCTAAAAAGAGGTCAAAGAACCTCTAATGCTAGAGGTGTGGGAGCTACAAAGAGGTCAAAGAACTTAATGCAAGGGGCGTGGGTGATAAAAAGAGGTCAAAGATCTTCTAATGCAAGGGGTGTGGGAGCTAAAAAGAGGTCAAAGAACTTCTAATGCAAGGGGTGTGGGAGCTAAAAAGAGGTCAAAGAACTTCTAATGCAAGGGGTGTGGGAGCTAAAAAGAGGTCAAAGAACTTCTAATGCAAGAGGTGGGGGAGCTAAAAAGAGGTCAAAGAACTTCTAATGCAAGGGGTGGGGGAGCTAAAAAGAGGTCAAAGAACTTCTAATCCAAGGGGTGTGGGAGCTAAAAAGAGGTCAAAGAACTTCTAATGCAAGGGGTGGGAAAGCTAAAAAGAGGTCAAAGAACTTCTAATGCAAGGGGTGGGGGGGCTAAAAAGAGGTCAAAGAACTTCTAATGCAAGGGGCGGGGGAGCTAAAAAAAGGTCAAAGAACTTCTAATGCAAGGGGTGTGGTAGCTAAAAAGAGGTCAAAGAACTTCTAATGCAAGGGGTGGGGGAGCTAAAAAGAGGTCAAAGAACTTCTAATGCAAGGGGTGGGGGAGCTAAAAAGAGGCCAAAGAACTTCTAATGCAAGGGGTGTGAGAGCTAAAAAGAGGTCAAAGAACTTCTATTGCAAGGGGTGTGGGAGCTAAAAAGAGGTTAAAGAACTTCTAATGCAAGGGGCGTGGGAGCTAAAAAGAGGTCAAAGAACTTCTAATGCAAGGGGTGTGGGAGCTAAAAAGAGGTCAAAGAACTTCTAATGCAAGGGGTGGGAAAGCTAAAAAGAGGTCAAAGAACTTCTAGGCCTAATGCAAGGGGTGTGGGAGCTAAAAAGAGGTCAACAAACTTCTAATGCAAGGGGTAGGGGAGCTAAAAAGAGGTCAAAAAACTTCTAATGCAAGGGGTGTGGGAGCTAAAAAGAGGTCAAGGAACTTCTAATGCAAGGGGTGTGGGAGCTAAAAAGAGGTCAAAGAACTTCTAATGCAAGGGGGGTGGGAGCTACAAAGAGGTCAAAGAACTTCTAATGCAAGGGGTGGGAAAGCTAAAAAGAGGTCAAAGAACTTCTAATGCAATGGGTGGGGGAGCTAAAAAGAGGTCAAAGAACTTCTAATGCAAGGGGTGTGGGAGCTAAAAAGAGGTCAAAGAACTTCTAATGCAAGGGGTGTGGTAGCTAAAAAGAGGCCAAAGAACTTCTAATGCAAGGGGTGTGGGAGCTAAAAAGAGGTCAAAGAACTTATAATGCAAGGGGTGTGGTAGCTAAAAAAAGGTCAAAGAACTTCTAATGCAAGTGGTGTGGTAGCTAAAAAGAGGTAAAAAAAACTTCTAATGCAAGGGGTGGGAAAGCTAAAAAGAGGTCAAAGAACTTCTAATGCAAGGGGTGTGGGAGCTGAAAAGAGGTCAAAGAACTTCTAATGCAAGGGGTGGGAAAGCTAAAAAGAGGTCAAAGAACTTCTAATCCAAGGGGTGTGGGAGCTAAAAAGAGGTCAAAGAACTTCTAATGCAAGGGGTGTGGGAGCTAAAAAAAGAGGTCAAAGAACTTCTAATGCAAGGGGTGTGGGAGCTAAAAAGAGGTCAAAGAACTTCTAATGCAAGGGGTGTGGGAGCTAAAAAGAGGTCAAAGAACTTCTAATGCAAGGGGTGTAGGAGCTAAAAAGAGGTCAAAGAACTTCTAATGCAAGGGGTGGGGGAGTTAAAAAGAAGTCAAAGAACTTCTAATGCAAGGGGTGTGGGAGCTAAAAAGAGGTCAAAGAACTTCTAATGCAAGGGGTGTGGGAGCTAAAAAGAGGTCAAAGAACTTCTAATCCAAGGGGTGTGGGAGCTAAAAAGATGTCAAAGAGCTTCTAATCCAAGGGGTGTGGGAGCTAAAAAGAGGTCAAAGAACTTCTAATGCAAGGGGTGGGGGAGCTAGAAAAAGGTCAAATAACTTCTAATGCAAGGGGTGTGGTAGCTAAAAAGAGGTCAAGGAACTTCTAATGCAAGGGGTGTGGGAGCTAAAAAGAGGTCAAAGAACTTCTAATGCAAGGGGTGTGGGAGCTACAAAGAGGTCAAAGAACTTCTAATGCAAGGGGTGGGAAAGCTAAAAAGAGGTCAAAGAACTTCTAATGCAAGGGGTGGGGGAGCTAAAAAGAGGTCAAAGAACTTCTAATGCAAGGGGTGTGGGAGCTAAAAAGAGGTCAAAGAACTTCTAATGCAAGGGGTGTGGTAGCTAAAAAGAGGCCAAAGAACTTCTAATTTAAGGGGTGTGGGAGCTAAAAAGAGGTCAAAGAACTTCTAATGCAAGGGGTGTGGTAGCTAAAAAAAGGTCAAAGAACTTCTAATGCAAGGGGTGTGGTAGCTAAAAAGAGGTAAAAAAACTTTTAATGCAAGGGGTGGGAAAGCTAAAAAGAGGTCAAAGAACTTCTAATGCAAGGGGTGGGAAAGCTAAAAAGAGGTCAAAGAACTTCTAATGCAAGGGGTGTGGGAGCTAAAAAGAGGTCAAAGAACTTCTAATGCAAGGGGTGTGGGAGCTAAAAAAGAGGTCAAAGAACTTCTAATGCAAGGGGTGTGGGAGCTAAAAAGAGGTCAAAGAACTTCTAATGCAAGGGGTGTGGGAGCTAAAAAGAGGTCAAAGAACCTCTAATGCAAGGGGTGTAGGAGCTAAAAAGAGGTCAAAGAACTTCTAATGCAAGGGGTGGGGGAGTTAAAAAGAAGTCAAAGAACTTCTAATCCAAGGGGTGTGGGAGCTAAAAAGTGGTCAAAGAACTTCTAATCCAAGGGGTGTGGGAGCTAAAAAGAGGTCAAAGAACTTCTAATGCAAGGGGTGTGGGAGCTAAAAAGAGGTCAAAGAACTTCTAATCCAAGGGGTGTGGGAGCTAAAAAGAGGTCAAAGAGCTTCTAATCCAAGGGGTGTGGGAGCTAAAAAGAGGTCAAAGAACTTCTAATGCAAGGGGTGGGGGAGCTAAAAAAAGGTCAAATAACTTCTAATGCAAGGGGTGTGGTAGCTAAAAAGAGGTCAAAGAACTTCCAATGCAAGGGGTGTGGGAGCTGAAAAGAGGTCAAAGAACTTCTAATGCAAGGGGTGTGGGAGCTAAAAAGAGGTCAAAGAACTTCTAATGCAAAGGGTGAGAAAGCTAAAAAGAGGTCAAAGAACTTCTAATGCAAGGGGTGTGGGAGCTGAAAAGAGGTCAAAGAACTTCTAATGCAAGGGGTGTGGGAGCTAAAAAGAGGTCAAAGAACTTATAATGCAAGGGGTGTGGTAGCTAAAAAAAGGTCAAAGAACTTCTAATGCAAGTGGTGTGGTAGCTAAAAAGAGGTAAAAAAAACTTCTAATGCAAGGGGTGGGAAAGCTAAAAAGAGGTCAAAGAACTTCTAATGCAAGGGGTGTGGGAGCTGAAAAGAGGTCAAAGAACTTCTAATGCAAGGGGTGGGAAAGCTAAAAAGAGGTCAAAGAACTTCTAATCCAAGGGGTGTGGGAGCTAAAAAGAGGTCAAAGAACTTCTAATGCAAGGGGTGTGGGAGCTAAAAAAAGAGGTCAAAGAACTTCTAATGCAAGGGGTGTGGGAGCTAAAAAGAGGTCAAAGAACTTCTAATGCAAGGGGTGTGGGAGCTAAAAAGAGGTCAAAGAACTTCTAATGCAAGGGGTGTAGGAGCTAAAAAGAGGTCAAAGAACTTCTAATGCAAGGGGTGGGGGAGTTAAAAAGAAGTCAAAGAACTTCTAATGCAAGGGGTGTGGGAGCTAAAAAGAGGTCAAAGAACTTCTAATGCAAGGGGTGTGGGAGCTAAAAAGAGGTCAAAGAACTTCTAATCCAAGGGGTGTGGGAGCTAAAAAGATGTCAAAGAGCTTCTAATCCAAGGGGTGTGGGAGCTAAAAAGAGGTCAAAGAACTTCTAATGCAAGGGGTGGGGGAGCTAGAAAAAGGTCAAATAACTTCTAATGCAAGGGGTGTGGTAGCTAAAAAGAGGTCAAGGAACTTCTAATGCAAGGGGTGTGGGAGCTAAAAAGAGGTCAAAGAACTTCTAATGCAAGGGGTGTGGGAGCTACAAAGAGGTCAAAGAACTTCTAATGCAAGGGGTGGGAAAGCTAAAAAGAGGTCAAAGAACTTCTAATGCAAGGGGTGGGGGAGCTAAAAAGAGGTCAAAGAACTTCTAATGCAAGGGGTGTGGGAGCTAAAAAGAGGTCAAAGAACTTCTAATGCAAGGGGTGTGGTAGCTAAAAAGAGGCCAAAGAACTTCTAATTTAAGGGGTGTGGGAGCTAAAAAGAGGTCAAAGAACTTCTAATGCAAGGGGTGTGGTAGCTAAAAAAAGGTCAAAGAACTTCTAATGCAAGGGGTGTGGTAGCTAAAAAGAGGTAAAAAAACTTTTAATGCAAGGGGTGGGAAAGCTAAAAAGAGGTCAAAGAACTTCTAATGCAAGGGGTGGGAAAGCTAAAAAGAGGTCAAAGAACTTCTAATGCAAGGGGTGTGGGAGCTAAAAAGAGGTCAAAGAACTTCTAATGCAAGGGGTGTGGGAGCTAAAAAAGAGGTCAAAGAACTTCTAATGCAAGGGGTGTGGGAGCTAAAAAGAGGTCAAAGAACTTCTAATGCAAGGGGTGTGGGAGCTAAAAAGAGGTCAAAGAACCTCTAATGCAAGGGGTGTAGGAGCTAAAAAGAGGTCAAAGAACTTCTAATGCAAGGGGTGGGGGAGTTAAAAAGAAGTCAAAGAACTTCTAATCCAAGGGGTGTGGGAGCTAAAAAGTGGTCAAAGAACTTCTAATCCAAGGGGTGTGGGAGCTAAAAAGAGGTCAAAGAACTTCTAATGCAAGGGGTGTGGGAGCTAAAAAGAGGTCAAAGAACTTCTAATCCAAGGGGTGTGGGAGCTAAAAAGAGGTCAAAGAGCTTCTAATCCAAGGGGTGTGGGAGCTAAAAAGAGGTCAAAGAACTTCTAATGCAAGGGGTGGGGGAGCTAAAAAAAGGTCAAATAACTTCTAATGCAAGGGGTGTGGTAGCTAAAAAGAGGTCAAAGAACTTCCAATGCAAGGGGTGTGGGAGCTGAAAAGAGGTCAAAGAACTTCTAATGCAAGGGGTGTGGGAGCTAAAAAGAGGTCAAAGAACTTCTAATGCAAAGGGTGAGAAAGCTAAAAAGAGGTCAAAGAACTTCTAATGCAAGGGGTGTGGGAGCTGAAAAGAGGTCAAAGAACTTCTAATGCAAGGGGTGTGGGAGCTAAAAAGAGGTCAAAGAACTTCTAATGCATGGGGTGTGGGAGCTAAAAAGAGGTAAAAAAACTTCTAATGCAAGGGGGTGTGGGAGCTAAAAAGAGGTCAAAGAACTTCTAATGCAAGGGGTGTGGGAGCTAAAAAGAGGTCAATGAACTTCTAATGAAAGGGGTGTGGGAGCTACAAAGAGGTCAAAGAACTTCTAATGCAAGTGGTGTGGTAGCTAAAAAGAGGTAAAAAAAACTTCTAATGCAAGGGGTGGGAAAGCTAAAAAGAGGTCAAAGAACTTCTAATGCAAGGGGTGTGGGAGCTGAAAAGAGGTCAAAGAACTTCTAATGCAAGGGGTGGGAAAGCTAAAAAGAGGTCAAAGAACTTCTAATCCAAGGGGTGTGGGAGCTAAAAAGAGGTCAAAGAACTTCTAATGCAAGGGGTGTGGGAGCTAAAAAAAGAGGTCAAAGAACTTCTAATGCAAGGGGTGTGGGAGCTAAAAAGAGGTCAAAGAACTTCTAATGCAAGGGGTGTGGGAGCTAAAAAGAGGTCAAAGAACTTCTAATGCAAGGGGTGTAGGAGCTAAAAAGAGGTCAAAGAACTTCTAATGCAAGGGGTGGGGGAGTTAAAAAGAAGTCAAAGAACTTCTAATGCAAGGGGTGTGGGAGCTAAAAAGAGGTCAAAGAACTTCTAATGCAAGGGGTGTGGGAGCTAAAAAGAGGTCAAAGAACTTCTAATCCAAGGGGTGTGGGAGCTAAAAAGATGTCAAAGAGCTTCTAATCCAAGGGGTGTGGGAGCTAAAAAGAGGTCAAAGAACTTCTAATGCAAGGGGTGGGGGAGCTAGAAAAAGGTCAAATAACTTCTAATGCAAGGGGTGTGGTAGCTAAAAAGAGGTCAAGGAACTTCTAATGCAAGGGGTGTGGGAGCTAAAAAGAGGTCAAAGAACTTCTAATGCAAGGGGTGTGGGAGCTACAAAGAGGTCAAAGAACTTCTAATGCAAGGGGTGGGAAAGCTAAAAAGAGGTCAAAGAACTTCTAATGCAAGGGGTGGGGGAGCTAAAAAGAGGTCAAAGAACTTCTAATGCAAGGGGTGTGGGAGCTAAAAAGAGGTCAAAGAACTTCTAATGCAAGGGGTGTGGTAGCTAAAAAGAGGCCAAAGAACTTCTAATTTAAGGGGTGTGGGAGCTAAAAAGAGGTCAAAGAACTTCTAATGCAAGGGGTGTGGTAGCTAAAAAAAGGTCAAAGAACTTCTAATGCAAGGGGTGTGGTAGCTAAAAAGAGGTAAAAAAACTTTTAATGCAAGGGGTGGGAAAGCTAAAAAGAGGTCAAAGAACTTCTAATGCAAGGGGTGGGAAAGCTAAAAAGAGGTCAAAGAACTTCTAATGCAAGGGGTGTGGGAGCTAAAAAGAGGTCAAAGAACTTCTAATGCAAGGGGTGTGGGAGCTAAAAAAGAGGTCAAAGAACTTCTAATGCAAGGGGTGTGGGAGCTAAAAAGAGGTCAAAGAACTTCTAATGCAAGGGGTGTGGGAGCTAAAAAGAGGTCAAAGAACCTCTAATGCAAGGGGTGTAGGAGCTAAAAAGAGGTCAAAGAACTTCTAATGCAAGGGGTGGGGGAGTTAAAAAGAAGTCAAAGAACTTCTAATCCAAGGGGTGTGGGAGCTAAAAAGTGGTCAAAGAACTTCTAATCCAAGGGGTGTGGGAGCTAAAAAGAGGTCAAAGAACTTCTAATGCAAGGGGTGTGGGAGCTAAAAAGAGGTCAAAGAACTTCTAATCCAAGGGGTGTGGGAGCTAAAAAGAGGTCAAAGAGCTTCTAATCCAAGGGGTGTGGGAGCTAAAAAGAGGTCAAAGAACTTCTAATGCAAGGGGTGGGGGAGCTAAAAAAAGGTCAAATAACTTCTAATGCAAGGGGTGTGGTAGCTAAAAAGAGGTCAAAGAACTTCCAATGCAAGGGGTGTGGGAGCTGAAAAGAGGTCAAAGAACTTCTAATGCAAGGGGTGTGGGAGCTAAAAAGAGGTCAAAGAACTTCTAATGCAAAGGGTGAGAAAGCTAAAAAGAGGTCAAAGAACTTCTAATGCAAGGGGTGTGGGAGCTGAAAAGAGGTCAAAGAACTTCTAATGCAAGGGGTGTGGGAGCTAAAAAGAGGTCAAAGAACTTCTAATGCATGGGGTGTGGGAGCTAAAAAGAGGTAAAAAAACTTCTAATGCAAGGGGGTGTGGGAGCTAAAAAGAGGTCAAAGAACTTCTAATGCAAGGGGTGTGGGAGCTAAAAAGAGGTCAATGAACTTCTAATGAAAGGGGTGTGGGAGCTACAAAGAGGTCAAAGAACTTCTAATGCAAGGGGGTGTGGGAGCTACAAAGAGGTCAAAGAACTTCTAATGCAAGGGGTGGGGGAGCTAAAAAGAGGTCAAAGAACTTCTAATGCAAGGGGTGTGGGAGCTAAAAAGAGGTCAAAGAACTTCTAATGCAAGGGGTGTGGGAGCTAAAAAGAGGTCAAAGAACTTCTAATGCAAGGGGTGTGGGAGCTACAAAGAGGTCAAAAAACTTCTAATGCAAGGGGTGTGGGAGCTAAAAAGAGGTCAAAGAACTTCTAATGCAAGGGGTGGGGGAGTTAAAAAGAGGTCAAAGAACTTCTAATGCAAGGGGTGGGAAAGCTAAAAAGAGTTCAAAGAACTTCTAATGCAAGGGGTGGGAAAGCTAAAAAGAGGTCAAAGAACTTCTAATGCAAGGGGTAGGGGAGCTAAAAAGAGGTCAAAGAACTTCTAATGCAAGGGGTGTGGGAGCTACAAAGAGGTCAAAGAGCTTCTAATGCAAGGGGTGTGGGAGCTAAAAAGAGGTCAAAGAACTTCTAATGCAAGGGGTGTGGTAGCTAAAAAGAGGTCAAATAACTTCTAATCCAAGGGGTGTGGGAGCTACAAAGAGGTCAAAGAACTTCTAATGCAAGGGGTGTGGGAGCTAAAAAGAGGTCAAAGAACTTCTAATGCAAAGGGGGGTGGGAGCTAAAAAGAGGTCAAATAACTTCTAATGCAAGGGGTGTGGGAGCTACAAAGAGGTCAAAGAACTTCTAATGCAAGGGGTGGGAAAGCTAAAAAGAGGTCAAAGAACTTCTAATGCAAGGGGTGTGTGAGCTAAAAAGAGGTCAAAGAACTTCTAATGCAAGGGGTGGGGGAGCTAAAAAGAGGTCAAAGAACTTCTATTGCAAGGGGGGGGGGGGGTAGATGTCACCAGGGAGGCTTTGGGGAAGGCGCGGCGGCGTCTCTGTTCTTTCTGATGCGTAAACTTAATCAAATACAAGTAAAAACAGGGCATTAAATACATATTATAAATACTAAGCTCTTTCTTATCTTGACAGCACGAATGAAATCTGACAAGTTCCAACATGTAACTAAGCACTCCCGAAACACGAGTCAACCTTTTACTTCTGCTTGGAGGATATCCTCGCAAGTAAAACGTAATCATTATGAATATGGAAAGATGAATATGGAAAGAAAGATTTGCTTATACTTCTACCTTATGCTTCAGAGAATTACCTTGTACTTCTACCTTATGCTTACAAGGATATCCTTCATTTTTATGAATACCTCCCATTGAATACAATCCTCTTGGTTTCAGAGATTTATTCTGCAAAGGTGATCTTAGAACAAAATAAACAAGAGAACCTAATCGGCGTGTACACTAACCTAAAAACCTTACCAGTTGCCTTTTCTGAATTGCTAGCTACCCTTGATGTAGTGTTAACCATTTCAGTCACTATTGCTAGTAACGAGAGGTTTCTTTTGTGTTGAAACACGCAAAAAAACTACCTGCCAACAACAATTGGGAATGACCGACTATCTTCCTTGTTGTTAATGGCCACTGATAAACCAATGGTTAAATCATTTGATTTGGAAGAGCTAGTGAACGACTTTGCTCGCATGAGATACCATGCAGCGGTGCAAATTGATGCAATTCTATATAGGACTGTAATCCAAAAATCTTATATTTTATTTTGATTATGATAATTGAATCGTCAACATTATTATCTTATATTATATCATTTTCATTATGGTGCTACACAAATTATCAGCATTATTTAATCTACCTTATTTCACAATGGAAATGGTTTTAAAATTTTCATTAATGCCCGGCATTGCCAGACAATGGCCCTATAACTTGAAACATAAAGTATAATTTCATTAAAATGTAAAAATAAAGAAAAACAGGTCATATTTTCTTTTCAAATGTGAAAGCATAAATATATTAAATTTCCCTTAAATATTGTTTCTTTATCCTTATCTGTCTAGTATGTATCTATACATAGCTACCAGCATTGAAAAGATATAGTATATAAATTTTGCTGAAATACCTTGCTTATACGGCTTCAAAAAGCACATCAAATAGCCTAAAATAAAAATTAATTCTCGGGAGGGGGGCTTACACCGCCCCCCTTTACCCTCGGCTGATTAGGTTTGCTTTTCTCCCTAGACTGTCTCCGGCCTCTCCGAGAAAAAATCTAAAATGACCGCCCCATAGTACTATGATAACGTGGATTGACAATAGAAATATAATTCTCCAAATCTTGTATAACAAACAAACTCTGTGGGTCCGGCAAGTAAGCACTCTTCAAAGTAAGTGGAGTCTTTCACTTGATGTTTAATTATTGGTGTTATACTGAGATAGTTTAATAGCTAAAAAATCATGTCCCTACCAAGAATGGCTCGTAAATGGCTTTGAACTGAGCGTGCTGTACCTTTCAGCCACTGCACCCGAGACAATGGTGGTGGCAGTCGTAGCGAAGGAAAGCTGGAAGAAGAACGTTGTGTAGATCTCGCCCATATCCTCCTCCGAAGGGTTGATGGCAAAATTCCCCCATCCACAGAAGGGGTTCGTCCACTCGGATTCCCCAAAAGAAAGAGAGTAACCAAAGAGCCAGTAGGTGAAGCCTCCCAGCACAACGTCGACGACATTCTTTACCATGATGTTGGCTTCGTTCTTCATTGATACAGCGCCGGATTCTAAGAGACCAAATCCTGTGGGAGATCAAAATGGTAATTGTCTAAATAGATAAACAACATGAAAATGTACGAGCGCAGGTAAAATGCAAAAAAAAAAAAAAAAAAAAAAAAAAACTAATTAAAAGGACGGAAGCAAATATACGAGGGCAGGTAAAATGCAAAAAAAAAAAAAAAAAAAAAAAAAAAAAAACTAATTAAAAGGACGAAAGCAAATATACGAGGGCAGGTGAAATGCAAAAAAAAAAAAAAAAAAAAAAAAAGAAAATACAGAAGCAAATATATGAATGAAGGTTGAATGCAAACAGATTAATGAAAAGGACTATGCAAATATATGAGTGCATGCAAGTCAAATGCAAAATAGATAATGAAAAGGATCTAAGGGAACACACGAGTGCAGGTCAAATGCAAAATAGATAATGAAAAGGATCTAAGGAAACACACGAGTGCAGGTCAAATGCAAACAAATTAATGAAAATGGAGTAAGCAAATAAAGGATTGCAAGTCAAATGTAAATGAATGACTGAAAATGGCATAAGCAAACATATGAGTGCAGGCCAAATGTAAACGAATGACTGAAAATGCCATAAGCAAATATGTGAGTGCAGGCCAAATGTAAACGAATGACTGAAAATGCCATAAGCAAACATATGAGTGCAGGCCAAATGTAAACGAATGACTGAAAATGGCATAAGCAAATATGTGAGTGCAGGCCAAATGTAAACGAATGACTGAAAATGGCATAAGCAAATAAGTGAGTGCAGGTCAAATGTAAATGAATGATTGAAAATGGCATAAGCAAACATATAAGTGCAGGCCAAATGTAAACGAATGACTGAAAATGGCATAAGCAAATATGTGAGTGCAGGCCAAATGTAAACGAATGACTGAAAATGGCACAAGCAAATATGTGAGTGCAGGTCAAATGTAAATGAATGATTGAAAATGGCATAAGCAAATATGTGAGTGCAGGTCAAATGTAAATGAATGATTGAAAATGGCATAAGCCAACAAAGGAGTGCAGGTCAAATGTAAATGAATGATTGAAAATGGTTTAAGCAAACATATGAGGGCAGGTTAAATGTAAATGAATGCCTAAAAGTGCAGGCCAAATGTAAATGAATGATTGTAAATGGCATAAGCAAAGATATGAGTGAAGGCCAAATTTAAATGTGTGATTGAAAATGGCATAAGAAAATATGTGAGTGCAGGTCAAATGTAAATGAATGATTGAAAACGGCATAAACAAACAAATGAGTGCAGGCCAAATGTAAATGAATGATTGAAAATGGCATAAGCCAACAAAGAAGTACAGGTCAAATGTAAATGAATGATTGAAAATGGCATAAGCAAACATATGAGGGCAGGTTAAATGTAAATGAATGCCTAAAAGTGCAGGTCAAATGTAAATGAATGATTGAAAATGGCATAACCAAACAAATGAGTGCAGACCAAATGTAAATGAATGATTGAAAATGGCATAAGCCAACAAAGGAGTACAGGTCAAATGTAAATGAATGATTGAAAATGGCATAAACAAACAAATGAGTGCAGGCCAAATGTAAATGAATGATTGAAAATGGCATAAGCCAACAAAGGAGTGCAGGTCAAATGTAAATGAATGATTGAAAATGGCATAAGCAAACATATAAGTGAAGGTTAAATGTAAATAATGCCTAAAAGTGCAGGCCAAATGTAAATGAATGATTGAAAATGGCATACGGAAAGATATGAGTGCAGGCCAAATGTAAACGAATGACTGAAAATGGCATAAGCAAATATGTGAGTGCAGGTCAAATGTAAATGAATGATTGAAAATGGCATAAGCAAACATATGAGTGAAGGCCAAATGTAAACGAATGACTGAAAATGGCATAAGCCAACAAAGGAGTGCAGGTCAAATGTAAATGAATGATTGAAAATGTCATAAGCAAACATATGAGTGCAGGCCAAATGTAAATGAATGACTGAAAATGGCATAAGCAAACAAATGAGTTCAGGCCAAATGTAAATGAATGATTGAAAATGGCATAAGCCAACAAAGGAGTGCAGGTCAAATGTAAATGAATGATT
Organism: Palaemon carinicauda; assembly: GCF_036898095.1. Classification (NCBI taxonomy): domain Eukaryota; kingdom Metazoa; phylum Arthropoda; class Malacostraca; order Decapoda; family Palaemonidae; genus Palaemon; species Palaemon carinicauda. The sequence continues at coordinate 30,872,633 of NC_090739.1, forward strand.
GAAAATGTCATAAGCAAACATATGAGTGCAGGCCAAATGTAAACGAATGACTGAAAATGGCATAAGCCAACAAAGGAGTGCAGGTCAAATGTAAATGAATGATTGAAAATGTCATAAGCAAACATATGAGTGCAGGCCAAATGTAAATGAATGACTGAAAATGGCATAAGCAAATATGTGAGTGCAAGTCAAATGTAAATGAATGATTGAAAATGGCATAAGCAAACAAATGAGTTCAGGCCAAATGTAAATGAATGATTGAAAATGGCATAAGCCAACAAAGGAGTGCAGGTCAAATGTAAATGAATGATTGAAAATGGCATAAGCAAACATATGAGTGCAGGTTAAATGTAAATGAATGCCTAAAAGTGCAGGCCAAATGTAAATGAATGATTGAAAATGGCATAAGCAAAGATATGAGTGTTGGCCAAATTTAAATGTGTGATTGAAAATGGCATAAGCAAATATGTGAGCCCAGGTAATATGGTAATATGTAAATGAATGATTGATAATGGCATAAGCAAATGTATGAGTGCAGGTCAAATGTAAATGAATAACAAGAGCAAATATATGGGTGAAGGCAAATGCAAAAAAAAAAAAAAATTATTATAATAATAATAATAATAATAATAATAATAATAATAATAATAATAATAATACGAATAGTATAAGAAAATGTTTGATTGCATATAAAATTCAAACAAATGAATGAAAATGACTAAGCAAATATACAAGTGCAGTACAAATTTCAAACACGAATAAACAATCATAAGCAAATATATGAGTAGAAATCAAGTGCAAATAAATGCAAGGGAACTGTGCTTATAAATAAGAAAAGATTATATGAAAACAAATGCAAGAATTAAGGCTCAAGCATGTCTATAAATAGAGGCAAGATTCAAGTCCTTGAAAACTGAATGTGTGAAAGAAAAGAGCATCAGGAAGTAAATTATGTTAAACTAGAGGGGCACTCAGTAGAGATCATGCCTTCGCCACGCCAAGCAGTATTATTTTGCTCTCAACTCCACAGCGTACTTGTACTTCGATGTATTTTCTTCAACATCTAATGTATTTGTCCTTGGGTCATACCCCGCATGTCCACCAAGTTTCGTTAAAATTACAGCTTACTTGTACTTCGATGTGTTTGCTTCAAAATTTTACAGATTCACCCTTGAGTCATACCCAACATAACTGCCAAATTTTGTCAAAATCAGTACCTTAGTTTTTTTTTCTTCCTTACACAAAACTACAGTACTGATTTTGACCAAACTTGGTAGTCATGTTGGGTACGACCCAAAGATGAATCTGTAAGATTTTGAAGAAAATACATGGAAGCGCAAGTACGCACCAGTCCTTTGAAAATAATCGCAATGTTAATTTCCTTGGGTATGAACATAACGCAAAAACTACTGATCCAATATCAACGAAACTTGGAGGAAATGTGGGGTATGGCCCAAGAACAAATCCGTTAGATGTTGAAGAAACTATATCGAAGTACAAGTACGCAGTGAAGTTAAGAGCGAAATAAGACTTTTTTTTTTTTTTGAACAAAATTACACAAAAACTACTGAACCAATTTCAACGAACCTTCGTGGACATGAGCGGGTATGATCCCAAAGACAAGTCCATTATATTTTGAAGAAAATACATCGAAGTACAAGTACGTAATGGAGTACTTTAATAAACTTTATCGAAAACGTTACAGATTCATCTTTGGGTCATGGCCATCATGAATACCAAAGTTTCGTCAAAATCCGTACAGTAGTTTTTGTGTGTAAAGTTTTCTCACAAACAAACAAACAAACAGACAGAGGTGAATCCATATCATTCACAAAATCTTCGATTTTAGTGAAGGCAATAAAGACTCCTGAAGGTAAAAATTTAAAAAGGTCACGTGAAAATAAAATAAGAATGAAAAGACGTAATAAAGTATGTAAGGAAAACTACCAACAATTAATATTTAATCTTTTCAAGGAATGAACGCACAAAGTGAATGAGAGTAATGTAAGGAGGAAACTTTCAAAGATAATGCAAGAATTTTGTTAAAATTTTAGAATACCTTCTATAACATGAATCTTTTTTTAATGAAACCCTGAAAATCCTGCATTTCCTGCATCTTAAAACAAAAAGGGTGGTTTTACGGAGGCATAGCCTTTGTTGAATAATGAACGTTAAAAGAAACAGCCCCATAAACTGCACAATATATAAAACTAAGCTTAAATTTTAGATATCTCCCGGCCCTCTTAGAATGTTTCTTTTAACAAATGTAAAATTAGGGTTGAATAAGATTCATCAACGAGAAGTTGACTGACAATTGGAAGATAGGCGTTGCTACATTAGCTGAGAAATATTAGAAATTTACGAACACTAAATTGTGTCAATATTTAGAAATTTCATATAAAAAATACTTTAGGTTTATAAAATGCCGATAACAAAGTTTCAAAACAGTAGCAAATCTAGTGCTTCAGATCATACTTAATCCTTCAGTTGATATTATCTGAGTAACAAACTAATTTCCCCCACTTGGCTGCGTATTCAATATACTCTTCGCAAGTCCCAATATATTGATAAATCCCACATGCTAATATATATTATGGATCTCAACTATCCTTACTCCGGTGCCGACACATCTTCCTAAACTCAAAGGTAAAATATCAAAGATATAAAAATCATATAGTAGGGTGAGGCAATTTTGGACACCGTTTTAGTAACCTTTGTACAAAATCTATATTAATAATTTATGACCAAATACAAAACATGTTTTCAAGAGAGGGAGGTCTCACCTATAAAAATGGCTTGTTTCATAATCATCAAAGAATTATAAAATTTTGTATTTAAGCAATATAAAAAAATATCTTAGAGGCGAGGCAATTTTGGACACGTCTGTATCTCCGTTAAGCGCCAACACTCAGTTGGGCAAACTATGACAATTTGTGGTCTCTATCAATATGAATATGCTAGAAAAAAAATTATAGACTTACATAAATTTTTGAGTCCGTAATCCAAGATTGTCCAATTTTGCTTCACCAAGAAAAAAGTGAGAAGTTTGCCTGTCCAATATTGCCTGATCATGGTTTTGAAAACTGTCCAATTTTGCCTTACTATATGAATATGTAAATCAAACTTTGTATTCGAGCACATAAATATACTTTTATGTATAAATATGCATATATGTAACCATAAAAATTCAAAATAAGACATAAGGGGTGCAGTAAAGGGTGTGTCCGCTCAAGGTGACACCCTAAAAGTGAGTGACACCCCGAGAGTTACATTTAAAAAAAAGTTTCTTTCTAGCTCGATGGTTATGATATGATTTTCAAAAAGTTATTTAATACTGGGGGCACTCTTAAAGCTGTTCACACTCAGGGGGTGAAACCTTCTAAAAGATTGACCAAAACATGGTAACATCCTCGAGAGGGGTGTCACCCCAAATGCTAGAAATATCTAAAAATAAACTCTACTATATACATTGTCCCTATAATAATTCACATATCCAAATTTCAGGAATTGAAATAGAATATATTTTCACTGTTCCTGCTAATTTCCATGCTGATAACTGTCATTTTGCCTTTTTGATATGGAGGGGCAAAGCTGATCCCATAAACAATATTCGTCCTAAGTTGTACCTATCCAGTTTATTTTTATCATTGTTACCTCATACTATGAACGAGCCATCATAGAGATACTTTTACCAACAAAAGAAAGGGATACAATCGAAGATTTAAGAAAAAAAGATGAAATGAAGAAAAATAAAAGGAAAAACACAAAGAAAGAGAGATAGAAACATGACAAATAATGGAAATACAAAGCAACCAAATATCTCTCGATTTTTTAAGAAAAAATGTCTGCAAACACTAAAGTAAATACAAAAAAAATCTAAATTAGTGATAATTGAACTGCTGGGATAGTCCCGATAGTGAATGATCAAGATTTATTTATACCTAAACTAAAAGAAATAAAAAAGAAATTCAAATCATTGTGGAAGATATTAAGGAGCGTCCATTATTTTCCATTGGTAGAGCAACAAAAGGGTTTTTAGAGTTAGACCGAGGCTAAGTGAATCGCCTTCAGTATGTAATCTTAGGCGGCATGATTTCCAAATTTGACTTCGTCTGTTTTGCTTTTTTCAATCTTTCATTAAACTCAAATTCTAAAGCTCCTATATTAGATATCATAGTTCCTAAATATTTAAATAATTCTACCTCATTAATCCTTTATCCTTCCAAAGATATTTCATCTTTCATTGCATATTCCGTTCTCATCATCTGTCTTTCTTCTATTTATCTCGAGCCCAACCTCATGTGATTTTTCGTGCATTCTGGTAAGCAAGCTTTCCAAGCCCTGTAGTGTTCTGCTAATTAGGACAGCGTCATTAGCATACTCTAGGTCTGCTAATTTTATGTTACCAATCCAGTCCAATCCTTCTCCACCATCCCCAACCGATCTATGCATTACAAAATCTATGAGGAGGATAAACAACATAGGTGACAACACATTCCCTTACAGTACTTCACTGTTCACTGGAAATTCGTTTGATAAGACGCCACTAACATTAACTCTACATTTGCTATGCTCATGAACAGACAATTAAATTTACATATTTGAGAGGAACTCCATAATGACGCAGGACTCTCCACAAAATTTGCCAGAGCACATAATCAAAAGCTTTTTCATAGCCCATATATACCATCAAATGTGGATTTCTATATTCTACATATTGCTGTACCACATGTCTTAAATGAAAATTTGATCAGTACAACTTTTACCTTTTCTAAATCCTGCTTGTTCATCTCTCAGCTTTTCATTAATCTTGCTCTCTAGTCTCTTTCGAATGAGCATTCTATATATTTTCATGACAGCTGACGTAAGTGTGATGCCTCTATAATGATTGCAATCAGTCAAATCCATTTTTGTCATTTTCACCAGCACTCCAAGCTCCCATACATAAGGTTTTGTCTCTTCACGCCCCATTCTACAAAATAATCTTGTAGGTAATCTGGGAGTCACTTCATTTTCAGGCAATATCATCTCAGCAGTTATTCCTTCGTATCCAGGGGCTTTCCATCTTTTGCGTTTTTTTTTAAGAATAGCTTCGACTTCAAGCACACCTAATTCATTCATGGGCACATCAAGGTCTTCATCAGTTTTAGGTATATCAACCAAATTATTCCCTTCGTATTTCACATTCATGACCTCCCTAAAGTGTTCAATCTAACGTTACCTTTCTTCATGTTCTTTTGTTATAACAGATCCATCTTTATTTTTGATGGGTATATGCTTCTTTTTTCCCGTAGAGATTTCATCAATAATTCTATGAGCAATTCCTACAACAAAGCCACTCCCTGAATTCTTAGCTTGTCAGCCTCATCTGCTTTTATGTCTAAATATTCTCTCCAAACATTCCTGATATTTATTTTGACCTCAACATCAATACTGAAATACTGGGCATGCTCTGCCTTGTAATTTTCATTACTTCCTCGAAAACTTTCAGAAATCAATTTCTGTCTTTGTCTTCTTTTTATAGTATCCCAAGTATCATTTGATATCCATGGTTTTCTCCTTGTAACTGCATGTCCCAAAACTTAAGACTGTAAATGGATTCCTACATTCAGTTACAAAGATTTCTGTGTTCATCCTCTAGAAGCTTAGTTGTATCAAACTTAGGTATTCTACCTACATTTCTGTTGGGTGCTTTCAGTTTTGATATTTGTGTGGCAATGGGGAGCCGGTGATCACTACCAATATCTGCACCTCTATAGCTTGTTACATTTCTCAGAGTCCTCCTTCTCTCTTTTTCAATGGCTATGTGATCTATTTGATATTTGTAATTGCCACATGGTGAAGTCCATGTATATTTGTGGATCTCCTTGTGCTGGAAAAGAGTACCTCCAGTAAGAAGATTGTTTGCTGAACAATAACTTATAAAATGTGCCCCATTTTCATTTGCAACTTCGCCAAGAACCTCAACACCCATCACATTTTCTATCCCTTGATTACTCCTTCCAACTTTAGCATTGAAGTCATGAATCCCAATTTTCATATCTCTCTAGGTTCTCATCTATTATTCTCTGCAGTTCTTCGCAGTATTCATCTTTCCTTTCTTCATGTGAATCATTTGTTGGCGCGTAGCAAACTATAATACCCATATTGCACTGCTTTGATTTAATTTTTGTAAGTAACAATCTGCTATCTACAGCTCTCCATTTGGTTAATGCCTTCTCTGCTCTTGGTGTCATCGTCATTATTCTTACCCCTTCTCTTCTAACTCCATCTGTTCCTCCTGAGTAGATATATGTATTGCCTTGGTCTTAGAGTTCTTTACCAATCGCCTTACACGTGTTCCACTTAGGGCCAAACTATATTTCATAAATTCTTTCTCTGCTAGCTGTAACTCCCCAGTTTGATTCATGGTTCTAACATTCCAATTACCAATTTTCAATTTTTCTTTAGTATTTACAAACCGGGAGTTTCTTAGTAACCCGCTACTCCCGGGACTGGGGACAATTCTTTCATTTTCGCTTTCCATAGACTGACTAAATCCATAGAGGATTCATTGGCTAAATTCATCAAAGAATAGCCAGTTTCTTAGTGATACGCAGTGCCTATCTAAATGAGGCAAGTGACCCCTGCCGGTCCATACTAACTCCAGTAAGATCAACTGCCAGGCATCAGGAGTAGAGGAGTATCCAGAGCACCAAACGGATACTGTACATACCTTTTTCAAATTACAGATGGAATTAATGGTCCTTTATTTATGGAACCCATGCCTCAAAGAGAATGTTTAGTGCCATATTTAAAAGAACTGAAGCTGTTTTTTGACCATTCGGTTGAAATAAATAGACCCATCATATATTCAAGCATTGAAATTGTCACGTACATGGCTATAGTATATATTGAATTGTTCATCTTTTTTTTCCAATTTTGTACTTGTCCCTATTTTCTCATTAATAATAGGTCTGATTATCATTTTCTATGAAAAGTAAACTTTTTTTTTATTTTCTTATAAATCAATATATTTGCTATTGAAATAAATGACAGAAAATATTTTCAAGGAACTATCAGTTATCTATATCTCTAGTTAAATGATTAAGAATATATGTATATATATATATATATATATATATATATATATATATATATATATATGTGTGTGTGTGTGTGTGCGTGAGTGTGTGTGTATATATATATATATATATATATATATAGATAGATAGATAGATAGATAGATAGATAGATAGATAGTTTACAATATCTATTACTTAATAACTTAACATTAGGAATTGGATGTTTTTTTTAATTAAGTGTCCAAAATTGCCTTACCATTTTTCAAGGCGAGACAAAATTGGACACTAGATATTCCAAATATTTTCATTCATTTTTTATTTTAAACCTTCCTTTAGCATCATCCACTAATTTGTTTTTAGAAAAAATAATTTCATGTATTATTTCTGAGAAACCCTAAAATGAAGGTGAGGCAATTATTGGACAACCATATTCAACAATTTTTTAGGGGTACTTAATACTTTTTAAAAACCAGACATACTAATATTTATAAAGTAGAAGGTTGGGCAATTTCTAATAGCATTATAATTTTCGAAAATTATAAATAGTTTTAGAGATATTGTATCCGTCCAATATTTGCCTTACTTGTCCAAAATTGCCTCTGTCCAAAATTGCCTTACCCTACTATATTGTATGCCCAATCAACTACATATGAAGGAAAAACGTTGTTCAACATAATATGGGTGGAAAAATAGCTTATATTTTCCTACTCACCTGACTGCATGGTAAAGATAATGAAAGTAGAAGTTAGGACCCAAGAAGCATCATTGCCAAAGTCTTTGGTAGATCCCAGCACGACACCTCCTCCCCTGAAGCCTGTCGAGTTCGTATGCGTCCCATTGGTCACAGGAATGTCATAGCTGACGTTGGTATCCATGGTGAATGCCTCAATGGTGATATTGCTCAGGTCGGGAAACTTGGTCATGTTTTCTACGACGGTAGGACCCAAGACATTACTGTAATGGTAATTGAAAAAAGCAGATTATTTCATGAATTGGAAAAACAATTATCTGGTGGCAAATTATCTATTCTTCTAGTTGCACCTGTATTTTTGTACTAGCTCGAGGATAATCTTCTACCAAAATTAGGACATACTAAACACAACTTTAAGGGGAAGGTATTAACAAGAATTTACTACATATATGTCCTGATTATAAACAAGAGAAATTCTTTAACAAAAAAAAATTTTCAGAAATGAATGTTGAAATGCTTCCAACAAAACTAACTCAATGTTAAAGCAAATCGTTATTAGATGCTCATGCAGTTGATTTGAATTATACAGTACTACCTGGTGAACACTCATGGTCTGTACAATAAATTTTGGCATAATAAGATGAGTAGAAATTGACTGATGAGGTTGGTAGCCAGCACAAAAAAAAAAAAAAAAAAAAAACAGTTAGACGGTGGATTAATCATGTGGCATCTATCAAAATGTATTAGGTTGTTTTCTTTCTTTCCCATTAGAAAGGAGAGCATATAAGAAACAAAACATCTTAAAGAGGCCAAGAAATAGTAGGCATATACACTGATAAAAAAAAAAAAAAATAATAATAACTCTACTGCAGTTATTAGTGCTAATAATATCTATAATAACAACAACGAAAGCTACTTAAACCTACAGGTGAGAGATAAGGAACTCTTTGGTCGTGAATACACACACAAAATAAACTAATGATAATGTCATTATCTCTAATATTCTGGAAAATTTTACCTTTCGTTACTCAACATTTCTTGAGTTGTATTGATTATCTCAAGAAACACTTGCTGCATCACACCGCTGGTGCTGTTATTGTACCTAAGGTAGAATAATTCAGATATTACAATTAATGGTCTCAACGCATAAACCACGCCAATTCAATACTGTGAAAGGTGGTTTATATGGTTTGGTTGAATTTCGTATCTTTATCTGATTGTTTCTCTATAGTACTTATTCAGGTTATCTCTATAAATCTTGGTACCCAGTTTTCGCCCTTCTCTCTCTCTCTCTCTCTCTCTCTCTCTCTCTCTCTCTCTCTCTCTCTCTCTCTCTGCAAATACTTGATATATATATATATATATATATATATATATATATATATATATATACATATACATATATATATATATATATATATATATATATATATATATATATATATATATATATATATATATATATATATATATATAGTACAGTCTGTTAGGTTGGGAAAATGAATGCTTCCTTTAGCTTAGTCTTTGTTAAAGCAATTAAAATAAAAAAAAAAAGGGTCTGATGATCATGAACAATCTGTAAAGAATATTTGTTGTAACCTATATATGAAGTTATATAAGACTAAATATCTAATGGGTTTTTTTCAACACTGATGTAACACGGTTTAGATTTATAAACAACATTCTATGAATAATTTCTGTAGTCTTATGATAATCTCCCTTTACATAAAAAAATAACAGGTTCCATCTATGAAATTCAAAGCATAAATACAAAACAAAATGCTATTATTCATATTGACGTATCATTTTTAGGGAAAGAATATCTTTGAACTTTTTTAAGATAAACTATGTGAATAGGTCCCAGTTGTAAAATAAAAAGTATAAATAAATAATTAGACGGCCACACATACTGACGAACCAATAAAAAAGAATGTTTTAATTTCTTTCTCCGGAAATGACGAAATTATTCAAGTACCGTGAACAAATTATTACCTAGGTAAGAACATTCAAATTCAAATAGCAATATACTCTTCAATGGATTTTATATTTGAGAATTTTCAGTTCCGAATCTGAAATTATTACTTTTCTTTTGCTATAAAGGATAAATAAAAGATAAGTGCTTGATATAATAGTATAACAAAGACTTGATAAAATTTGCCGTAAAACACTGTGAAAAATCCTGGAATAAATGTTGCCAGGCATTTACTATTTTAAAAACGAATATATTGATGTTAAAGAGTGATATTACGGTCACCAACCCGTAAAAGATAATAACAAAATAGAGTAAAAATTACGGTCGCCTGTTTTACTTAAATACGGCTGAGAACAGTATATTTTTACGGAGAATTTCCGATTAAAATTACGGTTTTTTAAAGTGCAGGGCAATCTATGTTTTCACAGTGTGCCGGGAGATTTTGGTAAGACATTACCCTGTATCTAGGCTTAAGTGATGTAGCTACATGCACTCAGCCCCTTTCTGCTATTCATAGGACCCCTGTCTGTTCTTCGGTGTTAAGTCTTCAACAACTTTCCTGCTCCGCTAATCAAAGCTATGTCTGTTTCTATAGTTCATTTCTTTTAGCGATGCATATTTGCACCGACTCGCAGCGGTGCCCTTTTAGCTCGGAAAAGTTTCCGGATCGCTGATTGGTTGGACAAGACAATTCTAACCAATCAGCGATCAGGAAGCTTTTCCGAGCTAAAAGGGCACCGCCGCGAGTCGGTGCAAATATGCATCGCTAAAGGAAATGGACTATAGTTCCTCTCTGAACGCATTTAAAAGCATATAATTTTCATCACTATAGTCTTCCATCCATTCCATTTAACCAAACAACTTCAAACCAATTTGCTCCATCTCTTCAACTACGAGATATAATAATTTTTTTCCTATTTTCAGATGCATCTGTATATAAATAAATAAATATATATATATATATATATATATATATATATATATATATATATATATATATATATATATATATATATATATATATATATATATATATAGCCTTTCTATCCTTCTTTATCAATATAAACTAACAAACGGTTGCTCTCAACAGCTTTAATTCATAAAGAAGAGTTGGCTAACATACAAATCATCAGTTATACTAAAGTGGGTGATATAATTTGAAAATATTCTGTGAAAATGAATGGATATTTCATGAGACGCAATTTTTAAGAGCAAAAGACAATAGGCAGACAACTTATTGCCCCTTAATAGCCTTGGCCAGGATAAAACAATAAAAAGTCGGAAAAGAATAAAACGTGCAGCTTATTACTATTATAATTATTATTATTATTATTGAGAGAGAGAGAGAGAGAGAGAGAGAGAGAGAGAGAGAGAGAGAGAGAGAGAGAGAGAGAGAGAGAGAGAAATAAATTCAAGATTAAATGGCCTAACGGAAAATATTCTAAGCCTGGAATTTATGAAATATCCAACAGATTTAATAACAGATTTAATAGTACAATTTTTTTTTTTCAAATTCGTAGCAATTACGTCAGTCATTCAGAATACAAGCTGTTGATATTTTCCCTTTGTTCACACGAAGAAAAACTTTCCATAAATATATATTATACATAACACAGGCAACTTACGATGTTGGCATTATTGCATCAATGGTAGCTTCAAACGACTGCTGAAAAGATTGTGTTGAATTCATGTTCTCTGAAAAAAAAGGAAAATAACATGTTCAAAAAGTTCAATGATTCCAATTTTTAAATAAATATTATCAAAATGGCTCAAACATACGTTATATCCATGTTGACTGAAAAAAATAAAGTTACGATAAATAAAGAGCCTTTATATCACTTAATAAAGAAATAACATTTGGACAGTTTAGAAAAATTTGAAGATTTCATGTAGTTTGAAAAGGAAATCAGGTGTTTCAAAAGTATTAGTTGAATTCATCTTGCCAGTCAAATTAATGTTATAAAAGACGACTTAAAACAACTCTATTTAATTTACGTCATCTTGAAAAGAAAAAATAAATTAAACAAAAATGTTGCCGCAACATCCACGCTTTTCTTGATTTATTCACTTAAAGCCAACTTATACACTTCACTTACATAAAGAAAATTGGCCCAGCAGTCTCTTCATCTATTGTCTTAGTAGACTTTATTTCTTTATGAACCGTTTAAAAAAAATCCTGTCGTATATATTCTAGGATTTGCATCTTCATCATCCTAGCATTGTCCATTATTTTTATTCATACCCTTTATACAAATCAATCATTTTCATTCTTCCACTGTCGATAACAACATCAGTTGGTTAACCTTCCAAGCTTCCATTTTAACATATAATTTTAATGCATATAACATTCACATGCAATTCCCTACTTTTAACTTCAGTTTAAATTTTTCTTACCAGTCTCTGCGACCTTCTCTCAGTATGAACAACCTATAACTGCAAGTTATATGCAAACATCAGCCAATGCCGACAGTTTTCTCATTTATTTCATTATCCCACAACTTTGAACTACAACTGTTTATTACTTGACTTCATTCATCACTCTATCAATAACGTTATCAAACATCCATGAAAAAAATAACACTAACATATCCATATCGTTAAGTGCTTCGATGGTGTGGATTTGACAATAAACGAGCAATATGCGGTGGGAAGTGTTGAATGCCTTGGAACGAACATGATGAAATGACTGTGAATGTCCTGTAGAGAGTCGGGTTCCCCTGCTGTATAGGATCACAAAAGCAGCCCTTAAAGTAAAGTAATCCCATCTTTAACCACAGACTACTTACTTTCCCATCTGCATATTCGAACATAAAATTTTAAAACTTCAATTAAGAAAAAAAAAAAAATCTCAGGATTACTATTGGCGGATTTATACAATATAAAATGTTCCTTTTACAATCAGAGTTCTCACACACCTATTTACAGCAAAAAAAAAAAAAAAATCTCAGGATTACTATTGGCGGATTTATACAATATAAAATGTTCCTTTTACAATCAGAGTTCTCACACACCTATTTAAAGCAAAAAAAAAAAATTTTTTTTAATGCATCTTCTCTCAGGTATGTTTAGTAGCGCTATGGCCATGCAATTTTCATAACCATCAGTACTGCCTTCTCCCTCACATAAAGGAATAATTATCCATTTCTCCCATTTTCTTAAAACCTTTGAATCACGGGATTACCTTAGGTATCCTTGCCATCTATTCAATTACCCTATTCCATTCCTCATTTGTAATCCCATCACAGTATGGGTTGCAAATTATCGAGATTCTTTATCGTTATTCTTTTGGAAAAAAAGGTGTATTAGCTGTCTTGAGAATTAGAGAAAATACCTTAAAGTAGAAGACCAAATTTAAACAAATCCAGAACTATTTAGAGTATTGTTTCTTTTCATTATTTAAAAAGTACCACTTCTAAAAACTTAGACATTAATTTCATCCTTATTTAGTAAAATATATATATATATATATATATATATATATATATATATATATATATATATATGTATGTATGTATATATATATATATATATATATATATATATATATATATATATATAAGGCACTAATCTTATCCTCAATTATAAACTAATAATTTAAAACGTAGCCAAATATGCCAAAAGGGAAGTGAGCGTCACTTCGAATGAAATGTTTTCCATTATGACATGAAATTAAAAGTTTAAAGGCCGCTCATGAATGGCAGAGGCAATAGACATTGACATTGCACTAACAAGCAGGAGAACGCCCTAGAGACTGACCATACATACACATGATCAGCGCCCAAGCCCCTCTCCATCCAAGCTAGGACCAGGGCTCCACCTAAGCTAGGACCAGGGAGGGCCAGACAATGGCTGCTGATGACTTAGTAAGTAGACCTATAAGTTTCCCAACCAGGCCCCCAAGAAGGATGGTGAGGTTTCAGACACTTAAGGAACTAACGAGTTTGAGCGGGACACGAATCCCAGTCTGGCCATCACCAGGCAGAGACGTTACTGATAGGCAACAACAACCCCGTAGTTAATTTTTATTCATTGGTAAATATTTGAAAATAATCTATAGCTTGCGAACCTTAGACAACAGGCTAGAATGAGCATTTCCATTCTTGATCTGCCTGTATCTACAGCAATTACTTTCATAAACATTCTGAAACATATATTAATCTTTTCCTCATTTTCATTATTTAGGTTTGTCTCTTTTTCTATCCTTTACACTCACCACCTCTTAAAATCGTCAAAGTATACATTCCACTGTTACCTGACTCCTTTTTTTTCAAGAACAACAATATCTGCTAAACCTTTTTTTTTTTTTTTCTAGTTCCCTTTGTTCAATACCTGCTTCCAATTACTTACTTAAAGAACAAAGTATCTTGCTTCCGAAAGCAACATATTCAATCGCTTTTTATGTCTAAATAACCTCATCTCCACACATGAATCTCAACCTCTATTTATATTTTCGGTTATCTGAATATTTCCTTCTACGGTAGCTGTGTGGATTATTTTAATTCTTCTTATGCAAAAAATAATTCCATTGGAAAATCTGTCCCCGTATAGCTGTTCTCACTTTTTTCTTGTTAACACAACCATCTAATTTCACGATTGCTTTTGACACAAAATGAACGGCTAAAGGCTAACACCTTCCATTCTTTCTATATATATATATATATATATATATATATATATATATATATATATATATATATATATATATATATATACTGTATATGTATATGTATATATATATATATACATATATACATATATATATATATGTATATATATATATATATATATATATATATATATATATATATATATATATATATATATATATATATATATATATCATAGCCCTTCATCTACTCGTTATCTCCAGTTTTAATTTACCTGAAGATACGGTTATTTTTTTACCCCCTTTTAGAAAATATCTCTATAAAAAAAGCCATTCTCTTCTTACTCACTCCAGGCATTCCAAAACCAAAAACCACATATTTTTAATTGCTAACTCCAATCTTCGCATCTAAAGGCTCCATCACAAACACCCCCCTTCTCTTTTAAACCCATCAAAACACAGATTCAAACTACCCGAAAAACTTTTTTTAATGTTTTTTATTCCTAGAATATGTACATTCATTATACAATTCAAAGTCTGATGCACTATATTTCACCCTTACGATTCATCAATTTCACCCTTATACTCCTAATGCAATACTGTTTCACAGTTTGTTAGTATTCATAGCGAAACAGGAGCTCTCGCCTTCTTGACTTATCATCTGAAAAGCACTATATTTTACTCAAACTTAAAGAAAGAAAATAATAAAAATAATATATTACTGAAAATATCAGGAAAATACAGAATAAAGCATGCAGATATATTCACAAGCGAAAACAAACATCTGAGGATTAGATCGCACAAACATTTAAGAGAAATGGAGCAACAAATTAACACATGAAAAACGCTTAGCTAAATAATAATATATAAAAATATTAGAGCACTCAAGGGTAATGAATTCTACGGGAAATTTCGAAAGAATACGGAATACACTAGGAAAACTTTGCGAACAATTTATACAGTGAAAAGAAGAGAGGCAAAGATGGGAGGCAATAATTAACGGGAACTTCACACTTTCGTTAAAAAAAAAAAAAGAAAAAAAAAAAAAAAAAAAAAAAAAAAAAAAAAAAAAAAACGTGACTAAAAAATAATATGTATGAATTTCAACTCTTTGATAATGAATATTCTTAGGAAGTTACAAACTAACCTCCTGCTTACTGAATCAATTTTTTTTCTAAATAGTCGTCATGTTTAATGACACTTTCTCACCATATACAAGCGACATTCAAGTACCCAAGCCCTTGATTGTACCCTTGGTTATAACATTCATGTAATTCCTTCCGTACATTTTCTGTAACTGACCCTACATTCTATTCAATCGTTAGCTACCTATTATTAATAATAATATTACTAATAATAACATCAAAAATAATATAAATAAGTATTATTATTAGTATGAGTAACAGTATTAACATTGTTGTTGTTCTTAATTTTACTTTAGCATTGTGCGATGCATGATCATTAGAAAAATAAAACAGAAATTACCAGGGTTAAAAAAAAATGAGAAATTTATATATCTCATGAAAGATGAGATTAAATTACTAATATCTATCTGGCATCCGGATGTATAATGAGAAATGCTATAAGTGACTCAATTGAAAACAACGCCATCAAAGCCAAGAATACTTAAAACAGTAATTATTACTGAAAGAAACATATAGGGAACCTTCATCCATAAACATTATTGCTCGAGATAGCTTACCGTATTCTACAAAAAGAAAAGAAAAAAATAATAATAATAATAATAATAATAATAATAGTAATGATAATAATAATAATAATAATAATAATAAT
>NC_090739.1:30893759-30896259 GCF_036898095.1 Palaemon carinicauda
TGGGTTACCAAGTCTCTGACCAGTTCTGAAGCTGTATCCCATATGGCTACAGTATCTCATCTGCAACAACCTTCGGCAAGATCCAACATAGATACCGGGACATCCCGGGCACTTGAATTTATAAATGATGTTGGACCTCATGAAGGTCTGCAGTTTGTCTTTGTAGCCAAAAAATACATTAATTTTGAGTGGATTGATTGGGATTAGTTGGATGTTAAGGCAGCCGAACTCTTTTTCTATTATTTGTTTAAGTTTGATGGAAAACTTGTTGTCAGATTGGTAAGGAATTGTAGCGAAAATATTTTTCTTTTTTACATTATACGATGGTACTAGAGTGGAGAAATGTCGTGAGAGGAGCTTGTTAATAACCTTGTAAACCATATTTTCAGGGTAAGAGTTTTGCTTGAAAAAATTAACCAAAAATAAAATCTCCTTATGAAAGAGTGACCAACTCGAGGAATAACGCAGAGCCCTATAAACCAGTGTGTATATAGCATTTAGTTTAAAATTTAAAAAACAAGAACTATAAAAATTGTTGGCAAGTCCAGTGTATGTCTTTTTCCGATACACAGATGTTATAAATTCACCATTGTCTCTGCTTACGTTAATGTCTAAAAAAGGTAGAGAGTTGTTGTTTTCTTTTTCCATAGTGAACTTCATATTTTGGTGTTGAATATTTATATGGCTTAAAAACATTTCACTATGCCATGGTTGTTTAAATAACACAAAAGTGTCATCAACATATCTTCTATAATACACTGGCCTACAAGAGTCTGGACAACTATTTAAAAAATTTTCTTCCAAAGATGACATAAAAAAATTTGCAAACAAAGGCCCTAAAGGGGAACCCATGGCAACTCCATCGACCTGCGAATAGAGTTGGCCATTAAAAACAAACATGGAGTCTTGCACAGCAAGCTCAAGAAAAGTCTTAAAATAATGTCTGTTAAAACCATGAAAAATAATTTGATCGTCATAAAAAATCTTATCTAAAATAATATTAATGGTTTCATTGAGTGGAACATTTGTAAAAAGAGATTCTACATCGAAACTTGTCATATGTAGATCACCATCTTGTAAAACTATTTGTTGCTGAAACTCATAGCCATTTTTTAGTGAGAACTGGTTGCTTGAGAAATTACCAAGTAAAGAGACAAGGTGTTTTGATATTTTATAAGCCGGGTTGTTATAGGCTGCCATAATAGGTCTGATAGGAACTCCTTCCTTATGTATCTTTGGTAGTCCATATAGAATGCTAAAAGAGGAACCAGTCACAAACAGTTGTTGATACGTTGTTTCATTTAAGATACCTTCATTTTTTAGTTTCCTCAAAAATCTGTTAATTTTGTCTTCTCTTTTGTAAAAGAGAAGACAAAATTAACAGATTTTTGAGGAAACCAAAATTAACAGATTTTTGAGGAAACTAAAAAATGAAGGTATCTTAAATGAAACAACGTATCAACAACTGTTTGTGACTGGTTCCTCTTTTAGCATTCTATATGGACTACCAAAGATACATAAGGAAGGAGTTCCTATCAGACCTATTATGGCAGCCTATAACAACCCGGCTTATAAAATATCAAAACACCTTGTCTCTTTACTTGGTAATTTCTCAAGCAACCAGTTCTCACTAAAAAATGGCTATGAGTTTCAGCAACAAATAGTTTTACAAGATGGTGATCTACATATGACAAGTTTCGATGTAGAATCTCTTTTTACAAATGTTCCACTCAATGAAACCATTAATATTATTTTAGATAAGATTTTTTATGACGATCAAATTATTTTTCATGGTTTTAACAGACATTATTTTAAGACTTTTCTTGAGCTTGCTGTGCAAGACTCCATGTTTGTTTTTAATGGCCAACTCTATTCGCAGGTCGATGGAGTTGCCATGGGTTCCCCTTTAGGGCCTTTGTTTGCAAATTTTTTTATGTCATCTTTGGAAGAAAATTTTTTAAATAGTTGTCCAGACTCTTGTAGGCCAGTGTATTATAGAAGATATGTTGATGAAACTTTTGTGTTATTTAAACAACCATGGCATAGTGAAATGTTTTTAAGCCATATAAATATTCAACACCAAAATATGAAGTTCACTATGGAAAAAGAAAACAACAACTCTCTACCTTTTTTAGACATTAACGTAAGCAGAGACAATGGTGAATTTATAACATCTGTGTATCGGAAAAAGACATACACTGGACTTGCCAACAATTTTTATAGTTCTTGTTTTTTAAATTTTAAACTAAATGCTATATACACACTGGTTTATAGGGCTCTGCGTTATTCCTCGAGTTGGTCACTCTTTCATAAGGAGATTTTATTTTTGGTTAATTTTTTCAAGCAAAACTCTTACCCTGAAAATATGGTTTACAAGGTTATTAACAAGCTCCTCTCACGACATTTCTCCACTCTAGTACCATCGTATAATGTAAAAAAGAAAAATATTTTCGCTACAATTCCTTACCAATCTGACAACAAGTTTTCCATCAAACTTAAA
>NC_090739.1:30898759-30906259 GCF_036898095.1 Palaemon carinicauda
ATATATATAAAATTAAATCTTGATTCAAAACAGAGCCGATAAGAGAAATTTTCCAGAAATAACTTGCTCTTTCTCTCTTTATCCTTCTCCCTCTCTATTTCGGACGACGAACATTCTCGCTATAAATGTTTAAAAATCATCTATTTCTTTCGAAATACTTTCAGTCCTTCTGGTTGAAAACCTTCCCTCATTTTAAGTACCGTTAGTTTTTTTTTTTTTCATATTCTTCTAGGGTCACTTAAATACTGATACTAAGTTGTTTTCTCTCTCTCTCTCTCTCTCTCTCTCTCTCTCTCTCTCTCTCTCTCTCTCTCTCTCTCTCTCTCTCTCTGTGTGTGTGTGTGTGTGACACACGTACAAACAAGAGGAAGAATGATCTACCAACACAACTAAATAGAACTTATTAAAAACGGATCTCCCAAGGAACCTCCCTTATAAAAAACTGTTTTATAACGTATCATTAAATACCTTACTTTTATATAAAGAAAATGTAGAAACATCCGAAAAAGTCTAGTCTCATTCCATGTCCTTTCTTTAAACAGTTGAAAATAAAATGGAACAGAAAATACCAGACCTGTTAGAATTTGGTAGAGATATTACCAGCCCTCCGATATGCATTAACTTTTAACCTAACAGAAGATATCCCGCGTTTTAACACCGTATTTTATAAAGAAAAAACTAGAAAAAAAATCCAACTCAGTTTTAACCAGAACTGCCTCGTGAACGAAAAGCAATCACGGTATTTTCTGGCTCCTTACAGGTAACTCGATTTCGCCAATTTATTCTTTAGCCTCGGGAATACCTGAGGTACCTGTGATTTCACCTTTATGGTTCAAAGTCTCATTCACTTTACAAGCAATTTTGCCTTAACCGGTTGAATCAATCACATGACAAAGATGAGGTATCTCCGTGCCTTTTTTTTTAACATTTCTTTGTTCTTACCATTTTTAAACCAATACTGAGGTCAAGTCAGGACAAATACTCAATTATGAAGAGGTTTCGATGGCATTGACTATCATGCCATTCTTAGTCAAAAGCGATTATTGCGCAGTTGCAAATCGGTGACATGGTAACTTTGCTGTAAATTCATGGCACCTTGACTTTCCAACTAATCTATCCAATAATCAGATGAAACGTAACAAAACACACAAAAAATCAACAGGAATTTCAATTGACTGAAATAGCTCAGTATTACATCCTACAAAAACAAACGCCTTTAATAGCTCTTTAAATCTGAAAATAAACACGAAATTTCAATTTCAACTCTAAACGAAGCAAACCACTGAAAGTTAGAAACATGATTTCATCTGCTTGGACTGACGGCAGTGATGCTCTCTTCTATCATACATCAACAGAACGAGTCAATTAAAATTGCAAAACATATTTTGTCTCTTTCTGTGATTGGTTATCAATTCCAACGCCGGTCCTTCAAGGACACTTCGTCTGTGAATGGGTATATGTCTATATGGGTCAAATTTTTTCAATAACCCCTTTAAATTATGGAAACGATGATAAGATGGACATTTTGCAAACCTATGCTTAGCCTGACATCGGGCCAACTCAATCATTCATAAAATGAGTGAAGAAAGAAGATATATATATATATATATATATATATATATATATATATATATATATATATATATATATATATATATATATATATATATATATATATATATATATATATATATATATACAGTATATATATCCATATATATACACATATATATATATATATATACATATATATACCAGTACGTATATATATATATAAATATATATATATATATATATATATATATATATATATATATATATATATATATATACAATAAAATCTATATTAAGGTATGTCGATGGGTAACCACACGATTTAATCAGTTTTTATACTGACTGGACGTTCAGATCTAAATCTTTTTTTTTTTTCGGGTTGATAAATAATGAAAAATTTAAACCAAATATAAAAATCCCGAGTAAAAAATAATATCATCAAGATTACTTCGCTCTTTTGACACGATTGAAGTCAACGTTTATTCAACTCACGAATAAGAAGGCTAAAAGTATTGAAACCTATATCCAGTTCCCTATATACGATTTTTTTCAGTAATCATATATTATATCAATGCATGATCTTCCTCTTGCATTAAAATGGCCTTACGTTACCTTTCAAAATTTTCTACGAAATTGTACCAAGCAACAGACACAAAAAAAAAAAAAAAAAAAAAAACCATAGCTCAAGTTAAGTAAAAGTAATTACAATTATCATATATCATTTTAACATTCGAAAACAAGTATTAGTATATCCCAACTCTAGCATAATTTGTTGAGAAACTTTAAAAATAAGCGAATAGCAATTGCAGTTCATTCTATCTTTTGTTGAAATTATTAATGGAACAGTTGGACTCTGTAAGCTTATTAATAATCATGCAAGGTTTCTCAGATGTGCAGTAGTGGTGATGCAGAAAAATTGAAGATCCCTGTTAATTTAGTTATATTATGGACAGATATTTGAATTTTTATTTATTCATCCCAGAAATACAGTAATGCCTATATGTATATATATATATATATATATATATATATATATATATATATATATATATATATATATATATGTATATATATGCATATCTATATTCATATATATATATATACATATATATATATATATATATATATATATATGTGTGTGTGTGTGTGTATACACACACACACACACACACACACACATATATATATATATATATATATATATATATATATATATATATATATATATATATATATATATATATATATATAGTCAAGGTATGACGACTCTAATTGGACAAGCAACATGGAAGGCAGCCAAGCGCGGAAAGGAAAGAGGTATAACGAAAAAAGTTTATATGAGAACTACTAAAATGAATATGAAATATTTTAAGATTAGCAACAACTTTGAAACCTATCAGTCATATGTAAACTATGAAACGAGGAACGTCAACATTCTCAATAGAAAAGCATTTGCAACAATTTTGAGGTTCTGAAGTTCCGCCGGTTCAACTGTCAAACATGGAAGATCATTCCTCAATCTGATCACGAGTGGAATAAAGCTTCCAAGTCTATCTATCTATTAATTAATCTATCTACCTACATACATATATTTCTATGAATGTAATATATGTATGTGTGTATACACGGATAGGACACATAATGAGAATGACAGATAATGGGTGAGGACATTAAGAATAACAGAATGGGTCCCTAGAGATTGCAAAAGAAGCAGGAGAAGGTGGAGAAGACCATGGATTGACGAGCTAAAACAATTTGCGGGTATAGACTGGCATAGAAAGACCATAAGCAGACGGAAGTGGAGGGACATATCTGAGGCCGTTGTCCTGCAGTGGAAGTGGAAGGTAAGTAACCAAACAGTCACTCAACCGTTTTTTCAAATTGAGGAAAATTAAAGTTCATCTTTAATTTATTGTAAAAAAAAATTGAGTCATACAGAATCTAAGAAAACTGAATCAGCTTATATGTAACTACTGCAGAGAGTTTATAAATGTGTAATTATCCAAATTGAGAGAAACCTTTAAATTTAAAACGTCTAAAACTAAATTGCTGATCAATCATTACAAAAAAAAAAAAAAAAAAAAAAAAAAAAAAAAAAAACTAAGACTCCCTTAGGCTAGGCACCTTTCCACCCGAGGAAATAATGATAATCAGGCCAAGGCTAAGAAGTGGGTTGCGCCCTGAAAGATATGACCACCTCTTCGAAGTAAAAAGGTAAGAATTAGGAAAAACGGAAGCGGAAGGAGAATTCTCAAGCTTATTAGTAGAGGGAGAAACCGGAAACTGTTCACCACAAGCATGGTCGACTTCCACGAAATCGTAGTGTGGCGAGACCACATACTGATAAACAATTATGGGAAGAGGTGGCCTGATGCGCTTAAAGCACATAAGCGTATGTTACATAAATGATCACATCTGTGCGCATCGATCGTCTGTCTTGCGCGCCACTAATTATTGGTTTGGATAATGTCTAAATAGGCATTACAGATAAAACCCAAACCATCTGGAAGAAACCGCCCCCCCCCCTCTCTCTCTCTCTCTCTCTCCCAACACACACAAACATATAAAGTCCAATGTTAAGCTGCTTTATGATAAAAGAAGGATATGGAATAATGTGATGTGAATCTATCTATTGATGAGCCCAACGTCACCTAATGGCTTAAGCTTCAAGTTTTATTCAATTCCCCGAAAGTGATACAAGTTGTTTGATTAATTGGCTGAATATGCATAGTAAACTGACGTCAGTGTGAGCGATCACATGTCCAATAAACTAACTACCAGGTACATAAATCACTGCCCAGATCATCAGAAGGAAAAGTGGATTATTGAGGAACCAGGTTTTATATCCCACCTGGGATTAATCTCAGAAATTTTATTCTTAATCTAAAATTGGTAACCATTAAACCATAAAAATCATAGTGTATGTATGTATGTATGTATGTATGTATAAATATATATATATGAATATATATTTTATATATAAGGGTATGTGTGTGCGTATATGCTTCTCTCTCTCTCTATCTCTCTCTCTCTCTCTCTCTCTCTCTCTCTCTCTCTCTCTCTCTCTCTCTACATATATATATATATATATATATATATATATATATATATATATTTATATGCATATATATATATACATATATATATATATACATATATATATATATATATATATATATATATATATATATATATACACATATATATATAAATAACAAAAACGACAACAAATGCAGCAGTTTGTAGTCCATTGTAAGACAAAGGCCAGTTTTCATCCCAATGCTGGCCAGTGCGGACTGGTGATGGTGGGAGATTTTCGTCAGATCGCTCACAGCACACCAACCTAGTATGGGAGGCCCTGACTAGTACAGCTTTGCTGACCATGGCGATACGCAAACCCCTTTACCACGTTAAGGTATCCCCACACCGAAAGGGATATATATGTATATATATATATATATATATATATATATATATATATATATATATATATATATATATGTATATATATGTATATATATATATGTATATATACTGTATATATACATATATATACATATACACAGTATATATATATATATATATATATATATATATATATATATATATATATAGACATATATATATATATATATATATATATATATATATATATATAGATATGTATACAGTATATATATATATGTATATATATATATATATATATATATATATATATATATATATATACATATATGTGTGTGTGTGTGTGTGTGGGTAGATAGATATATCAATAAATAAATACCCTGTATACATATATAAAGTTTAAGTATTATATAAACAAGAAATCCTTCGTTTAACCAAGAAAGGGACAATGTCCCTAAGGGACAACAACAACATCAAGCGACCCACATACCTCGAGTTAAAATGGTTGTAGGTCATCTCCTGGAGGTTCCCCTGTCATGTTTACAAACGAATTCCTCGTCCCCTCTGAAATCACCCCCTCCCCCTCCTAGAGAATTCTCTGAATCTTCTCCCCCCCCCCTTCCTCCCCAACCACCCCCTACTAAAAAACTCTTGCCTTTCAGACTCTACCTCCTCCTCCTCCTCCCCCTCCCCCATATGTGTCTCAAGGGTGAAGGTCTTACTTTAATTCTAGAATGGAATGTGGTATATCCCTCTTCTCTAAGCAGGGATGACTTTGTATCGCCAAAAACGTTAATGTCTTTAGCTGTATGATCTAAAAGAGACAAACAAATAAATATATTTTGTATAAAAACCAGTTTTCCACGGAAACAACTACTTCTGTAAAGTTATATTTTTCGTTGATCCTCTTCAACTAATCGTCCAAAACCATCTGGAAAGAAGAATTAATTCAGTGAACTTCCAGTATTCCAGACGTCCAGAGATCTCTCGTGTGGATACGCTAAGTTACGTAGCCCCAAGTGATGATGATGAGCAGGAAAAAAATACGCACCTTGCACTTCATGGCTGCCTGACGTACGATCACAATGTTGCATCTATTGCCCGAGCCGTCTGATCTTCGCTGTTCGCTATCTCTCGCTACTCTTAAAACTGCGTAACTAAATGAGGGTTTGACATCAGTTAACTTTAATTTTTCCATTCTATTTTCTATACCTATTCTTTAATGTTTTTCTTTTTTTATTTGGTTAAAATACTATTAGAAGAGTCTTTGAAGGAGCAAAATGTTCTTGTGTACTAGCCAAGTAGATACATCACCATTCATAAGGAAGGTTCATGACAATCAGAACAATATCATGAAATACACGCGCGCACGCACGCGGACACACACGTTATTTTGCAATTATTTAAAACTTAATTCGTTAGTAGATTATACTGTTTTTATTGTTGATATGCGATGGAAAAAAATTTCTCAAGAGAGGTCGAAGCATATAAGGATACATTTTTATTGAGGAGACATCAAAGCACAAATTTGTATCTTGCTGTTTTCAAGATGGATCGAAACAAAAGCGGGGGGGGGGGAGAGACTGAAAAAAATATAGATGCATATTTAAGAAACAATCGTGCCAAGAATGAATGCATCATTTTGTTTGAGATTATCAAAAGATTTATTCATATGAGAGGAGAAACTTACAGCGAAAAGCCTGTCTAAATCAAGATATTGAAATTCCCCCTTCTTAAAAGATTCCAAGAATCACTTTTCAGAAAGAACTAAATTAAAGAAAACAGGAATGCTGAGATAATCTGGAATCTGAAGGTTCATTCCCATCACCTCCAATCCTTATCAATATGAATTTGCAATACAGACTTTGAATAAAACGTTGGTGAACCGAACAATCATGTCACAGCAGCGTTTTGCTTTTACCTAAAGGGAGTGTTAGCTCGGGGGTCCTGTTCTTGACAAACCTGTTACGAGATTAATGTGCTGTCTAGTTTTTTTTTTTTTTTTTTTTTTATTTTTTTTGTCGCCCTCTTTTGTGAAGAACAACATTTTACCTAATTGCAAACTAGTAAAATCTATGTATGAAAGTTAATACCAAATGTGGATGTCCATATACCTATACACGCATTCATATTAATCACCCATATATATTTATTTATATATGTATATATATATATATATATATATATATATATATATATATATATATTTATTTATTTATTTATATATATAGATATACCAAGGCACTTGGAGGAAAAATAACTGGAGATGCCCTGACCCGGATTAAGGGAAGCCAGGTTTTTACCCTTCAAACTGTCAGTTCATGATCCTTCAAGTTAATCTCTGTCACTGTATTGGAATTTGTAGTCAG
This sequence comes from Palaemon carinicauda, assembly GCF_036898095.1. Classification (NCBI taxonomy): domain Eukaryota; kingdom Metazoa; phylum Arthropoda; class Malacostraca; order Decapoda; family Palaemonidae; genus Palaemon; species Palaemon carinicauda. The sequence continues at coordinate 30,906,088 of NC_090739.1, forward strand.
TTCTATTCAGACCTTTGTTTAGAGACGGTAACCCTTATTGTGCTTTCATTAGCGATGGCTCCTTCCTGTGCTGCTCTTGGTTGTACGAAAAAAAATCAGTTGCCTGCCTTTAGGCAAAAATCAGTAACAACAGTTGTGAGATTATCACAAGCTGTGTTCAATGTCATCCATA
>NC_090739.1:30916259-30921259 GCF_036898095.1 Palaemon carinicauda
TAATGATAGTTTCGACTTCAAACACACTGAATTCATTCATGGGCACATCAAGATCTCCCTCAGCTTCAGGTATATCAATCAAATTATTCCCTTCATATCTCCTATTCATGACTTCACTAAAGTTTTCCATGCAACGTAGTCTTTCTTCAACTTCTGTTGTTATAACAGACCCATCTCTCTTTTTGGTGGGTATATGCGTCTTTTTCTTTGCCCTAATAGAGATTTCATTAATAATTCTATGAGCAATTCTTACACCACAGCCATTCCCTGAATTCATAGCTTTGTCAGCCTCATCTGCTTTCCTGTCTAAATATTCTCTGCAGTCATTCCTCTTTTCTTTTGACCTCACTATCAATACTGGAACACTTGGCATGCTCTACCTTGTAATTTCATTACTTCCTCGAAAACTTTCAACAATCAATTTTCGTCTTTGTCCTTTTTTTATGGTATCCCAGGTATCATTTGAGATCCATGGTTGTATAGTTTATGTGAAAGGTTTGTTTTAATGTTGCTGTTCTTAAACGTTTTTTTGTAGTATATTTCCTTATTTCCTTTCCTCACTGATCTATTTTCCCAGTTGGGGCCCTTGGGCTTATAGCATCTTGCTTTTCCAATTGGGGTTGTAGCTTAGCAAGTAATAATAATAATGATGATGATAATAATAACAATAATAATAATAATAATAATAATAATTATTATTATTATTATTATTATTATCATAATAACTGCATGTCCCAAAACTTCACTACCAAGTGACAGATATATATTCATAATATCACACCATTCTTCATTAATTGTCTGCTCTTTGTCTATTAAAGTCTCGAAGACTGTAAATCGATTCCTATATTCAATTGCAAATGTTTCTTTGTGCTCATATTCTAGAAGCTTAGTTGTATCAAACTTAGGTATTCTATCTACAATTCTGCTGGGTGCTTTCAGTTTTAATTTCAGTGTGGCAATGAGAAGCTGGTGACCGCTACCAATATTTGCACCTCCATAGCTTCTTACATTTCTCAAAGTCCTCCTTCTCTCTTCATTAATGGCTATGTGATCTATTTGATTTTTGCCACATGGTGAAGTCCGTGTATATTTGTGGATGTCCTTGTGCGGGAAAAGATTACCTCCTATAAAAAGATTGTTTGTTGAACAAAAACTTATAAAATGCGCTTCATATTCATTTGAAACTTCGCCAAGACCCTTAACATCTATCACATTCTCTATCCCTTGATTATTCCTTCCAACTTTAGCATTAAAGTTGCCAATCTCAATTTTCATATCTCTCGCTGGGATCTCGTCTATTACACTCAGCAGTTTTTCATAGTGTTCACCTTTCCTTTCTTCAAGGGAATAATTTGTTGGTGCATAGCAAACTATAATACTCATATTTTCTGCTTCGATTTAAACTTTGCAAGTAACAATCTACTATTTACAGCTCTCCATTCCGTTAATGCTTTTTTCTGCTCTTGGCGTCATCATCATTCCTACCCCTTCTCTTCCAAATCCATCTGTTCTTCCTGAGCATTTATATATATATATATATATATATATATATATATATATATATATATATATATATATATATATATATATACATATACAGTATATATACATATATATATATATACATATATATATACATATATATATGTATGTATATATATATATATACATATATATATATGTATATATATAAATATATATATATATATATATATATATATATATATATATATATATATATTGGCTTGGACTAAGATTTCATTACCAATCCCCTTACAACGTGTTTCACTTGGGGCCAAAATATCCAAACTATATTTCATAAATCCATGCTCCACTTGCTGTAAATTCCCAATCTGATTCATGGTTCGAACATTACAATTACTAATTTTCAAATTTTCTTCAGTATTTATAAACCGGGAGATTCTTAGTACCCCGCAATGGCCAGGACTGGGGGCCATTCTGTCATTTTCTCTTTCCATAGACTGACTAAATCCATAGAGGATTCATTGGTTAATATCATCAAAGGATAGCCATTTTCTTGTGATGCGCAGTGCCTATCTACCTAAGGCAAGTAACCCTCGCCAGTCCACACTAATTCTAGTATTTAGTAGGTCGGCCAGGGCACCAGCCACCCATTGAGATACTACCGCTAGAGAATTATGGGGTCTTTTGACTGGCCAGACAGTACTACAGTGGATCCTTCTCTCTGGTTACAGTTCATTTTCCCTTTGCTTACACAAACACCGAATAGTCTGGCATATTCTTTACATATTCTCCTCTGTCCTCAAACACCTGACAACACTAAGATTACCAAACAATTCTTCTTTACCCAAGGAGTTAATGTACTGTAATTTTTCAATGGCCACTTTCCTCGTGTTAAAGGTAGAAGAGACTATTTAGCTATGGTAAGCAGCTCTTCTAGGAGAAGGACACTCCAAAATCAAACCATTGTTCTCTAGTCTTGGGCAATACCATAACCTCTGTACCATGGTCTTCCACTGTTTTGGATTAGAGTTCTCTTGCTTGAGGGTACACTCGGGCACGCTATTCTATCTTTTTTCTCTTCCTCTTGTTTTGTTTAAGTTTTTATAGTTTGTATAGGAGATATTTATTCTAATTTTGTTACTCTTCTTAAAGTATTTCATTTTTCCTTAGTTTCCTTTCATCACTGGGCTAATTTCCTTGTTGGAGCCCCTTGGCTTATAGCATCATGCTTTTCCAACTAGGGTTGTAGCTTAGCAAGAAATAATAATAATAATAATAATAATAATAATAATAATAATAATAATAATAATAATAATAATAATAATAATATCATCCTCTAGACATCAGGAGTAGAAACCAAAAAGACATCATGTCTATCATCTTGAAACCAGTCCGTCACCCTGCTGCCAGTGACGTCATCGATATTTAGGGGGGCATTTCCTCCACACCCAGAGTTCTCGTTATTATTATTATTATTATCATTATTATTATCATTATTATTATTACTAGCCAAGCTACAACCCTAGTTGAAAAATCAAGATGCTATAGGCTCAAGGGCTCCAATAGGGAAAAATAGCCAAGTGAGGAAAGGAAATAAGGAAATAAATAAATGATGAGTATAAATTAACATTATATAATTCTAAAAACAGTAACAGCGTCAGAACAGATATGTCCTATATAAACTATTTACAACGTCAAAAACAGATATGTCATATACATACTATAAAAAGACTCATGTCAGCCTGGTCAACATAAAAACATTTGCTCCAACTTTGAACTTTTGAAGTTCTACTGATTCAACTACCCGATTAGGAAGATCATTCCACAACTTAGTAACAGCTGGAATAAAACTTCTAGAATGGTGTGTAGTATTGAGCCTCATGATGGAGAAGGTCTGGCTATTAGAATTAACTGCCTGCCTAGTATTACGAACAGGAAAGAATTGTCCAGGGAGATCTGAATGTAAAGGATGGTCAGAGTTATGAAAAATCTTATGCAACATGCATAATGAACTAATTGAACGACGGTGTCAAAGATTAATATCTAGATCGGGAATAAGAAATTTAATAGACCGTAAGTTTCTGTCCAACAAATTAAGATGAGAATCAGCAGCTGAACAGACAGGAGAACAATACTCAAAACAAGGTAGAATGAAAGAATTAAACACTTCTTCAGAATAGAAAATCTTGTAAGACTTTCTCAATAAGCCAATTTTTTGTGCAATTGAAGAGGACACAGACCTAACTTGTTTCTCAAAAGTAAATTTGCTGTCGAGAATCACACTTAAAACTTTAAGAGAGTCATACAAATTTAAAGAAACATTATCAATACTGAGATCCGGATGTTGAGGAGCCACCGTCTTTGACCTACCTACAATCATACTTTGAGTTTTGTTAGGATTCAACTTCATACCCCATAATTTGCACCATGCACTAATTTTAGCTAAATCTCTATTGAGGGATTCACTAACCCCAGATCTACATTCAGGGGATGGAATTGATGCAAAGAGAGTAGCATCATCTGCATATGCAACAAGCTTGTTTTCTAGGCCAAACCACATGTCATGTGTATATAGTATGAAAAGTATTGGGCCAAGAACACTACCCTGTGGAACAACGGATATCACATTCCTATACTCACTATGTTGCCCATCGACAACAACTCTTTGAGATCTATTACTCAAAAAATCAATAATAATGCTAAGAAACGTCCCACCCACTCCCAACTGTTTGAGTTTGAAAACAAAGGCCTCATGATTAACACGGTCAAAGGCAGCACTAAAATCAAGGCCAATCATACGAACTTCCTGGCCACAATCAAGGGATTTCTGTACAGCATTGGAGATTGTAAGGTGGGCATCACTTGCTCCAAGGGCTTTACGAAAACCAAATTGCAAACTAGGGAGTAGATGATTACCTTCAGCAAACCTATTAAGACGTTTTGCCAGAAGATGTTCAAAACCTTTAGATAATATGGGAGTTATGGAAATTGGGCAGTAATCAGTGGGACTTGAACTACCACAAACACGTTTACATAGAGGAGTAACATTACCAATTCTCCAACAAGTGCTAAAAGCTCCACTTCTCGCTAACTTGCGCAAAATAACAGATAACTTTGGAGCTAAGAAATCTGCTGTCTTTATAAAAAAACAAAGGAAAAATACCATTTGGGTCTACACCTCCATAAGCATCAAAGTCCATCAACAAAGCTTTAATCTCACGAGATCGAAAAGCTAAACTAGTTAGTTTAGCCTCAGGAAAACAGGAATGAGGAAGTTCAAGTTTTTCATTTCTCTGTTTACTGTCAAAAACATCAGCCAAAAGGGTTGCCTTTTCCTTTGGACAGTGAGTGACTGAGCCATCTGGTTTACGTAAAGGAGGAACTGTTGCATCTACACCAAAGAGTGCAGATTTAAGGGTAGACCACCATTTATGTTCCTGCGTTGTACCAGAAAGGGTTTCTTTTATGATTAAATTGTACTCCTTAAACCAGGTTGCTTATCAGCTTATACATGT
>NC_090739.1:30923759-30926259 GCF_036898095.1 Palaemon carinicauda
TAGTTGCAAGAGCCCGTATCGGACAGGAAGGGCCAAGAAATCAACTGTTCATCGTCCAGATTTTCGGATCACGGTCCTATACCTGCATAACTGAACATTATAAGTTACACACACAAAAATACATGAATACACATGGCTACATATAATTAAGATTATCATCATCATAATCATAGTAACAGTAGTGAAGAGATAAAACCCTTCAGAAACTCTCTCTCTCTCTCTCTCTCTCTCTCTCTCTCTCTCTCTCTCTCAAGATTGATTCCTGAGGCTTTAGCTCACCCTGTCCCCATTCTGCAAGGAAGATCATGATGCTGGTAAAAGTAAGAAGAAAAAAAGAGAGCACTGAATGGATTCTCTCGCTTGAATTTGCAGACTTGAACATGCGGGTCCATTTTGTCCGGAATATTATGGTACTTGGCACATTCTTTTTTTAAGATCAAAACTCTCTCTCTCTCTCTCTCTCTCTCTCTCTCTCTCTCTCTCTCTCTCAGGACTTACTTTTCAAGGTCTGTTTATCACTTAGAGACGGACAAATTCTCAGTACTTACAGATACTGAAGACCATTGGTACAAGGACGAAATGGTCACTACCCTTGCCCCTCCCCTTTGACATCTTACGCAAATTGTTGTTGTACTGATTCTGAGAGATTTAGAAGGGTTCTGGTGATGCAATCTCCGGTTTGTGTACGTGTATGTTTTTTTTTTTTTTTTTTTTTAACGCCTTTGGATACATGAGTTTATTTTTGGATGAATGTAGTCATAGCTTTTTTTCCATGGGCCTTAACACCATTTACTAATGAATATTAGGCGTAGAAGTGCTTTTCAATCAAACGTACGGGTCAAAAAGTCTTTTTTTTTTTTTTTTTTTTTTTTTTTTCAAAGAACACTCCATTACAGCTTAGGTTCTAGAACCAACATAGGACGCTATCAAAGAAATGTGCAATGTTGAACTTCTCTCAAATGGGGAACGACCTACATTTAAATACTTTTTACGAGGCAATTTATCTGAGATGTGATGCAAAAAGTATTAAAACAACACTTATGCCACAAAGAAAAAAAAAGGAGGAAATTCCGGAAGAAAGCTTAAAGGAAGGGTCAAAAGACAAAAATTTCAGAGACCATTAGAGCAGAAAACCTTGATTGAATATCGAAATCCCGAGACTTATTATTTTCTAATAATTTCATATATTAACACTCCCAAGGTACATATTGTCTTCCGATAAGTTAAAAGCAAATGTTATCATTAATCTTCGAATGTTTATCATGGCAATTGGACAAGATTCTTTTCCATTCTACCTTAGAAAGAAATACGGTTATATGGTTTTGGAAAAACATAATGGGTGAGTGAATTCCAACGCTCAGCCTAGAAACAAAAACATCTATCAGACCTATCTACTTAAGACTTGGTAATCTCCATGATGTGTTATGCACACCCGAGAAAGATGTTTAGTATTCACAATCTTAGTAGGAAATACACAGAAGGTCCTTGAAAGATTTTACCCTATTGCAGTAGGTTGCCCAGTAACATCTCCAAATTATCTGCTTGAACCTCCATTTCTATTAATGGTAGCTCTATTCTTACCATACATATTACTGAACACTGATATCGCTCCACATAGACTTGAAATATATCAAACAGTTTCTCAGTAAACTAATACATCTATTTCATAGAGAAATACGGTTGTGGTGGCCGATGTGGTAACATCTCTGACTGGTGATCGTCAAATTGGGGTTAGAGCCCCGCGTAAAATCGTTTGTTTCTTTGGTCGCTATAACCTCACCATCCTAGTGAGCTAAAGATGAGAGGTTTGGGGGAGCCTATAGGTCTAGATGTTGAGTCATCAGCAGCCATTGCCTGACCCTCCTTGGTCCTAGCTTGGGTGGAGAAGGGGCTTGGGCGTTGATCAAATGTATATATGGTCAGTCTCTAGAGCATTGTCCTACTCGATAGGGCAATGTCACTGTCCCTTGCCCCTGCCATTCATGACGGCCTTTAAACCTTAAACCTTTTAAGACCCGGAATTTCGGAGGTATCTAAAAAGAAAAACACGAAAACGTTTAAACTTCGGAAATAGCTACATTTCCATTCGTTTTATCACTGAATGAATGATGTCATTTTATTACAATAAGTCAGATGGTCCCTTCTGCTAGTTTTATTTAGAGCCGTGACATCAGTGACACAATGGTCAAAAAGTAACCAGCAAGCAGCCATGCGAAAAAGTATTTCTCTCTTAACAACCGTCAATTATGTATGTTTAGCGGGCTTGTTCGCTGCGTTTGCTTAAAATAAAGCCAATATAGTTTCATGTGATCGCCCGCAGACTCGCCTACCAACAAGAACAAGATTCTTCTCTCTCTCTCTCTCTCTCTCTCTCCTCTCTCTCTCTCTCTCTCTCTCTCTCTCGACCTTAATAGAGTCTAACAGGATTGCTTGACACCAGACATTCACGTTACCATGGTGGCACAAAGAATGGGAACCTTGAAGGAGATGAAAGTAATTG
>NC_090739.1:30931259-30936259 GCF_036898095.1 Palaemon carinicauda
TACTGCATTTATTGCAGCTATTGAACATTTAAAAGTAAGAAAAGGTTTTTTCTTTTATATATTTTTACTCTCTATCGAGAACGTACTTTATGATATTTCTTTGATAAGTCTGTAAAAAGTTAGTTTTCAAGCCAATGTACTGAATTAGGCATTATTTTAAAACCAAGCATAACCTCACACAACTTATCCAGACATACCGATACAAATTAACGGACATTCGAGTAGACGTTACATACATACATACATACACACACACACACACACACACACACACACACATATATATATATATATATATATATATATATATATATATATATATATATATATATATATATATATACATACATACATACATAGTAACGGTGTGTGTGTTTGTCTGAACACATACATAGTAACGGGCTTTCATATAGACATTAAACATATGTATCTTCTATATACATACAGAAGCCTATATATATTTGCTCGATGTAAAGTATTATTAATTTATATGAGGGGATATTTTTCCTTTACATTATATATGCATTTATAAAAATATTTATACAAATTCCGTATGCACTTTCCATGAAACCGGCAGGGGAGGAAAAACTAACGGTTAACCTAAGCAAATTTTTCAACAACGGGAAAGCTTAATTGGGCACCGGTAGTCACAATTGTCTGACAGAAGAGCCACCAAGCTGCATGTCTACCAGACAGCTTTTACGTCCTTTTATAAAAGTGTCGTAAGAAAAGGTGGAACTTTCGATTGGGAAAGATGAACCCAAGATAAAAAATGTAGAAAAAATCATGACAGTCTGTGGAATATCTCATATAGGGAATGTGGAACAAACTAGCAGAAATTATGTCAGTTAGCGTAAAGTTAACATAAGGATTTGGAGTCCTATCCAGTTTAAACACATATCAACGTTTCAACAGTAAGATAGGTCATGTTTACTGTATGCCTGTGCAATATGTGGCCTACTACTTTGATTATTGTAGTCTATAGTATGTTGCTATGTTGCCTACCAGATTTGAATGTGTCCTACATCACCAGAATATTTATACGTAGGCCTATATACAGGGCTGGATTTAGGCGGGGGGGGGGGCAAAGAGGGCACCTGCCCAGGGGCCTCCACATTTAAGGGGGCCTAAAAAAAGGACCCAGGCTTAACTAATTTTTTATTTCAGTAATTATATAAGGAATAAAAGTTTCTATGTAATGAATAAAACAAAATTGTGAATATTTATGATTTATCTTTTTCTCATCACGGAAAACTACAGTAAAACCAAAGTAAAAAACGTGATATTGTTAGAAATTTAGGCTATGATTACAGTTACCCCTAAAATTACCTCCTATCTATTTTTGAATGCATTGTTGGTTGACAAAATCGGAGGGGACGGTTTGTAGGTAAGTCTGATTTCAAATATTTCTATATATTTTTTTGGTTTCTGTGAGTTTATTTATTGAATGTATGTATTTGTACCATTGTCTGCGTAATCATCGGCGGTTCTTCCTATGGGCGGTATGGGCTGTCGCCCAGGGCGGCATTTGGGAGGGGGAGGCATTGCCCCCTCCCAAATGCAGATCAAATCATGAGCGCCTGAGTCTATCTGTACCGAATGTATATAAGTCCCATAAAAGGAGAGAGAGAGAGAGAGAGAGAGAGAGAGAGAGAGAGAGAGAGAGAGAGAGAGAGAGAGAGACGGACCAGACACTTTACGAGACTGTCTCGTAAAGTGTCTGGTCTGTAAATACAGACACCGCTATAGTTTTTCTATTCTACGAAAATACTTTGGTTTTGATTTTAAGATTGGCGGTACTGAGTATGGGTCATGCTTCCTAATCACCTTCGAAAAATAGTCAGTTTGTACAGTCAGGTGTGAATAGTCCTGATGAATGAAGGCAAACTAACATATTTAGATTTATGGTAATAAAACATATGATATTTATTTGAAATTGCTTTTCATAATCTTTTTATACTCGAGTGTACAGTCAGAAGATGTCATTTTGCACATGTGATTAAGATGACCAAAATTCACTACTGGCAGGACCGGCAATGATGATTTCCCGGTGGAGCTTCGCTCGCCACCCGCCTCAAGCAGGGTGGGCCTCCACGCATAGATTGCCCAGGGGCCTCCACATGCCTAAATCCGGCCCTGCTTATATATAAAGGCATGAGCAAGGAGATTAATGTTAAATTACGAGCGAAACAAGCCACGGTAAAGCAAATACCAATTGAACTAAGTGATTAATTAGATAATTTGAATAACCACCAAATACTAGCGCACACAGCATTTTTCAGTTACCCATTGATCTACAGGCAATTCTAATATTTTCTTTGAGGCCATATGATATCACATAGATGGTTATCCAATAAACAACAATAAGTAATATAATTTTATGGTGAGGCCACCTACTTGATGGTAACAATATCGAAAGCCATGTTCAATAGATATGCCATATAGGTGCTAGCACCGTTTACAAGCATACTGAAACTCAACTATAGAAGGCAGTTTTGTTTCAGTTAGGGTTAGTTATCATTCTCTTTCATCGATTTTTATACTTAAGTGGCATGTTTTGTGGCCGTAGACGATACCCTGAAAACAAAAAGTGTGATAACTTTATTTTCGTGGGCATAAGTTGAATTGAATTACACTTTATGTAACGTACCACATATTTATTGTTCCTTCATTGCTTACAGCTAGTATTGTGTGCACAGTCAGTGTTTTGTGTAGGCATCAATGAATCTGGAACAAAGCGCTATATCATATTGCAATACACATTGCTATCTGCCTCATCGTGGCCGACTTGAAAGAAAAAAATAACAAGGAAACTATGCCGTGTGGTAAATTCATAGAATCGTGGCAATGGGATGGCAAACGGCGTGGAAGTTTGGCGTAAGCTCGGCTCCGTTGCCTTCAACGGGGAAAAGACAATGAAGCTTGTTACAAACCGTTGTAAACTGTTGTAATCGAGGTAAGAACATATATCTTACGTGTGGTGTTTTCAAATAATATATATATATATATATATATATATATATATATATATATATATATATATATATATATATATATATATATATATATATATATATATATATATGATTAGGCGTAGGTCTACTATTATCTTGTTAGATACTTTTTTTAGTGGCTGGCAGTTACGAAAATGTATCCTAACCTAATCTGCGTTGCAGCGTCCCTAACCTAATATAGGTTGTTATGTATAGCCTGACAACATTAATCACAGATGAAAAGTGTCATACCTCATCTCAGGAATGGGGATTTTAATAGAACGTAAGGTCAAAATAAAAGTTGTCATTAGAGGCTTACCGTAAGTCACTTAAGTAACAGGGCAAACAAGAATTCTTGGCAAAAGCAGTGATCAACGTAAAAAAAAATCGACGTTTAGAGTCGATAGCCTTGAAGTAAATTCCGTCACAACCGTCACTCACACAAATACTGATGACCGGCGACCGGCGCACTGTTTTGAATGCATGAAACGAATATCATGATTGGTCAACTGTTTGGAAAACTACCAGAACTATTTGTCATTGGTTGGTGGAAATAACATTAAGAAGAGGTGTCTTAGCAGCCAAGCTAAAGACTTTAATAAAGTCTTAACTATCTTTGCTTGGCACCTTACAAAAGCAAAGTTGGTCTTTTCTCAAGACTGTACTTTCCCGTAGGTGATATCCATAAAGGCATTATGTAGACAAACTAAACTTCTTCATCCAACCAATATCTCGAAAATTATTTAGATACGAGTTGTGGTTGGCTAGGCAGAAGGGGATGATGTCAAGTTTCGTATCATACCCCTGTAAAATAATATAATTATACCATTTTGGTCAAAGTTTAAGAATCTTAACAACTCAGTTGTAAGACAAAACTGTAGACGATTAAATATATCAGTTCCAGGACCTTCCTTTGACCAGGGGTGACTACGACATACATACGGTACATACGGTAAACTTTGGAGATATCTAGAAACTAGAGTATAACGGGTGAAGGCAATGGTACTGTGAAAAGAAGTCACATCGGACTCAACACGCGAACTGGTTTAAAGGAACACATATCATACAACACACCAGGGTTAATTGAAAAGTGATATTTATCTAGTGAGGATGTATACTACGATGAAGTAAGGAATATCATAGTTTTATACTCATGTGGATATTGAAAACGCATTTCCTTATTTGTGGAGCTACTAAATGTCTCGATAAAACACAAAAGTGACAAGAGCTCACACCTTTCCTCTTATGTTCCATATTATTCCAATTACGAGTTTTTTCTGAATTTATTTCCGATATTTTGTTATTGGCGATATTTCCAGTGAACATTTAAATTACGTAGACTTGTTCGAGTAATAATAATTTTTCATTATATGATTTATTTGATTTGAGCTGTGAATACAATTCGATTGTAAGTACTGAGTGTAGTTTTAATCTCAATATTATGAGATTAGAACTGCATTCAGTACTTACAAATAAGCTAAATAGTTTAGGATATAGTTCGTGCTCTGTCTATTACATGAGAAATTAAAGCAGCAGGAAAATGGTTTAATCAGTATCGAGGCTCTCTGACTGCTAAAACACTTAGGCCTATTACCCAACCGACGTTTACAGTTTTATTTCTTTTTAAACTTGTTATATGAAAAACGAAAGGAAATTTCAAGTTGTTTACTAAAAACGTTAGTTCAGACTAAGAGCTCAGCACCAGATATTAAACTGAGCAAAATAGTTATAGCTTTAGTCTTTTCTTCATACCCAAATGGAGTTTTGTTAACCCTGGACAGGTAAACGTCTAAAATGATACCACAACCGATTAACGGGTAGCGTATTTGCAACCGATTTTTTTTTACTATTTCACTTGTTATTATGGGTAATAATTTTTTCTTTAGTATCTTTTTTCTGCATTGACTTCAAGATGTCTAAAACTGGGATATACTCGATAAAAAAAAATAATAACTGGCTGATCTCTTATTGATACCTGAAATCTTTTTGGCATTTTCATACAACACT
>NC_090739.1:30941259-30946259 GCF_036898095.1 Palaemon carinicauda
GGTACAGCTTTGTTAATCATAACGATTCCCAAACCCTAAACCCTTGTTAAATTAAGGCATCCCCACTCAGAAAGGGAATATATATACTGTATATATATATATATATATATATATATATATATATATATATATATATATATATATATATATATATATATATACATATATATATATATATATATATATATATATATATATATATATATATATATATATATATATATATATATATATATATACTGTATATATGTTTGTGTGTGTCATTATGATAACTGGTGTACATGCGTATGTAATGCAGTATACAAATATTATTTTGTAATAAACACATATGATTATTTATGAAATCTCCCGCTATAGATAGTGTTATGCTATCATATCTTCTAAAGCTACTATGCTGGCCAATCGAAAAGTCGTAAATTCAGTTGATTTAGTTATTCATGGTGTGAGTAACTTATGAGTCAGATTTCTTGGCAATTTCCAACACTTATTTGTACTGATATCTGCGCAATTATAATCGTCGCCATTCGGATTGATTTCCACGAACCGTTTGTAGAATCATTGTGGGACTAATATATACTGTATGTAGTCAGTTATGGACAATTCATTTATTTGGTCATTTAGTCAATTAACTTTTAAGGTTTTTGGGGTTTAATTTCAATTACATTTTGAGGTGAAGCACCAGCCATTAGTTGTTATTAAAACCAACTAATACAAATGAAGCTATAAACAGCGTTGTAAAAATTGTCAAGACTCCGTTCTAATTTTCTGTGGCAGCATGATTTCAGGGGGAACTTACGTATTCTGGAGGGTTTCTAGTGCTGCCGAGGAATTAAAAGAAAGAGAGGTGACCTTCACCCCCTTCATAAGTTATTCAGATGTTTTGAACACGTGGATTTGGATGTGCGTGAAGGGGTGGTGAGCCATAAGTCAGTTCTAAACTGCGAAAGAGGTGGTCTCACTAGATGGGGGTTGGGTAGGGGGAGGAAGTGACTAATGTATAGGGAGCCTCAACTTCCCTCGAGAGAAATTCCTGGAAACTAGTCCTAATAGAGTGGATCGGTGTCGGTAGATATTGCAGATACGTCTATTTGAAATAATTTTATCACACACACACACACACACACACACACACACACACATATATATATATATATATATATATATATATATATATATATATATATATATATATATATATATATATATATATATATATATATATATATGTGTGTGTGTGTGTGTGTGTGTGTGTGTGTATATTCATAACTATGATTAGGTCTATATTATTTATACGAAAAGGTCTTGAAACATTTCTCCACGTTCGACATTGACATCAGAACCTATCCTACTGAAAAGGCGAGGCTGGTAGCCAATGAACCTATTGAAATTTGCACCTAAAAAAAGAGACAGTTCTTTGTTGATTAGTTCAGCGTATGCGAACTTAATACTGCGACGCGAGATTATAGATTATACTCCGCCACCGGTTGGTTTGATTTTACAATTTCAAAATTGGGCGACTAACGTTGCTTTACGGGTTTATGTTTTACTAGCCAGTTTTTAATCGATTTCTCATTTCTTGTTGTAATTATTGACATTTATAACATTATAATCTAGGAGTTTATAAATACCATTTAAATAATAATAATGATATTAATAATAATAATAATAATAATAATAATAATAATAATAATAATAATAATAAAGAGAAAGTGACTGGCTTGCATAAGCTTCCCCACCCGTACATAATTTCAAAAGTGATTTCAAAATCTCAATGATATATCATGCAGTCCTCACAGAACGATTCCAAGAATTTTTTTAGGGTTAAATTGTTAATCATCCAGATTCACACAGTAATCTCCCCTCGACTAATCGATGCCACAACCGACTGATCCCCAATGTCGATCTCCGTGCAAAGTCACCATCTCGCCCAACTGGTCTGAATTCTCGGTAGAATATCTAATAGATGAAGTGAATCAGCTTTTCAAAACATTAACTCTGGTTTCCTCCTTCCTGTTCGCTGCTATAAATAATTCTAGGCTTTCTGAACATACGAAGCAAGTGCATTAGTTCTTGTTTAGCCTTTGCTTCTGCTTCCTAAAAGTGTTGGACGTCATTGCATCATATGAAATAGTAAAAGAATCATAAGTAGTGTTCATATTATTTTGCGAGTAAGAACAACGACAATCATAATCACGATAACAAAGAACTTTTGTTTTGACTAGCAATACTGCGTTATTTATGGTTACCTTAGGAAACCAAGGACCACGAATGATTACAAACTCGTCTCTATTTTGTGCATATTAGAGAAAATTGACTTATAAACATTTTGCAAACCAGCTGAACTCGGTTGAGTCCCTTGTTAGGCTGGAGGAACGTAGAGTAGAGGTCCCCTTTTTGTTTTTGTTTCATTTGTTGATGTCGGCTACCCCCCAAAATTGGGGGAAGTGCCTCGGTATATGTATGTATGTAAGTCAGTAATTGTAACAGATTATAGCTATACAAAATTGAACTAGGTGAGGTATTGCCTAGGGTACGGAGATTAAGTATATCCTGATTTCTGAAATTCTGAGAAATAACTGTGGTACCTTAATTTTACTTATGATATCAAACCGTTTGAATTAATCTTAGATAGACCGACTGCCATACAAATAGAGGAATAAAGATTCTAATCTCAAACATATCCAAAACCTCCTGACGTTAAATCACTGGCCTCAGTCTTTAGGTTGAGGTAATTCCTTAAGTGTCAAGTAAAAGTCAGTTTCACAATTCTATCTTGAAGCTGAATAACTTGGCACTGGTGTGCATTAATCTCATAGACAGAGCCTAGTTCGGAAAGCAGAATGCCATAAGCCCAGGGGCCCCAACAGCAGAGAAAATAGCCCAGTGAGGAAAGGAAAGGAAAAGAAAAATATTCTAAGGACAGTAACAACATTGAAATAAATAATTCCTATATAAACTATAAATACTTTAACAAAACAAGAGGAAGAGAAATAAGATAGAAAATTGTGCCCGAGTGTACCCTCAAGCAAGGGAACTCTAACCCAAGGCAGTGGAAGACCATGGTACAGAGGCTATGGCACTACCCAAGACTAGAGAACAGTGGTTTGATTTTGGAGTGTCCTTCTCCTAGAAGAGGTGCTTACCATAGCTAAAGAGTCTCTTCCATCCTTACCAAGAGGAAAGTAGCTACTGAGCAATTGCAGTGCAGTAGTTAACCCCGTGGGTGAAGAAGAATTATTTGGTAATCTCAGTGTTGTCAGGTGTATAAGGACAGAGGAGAATTTTTAAAGAATAGGCCAGACTATTCGGTGTATGTGTAGGCACAGGGAAAGAACCGTAACCAGAGAAAAGGATCCAATGTAGTACTGTCTGGCCAGTCAAAGGACCTCATAACTCTCTAGCGGTAGTATCTCAACGGGCGGCTGGTGCCCTGGCCAACCTATTACCTGCTACCAATTTAAGATTTTGACAAAGTACAAAGCTCTGTAACCTAATTTTTCATATATGTCCCAAATTCAAACAAAACTGAACTTATAACTCCACAGAAATCTGAAATAGCCTAACTTTCTGCAGCCAATAATTATCGCATTTTAAAGATGATGGCTAGACACGCCTAAACAAACAAATATCGATTACTCAAAAGAAAAAAATACTGTATTAATGATATTCTTTTCCTTACTGATAGCTCTGGATTAAAGGGAAAGTCCCAGACCTTTCCTTCTTGCACGGGAATCGAATCTCTTGCTGGTGAGGTGAGAGTCCTAGTCCTACGCTACCAACAACGGGACAACAAAAGGGTACCTGACACTTGCACGCATTCGTGGCACGCACTGGCACGCATTGATGCGCGAACTCGAGTCGTGAAATTGTCGTGAACAGTGCGGGAATGATGCGTGGTATGCATGCCATGCGTGCCCAGAACTTTGAAATGTTTAAAGTTTGTGGCACGCATTGGCACGCCAAAAATAGTCGTGAACGATGCGCGAACTGGCGTGAACTGGAGTGAACGATGCGGGAACTGGCGTGAACTGGAGTGAACGATGCGGGAAGTGGCGTGAACTTTATAATGAAGAGAAACAAAAAGGAAACGAAAAAATTAATGAAAAGGAAAGAAAAATAAACCTAATAAATTTTTAAATTTGCTGTTTTGATGTGAAAAAAATTATATCTTATTTCAAACTATTTCTATAACTTTATAATGAAGAGAAACAAAAAGGAAACGAAAAAATTAATGAAAAGGAAAGAAAAATAAACCTAATGAATTTTTATATTTGCTGTTTTAATGTGAAAAAAATGATATCTTATTTCAAACTATTTCTATAACTTTATAATGAAGAGAAACAAAAAGGAAACGAAAAAATTGATGAAAAGGAAAGAAAAATAAACTAATAAATTTTCATATTTGCTGTTTTAATGTGAAAAAAAATGATATCTTATTTCAAACTATTTCTATAACTTTATAATGAAGAGACAAAAAGGAAACGAAAAAATTAATGAAAAGGAAAGAAAAATATAAACCTAATAATTGTTTATATTTTCTGTTTGAATGTAAAAATAAAATGATGTCTTATTTCATGCACACACTTATTTTCCTCTATTACCAATCAAGAGCCAAAACTTTTGTTTTAAATAAAAATGAACTGACAAAATAAACCCAAGAAATTTTTAAGTTTGCTGTTTGAATGTAAAAATAAAATGATGATTTATTTCATCAACATACTTATTCTTCTTTATTACCTTAAAATGAAGAGCAAAACAAATTTTTTCTGTTTGCTGTTTTAATGTAAAAATAAAATGATTTCTTATTTCAACACACTTTTTTCTCCATTACCATAAAATCAACAGCCTAAAAACTTTTCATGTTTCCTGCTTTTAATGTTAAAATAAAATACTTTCTTCATACTTGTACATATTTTATGTCTGCTATTTATATGTAAATCAAATGCTTTCTTATTGAAACAAAAATAGAGGGCAACAAAAAATACAAACGAAAAAGATAC
>NC_090739.1:30958759-30968759 GCF_036898095.1 Palaemon carinicauda
CTTTTAATGTTGCTAATGCTTTTTAAATATTTTAATTCAATTTTCATTACTTCTTATATCGTTTATTTATTTCTTTGTTTCTTTTTCTTGGGATTTTTTTTTTTTGCTTTCAATGTTGCTAAATTGCAGTAAAATAAGAATTTATTTCCATTCCAATCGTAAATTGGTGATTAAAGGCCCAAGATTCTATTTTTCCCTGTTGGAGACCTTGGGCTTATAGCATCTTGCTTTTCCAACTGGGGTTGTAGCTTGGTTAGTAATAATGATAATAATAATATAATGAAACAATGGTAATATGTTTAGTGATTTTAACCTCTTTTATATGTTCTTTTAAACAATAATAACAATATAACGAATCTTCAGTCGTTCATGCACAATGGAAGCAATAACGAATTTGCAAGCAATGAAAGCAATGATATTGAAAGCCCATTTTTTCATGAATGCCCTTCTATCCTTCATATCACAAGCTTCAAAACTGTATTGGAGTAGAGTTCTCATGCTTGAGGGTACACTTGGGCACGTTGTTCTATCTCACTTCTCTCTTTTTTCTCTCTCTCATAGTTTATATATGAAAGATCTAAATTAATGTTGTTACTACTCTTGATATATTTTATTTTGATTTTTTATTACATCTCTTGCTGTTTATATATTTCCTAGTTTCCTTATCTCACCGGGCTATTTTTCCCTGATGAAGCCCTTGAGCTTATAGAATCTTGCTTTTCCAACTGGTTTATAGCTTAGCTTATAATGATAATAATAATAATAATAATAATAATAATAATAATAATAATAATAATAATAATAATAATAATAATAAATCAATCTTAATTATTTTAAAAAACGATTCAAGATTTGCCAATTTTAAAACTTTAAACCTCAATTACAGTTTTTTCTATTTTTTTTTTCTTTTTATCTGGCGATAAACGCTTATCCTGTATTATGCAAACGGAAAAAAAGGTAAAGGACAAGGCGGAATTAATTACTTCCCTTCCCTGAGACTTTTCCTTCTTGCGTGTATTGTCTATTGTTACAACATACAGATTATGCAATTCTTTTGTAAGGTAGGATTTTTCCCTCTGCCTCATATCCTGGAACATAGGCTATCTGGCTTCCACAATCTGATTTTCTTTCGCCTAATCTTTGCTGTTGATATCATGGAAAATCAAAGGAATATTTAAATTACAAATTTTCCTATAATTTAACATAATATATATATTTTTTTTTTTATTGTTGTAATGATCAGACAAAATGTAATATAGGTAATATAGGTAGTGTGTTTGTAAGTTTCAATTAAGGTGGTTTATACCAATATGGGCATAAGAGGTCAGGTGTGAACCAGTGGCGTAGCTTGGCTTTTTATTTATAGGGGGATGGACAAGTAGGCTAAATTTCTAATGTTTTAGGGCAAGATTTCCGAATTTTCAAACATGAGAAATTAGGGCAATAAGCTCAGCTGCTTTTAAAATCACGTCCTTTCCGATATAGAAAGTACATTATGGCCAATAAAACACAGGGAATATAAATGATATAACAGCCATTCTTCTTTGGGCATTAAATACTGTACTTGAACCAAACCTGAATATTCTAAGTGAGAATCATTCCTGATTTTTATTTTGTCAAAAATTTCAAGAACTGTACCTTGATTTATCAGTTGAGCAGCTTGTCGTCTCTCGATGTTTAAAAGTACTAAATCTTGAAGCCTTTCCATACACACTAGACTGAAGATATGACCATAAGTTCCATCTTTCTAAAAGAACCTCAGCAGATGAGGTAGATTCAGGCCTAAAAATTGATACAAAGTCTCAAACTTGACCAAAATTAATCAGACCTAAACTGAAGAAAATGTGTTTTACCTCTCAACTTATATATTTTGTACATTTATCTGTCACTGCAGTCGTACATTTGTCAGTAAACAGTACAGCACTCTCTTAATCATTAGTAAAATTCCTACAAGTTGTTAACAATTGACGTGTCGGCCATTTATCACATTGACTACAATATTCAAGGAATTTCAGATTTTAACTGAATTTGAGCTTGTGGTGTGGAGATAGGGCCAAATTATCCCTTCCCCCTGAAGCTGCATCCTTACTAACATAGAACTTTCTTCTCAAAGTTTTGCATAAAAAAATTTATCTTTATCTTTTCCAAAATAAGTGTTCAGTATTAGAGAAATAACTAATAACTACAATACAGTAGGCAAAAATGATTACAAGGAATTAACTTGAGCTTAAATCTTTAATCTTTCTCCATTTATCTTCTACCATCTTTTTGTCAAGCTTCCTTTAACTTTTACTTCATAGTGCAACGGCATGGTTTTCGTCCAGTTATACTTCGCTAAATTGTTTCCTTGGACCAGCCCGAGGTCATATAACCAAATACCAAACATCAATTTGACCTACTCGTGGTTTTAATTATGTTTTCACTCTTTACAGGTCAGTATGCGGAAACACACGGGATCGTCGGAAACTACTTCTACGATCCGGACACCAAAGAGGTTTTCTCTCTCTTCGACTCCAACACCACAGGAAAGCAAAAGGTATGGACAAAAAAGGCGGTGTTCAAGGCCAAATCCCTTGCCTTGTTGAAGGTGAATCCATTAGTAGCCTGGAAGTATTCTTGTAGCACATACCAGTGCCATTGCTATAAAAATTCATTTATTCCCACATGAATACAAACCCTCCTCCTTTAATAGGAGTATGATCTCAACAAAACTGGAAACTGGGTTGTTACAATTTATAACAAGTTGTTGGTAGTCACTGGCAAGTAGCGGGTGAAGCCGTCCCCCTGCAAGTTGATTAGCCACTTTGACATCACCTGCCGAGTAATATACTGTAGGTGTACTCTTCTTGTTAACAAACTTGGCTTCCTATTTTCTTAAAGATTGTTGTGTGGTTGCCGAATAGAGAAACACGTGCGGTCATGCATTACGGCCCCATGGTTTCCAGCCGTAGGTGTGAAACCTTTAGGAGCAGACCTTCTGTGGATCCCCATTCTTTGTGCTTTTCTTGCAAAGGTCATCATTCTATGAGGAATTTATAGAGTGCCCATCTTCCTAGGGGCTGGAATATGGCTAAAAGAGGTCTGTCTTGATGGCTAAAAAATCTGCGGTACTTCTCTTTTCTCCTTCTGGTACTCTGGCCTCTGAGCCTTCTCCATCTCCCTCCTCTGGGAGAAAATCGAAGAAGGATGATGACATTAATTTAACTTTACAGCAAGCACAGAGTACTGAAGCATATCGGCATCCTCTGGGGAAGCCGGTATTCTGTCTTCTCTTGGGGGAACTCGAAACTCTCTTGACAGATGATAACAGGGTTAAAGATGCCGTGGCCTTCCTTAGGCACAGGGTATTCCTTCAACTGAAAATTTTGCAAGCCCTTGCAAAACGTGAGCCATCTTATACCACCCCTGCAGAGGACTCCTAAAGGTGCAGTAGATCATCGATCCTCATTTTCACTGACACCGTCACCTTCGAGCTTGCCACCTGGTAAGGAAAGGAAACCCCCATGACCTCCCTCACCTCTGAGCTCGATTCCTTAGGCCTTGTCTTCTGCAGTAAGCCCACCCAATTCTGCTTGTCTTCATACGGAAAAAAGGGGGGAACATCTTCAACCTACTCTACATCCTTAGCAGGAACATGATAACTATATCTTCAGCTTCCCTAGGGAATCTCCCTCTCCTGTAATTAAAAGGCATCCCTTTACATCCTCTGGAGATGAACCTCCCAAATACCACTCCAAAGAGAACAAGAGAAGGTATTATTACAGTTTCAACCAAATTCGTATGTCTATTGATTTTTTTTATCATATATATTTTAAATGATTCATACAAAAAGTTACTCGAATCTTCACACAAATTAAGGATTATGGAAATATTTGCCGATGAATATTATTCCTAACTGTTATCCCAAGGATGTACTTACACTGCCTTGTTAGTTTTTCTCCTGATGGTATTATGTTTTTTTGTTAATGTATTGTGGGTAAAAATGTCTGATCGTCCTTTGTTTTTGGTTATGATGTATAGGTACAGTAAAAATGCTGGAACCCAGTTGGTTATTTTGTTTCAAAATTATCCAATTAACTGCAATTTTGGAATTCATACATCCTTCTAGAAACTAAAAACAAGGCTTGTCAGTTGACTGTCATGGATTCCGTTGTGCAGACGTGCAGTGGTTGTTCCTCTTTACATTTTGACATTATTGGCCAGTTCATGTTCATGTAGACAATTCAGAAGAGACTGATTCCCAACATTCAACGTTTTCAACTTCTTATTCTATTTAAGGTAAGTGAAGTGGTTAACCAAAAGGTTGTGAAAATATTTGACGATTTACCCCTTTTATCAAGTTTGTATAATTAGTAATTAACACCGAAATGCCAGCCCATGGGGCTGATGCGCGTAGCAAAACAGTCTGCTTGCAGATCATAAGAGCAGTGAGATGATGTTTAATCACGAGCGAAGCGAGCATACTGCAGAGCAAAAACCAATAAATAATTAACTCAATTAAGAAACGATGTTTTTGTCTCCCACCCAAAGAACCCGATTTCCCACTATGAAACCCCATTACTGTAGTTATTAAGGGGGGTTTTGTATCTCTAAATCTTATTATTTGCAGCAAAAAAGTGAAATTAGTGGAAAACACACCATCTAAGCTTGAAAATATAAATTTTCATATTGGATATCAGAGTATGGTTGAAACTGTAATTTTACCCAAGAGAAATCTTCATCTATTTACAAGACATTGCGTGCGTGTCCTTTTACTTATGGGCACTCACCTATATGTGCACACGCATTCTCCACTTAGCACACATTCATCTGATCCTGGGGTCTTAACTACTTGTGTGCAGTCACACTTATCATATCTTGAGGTCGTATCTGTTCCTGTGTTTGTTCCCCATTTAACACTTATTCGTCAGAACTTGAATGTTCTTCTGTTGGTATGTGGTCCACTGTTAATGCTCATTCATCTGTTCGGCCGCACTTTCTTGTGAGCCAGCACTCAATTGAGTATGGACATTCCCCTATATGCGTAGGCTCTTCTGTTACGCAACTCATTCATGTTTGCGTGTGCATGATCACCTCTTGACAAGTACACTTCTGATTCTGCATACTCATATATGAACACTCACTTGTCCGTGCGCACACTCTTTTATTTGCGTGCACTCTCTAATGGACAAACATTTACCTGATCCTGAATCCTCTTCTGTTCGTGCTCACACTCTAGTTTTGACGTACCTGTTCACTATAAGCGCTCTCCTGTTTACATATTCTCATATTACTATACACACACTCTAATGTTCGCTTGCACTCAGGAGTTGATGTTCACTTTTCAATTAGAGAACAATCTCCAGATAACATGCACTCACTTGTTAAATCACACTTATCGCTTACCAGGCATGCGCTCGTATGTGATCGCCCCCAGCTCTAGAAACCTCATCTCTCAGTGCCCAATCTTCAAAGGAGGATTCCTTACATGCAGTTCAGCAAAGGAAGGCTACCGTGAAGTACTCTTCACGAGATCTATCTCCAAGCACAAAGTCAACAAATAAGGAGCCCAGTCTGAGAGATACTTTTCTAAGACACATCGGGTGAGTCCTAACAGAACTCATTCTCGCAGTACTCCTTGAGCATTAAATCACCTCAAGATCATCGGAAAACTTCATTATCATCAGGGGTCAGGTAGTCTAAGGAAGCTTCAGTCCTCTAGTCTTCCCGACGTGATTGTGTTAACCCTTCAGAGGTACGAGCATTCTTTTCATCACCAAATGCTAGCATAAGAGCAAAGGAAAGCTCTAGGTGTTACGACCCCATTGCGGTGGACACAGTGCCAAAATACTTGACAGTCTTGTTAGTCACATTAATATCAAAACTACTCATGATACAGAAATGATTTATTATAAATTGAAATAAAATAAATCATAGATATGTTGATATGCATGTGGCCAAGGTTGTATTTATCAATATAATTCCTTTTAACAATTATTACAAAAGTAGATATGTATTTTTATGCATACAGGCATGTTTGGATGTACATTGTGCGCAATATGATATATTTTTTATTTATATTTTTAGGTTTCCTTATACTGTATTTGTGTTTGCACATGTACTTTATGTATTCGTTCATCAAATTTATGCTTATGTCCCTAATGCAGTTATTTTTGTGTTTTAATACACGAATTTACAAACGTTATTCGTCCCATATACCAAAATTAAAGCTCTTGCAATAAATGGATGCATGGTGCATCAACTGACTCCAGTCAGAAATCATTTTCATGTTTCATCAGCTTTAAAACTCTACCTGGAGTCCTTGTCTGGCCAAAGGCTCACGCGAAGGTTTACAGACCTTTGACTTACTTTTTTTTTTTCTTTTTTTTTTTTACTTTTTAGGGGTTTATTTCTCGCCCTCCATCAGACACTAAAAGTCAGGCAGGCCTTGGTGTGTGTGAAAATAATTTCTTTCCTGTTAATATTTTGCTCTGTATCTTTTCAGTTATTTTGCTAGCATTTGTATTCAGGCTTAATAGCTTTCAGATCACTATTATAACACTTTCTAAAAAGATAAGTCTTCAGGTTTTTCTTGAAAGTTGCCACATTTTTGCTATTCTTGACATCAAGTGGAAGGTCGTTAAAGAGTCTCAGTGCAACATAACTAAACGTTCTTCCTCCTATTGCATGATTCACACTAATTTTGAATAGTCTATGTGGGTCATCAGCATGTCTAACTCTTACAGCAGCGCTAGTAGCTTGAGGGTAGGGGAACAAGCAATCACAAAGATATTTAGGCTTATCACTTGTAAGTGCTTTGTGAGTCAACAAGCAAATCTTAAATTCAATTCTAGCCTCAACAGGTAACCAATATAGATCGATCAATGCAGGAGTTATTCTCTCCCGAAGTTTAATGCCTTTCATCAGTCTAGCCGCCGTGTTTTGCACATTTTGAAGCTTTCTTAGTAGTGTATTGGGCAATTTATAGTACAGAGAATTGCAATAATCAAGCCTTGATGTTACGTGACTCATCACTAAAATTTTTGTACTGCCCTCTGTTAAATATTTTCTAATAAATGCTATATTTCTCAGGTGATAGTTACACAATTTCACTGTGTTCACTATTTGATCCCTCATTGGCAAATTACAATCTATCAGTACACCCAAATTTTTCACAATAGGCACAATCCTAACATCAGCGTCACCAATTTTTATACTTTGAAATAACTGGTAATTCTTCAAAGCCACCTTTGTGCCAAAAAACATACATTCTGTTCTATCATCATTTAATTGGGCTAACCCAAGCAATCTAGAAATAAGTTTAACTGCGCCATTGGTCAGTTCCGTTTGGGTGACAGTTAGCAAGTATTGGAAGCCGATAGCTCATAAGCCTTTTTGACTATCTATAACTTGCAAAGGGTCAAGAACGTAGTACTAGAAGCCCGACAAACGAGAAAGGAAAAGGTGGCGCCTAGTTACGAGCCTATATAATACCTTCATTCTTCCAAGTTTAATCCCTTCTGGGGATGCCACTGAGTGGTAACTGAGCATAGGAGTAGACTTTGAACTTCTGGAATTCTTAATACTTGCAGTTTTCACTGTAATCCTTTTGAAATCTAAATAAGAGATTAAATGCTACATTCTTCATTCGTGCCAGGCGTAGAAATGCTTTCAGCGATAAGCAACCACATTTTAACGCATATCAATCTTTAATTTGCTTCATATATTTATTATTATTATTATTATTATTATTATTATTATTATTATTATTATTATTATTATTATTAATCACTGAGCTGTAAAAGGGACATAGCAAACAAGCTTTAGTTGAAACCACATCAAGGCCTTCAGAATTATCTTTATAACTCATGGTACATTCTGTAATATTTAAATTTTTTATCTTTCATTTCAGTGGTGGACCTCAGAACCCATCTGGATAACAGCAGAGAAGGCGGGCATCAAGACTGCCCAGTATTTATGGGCCCGATGCGACGTGCCCTTCGACGGTGTGACCACCAGCAGTTGCGAATACTTTAGAAAAATTCCCGGGAAGGACATTTTCTTCACGAATATCATGAGCGCCCTGGATAAGTTCCAGTACGAAGACTACGATTTTGTGCAGGTAACCAGACTATAATATATGATAACGCAATCACACTAGTTATTTTGGCCTTATTGTCTTTTATAACAATAAAAATAATTATTTCGTGAATAGTCGGTCGTTCATGCACATTGCAACATTGCAAGCAATCAAGCAAGCAGGCATAAAGGTTATTGATTTTAGAAAGTTGCAGGGGGAAATAGAAGGAGTATAAGAATCATGATCCTATTTTCTTTAAGCATCTTTATTATCATATTTCCAGTCAGGTGTTTGATAATGGTAAGGTTATCAAAGGGAAAGCAGTCACGTAAATATTAATTCCATGAAAAATAGAATGCACAGATGTTTCTTGAAAATTTGTCATTTTCAAAAATAGAAAAAAGTAGCTAATCAAGAATTACGTCTCAATGAAAGAAAATAATGTAAATATCATAATACGATTGTGTGAAACAGATATGCTCTCGAATATGTGAACAATTGTGGAAGTAGAAAAATGCCAAATCTGATAACCGCAAATGAGTGCACTGTTGCTTATTCTTATAGGTTGCCTCAAGGCCAAGAGATCTCTTGGCCTTCTGGCCAGACCCTTTTACGGTAACTTGTTGACTGAAGAAAATACGATATGCAATGCTAACTTCTCTATTTCTGCGTCTCCATTTCCATCCAGGTATACACAGAGCACGCCGATAACACGGGTCACAACTACGGCCCCGATTCTGAAGAAGTAGCGATGGCTATCAGAGATCTGGATGACGTTCTGACTGTCTTGCTAGATGAGCTAGAGGATAGAGAATTAGCCGATATCAGTAAGGATTTTTTTCTTTCCTTTTTCTTCTTATTCATCTCCTGAAGGAACCCAAGTGCTGTAAATTCAACCATATTCTTGTTGTTGGTATTGTTCAGTTTCTTTGGCTGAAGAACAAAGACTAAACTGCACTGTATCAGTATGAAATATTTTTAACTTCAATTTTCTTCTGGTTCTAAATTATCTGCTGTAGGAATGAGAAGAGAGCTTTAAACTGCCTGAATGTAAGAGTGTTCAACGTTCTTTTCCTTACATTATTGTATAGGAGCTGATCTTTTTATTTACATTTTCATATTATTCACATTCTCCTACTATGAAGTCACCAAAATCTGAAGAGCTCTGCTAAAGTTTCTTTTATTGATCGTCTAATTCTAAATATAATTCTTATTCTTTTGCCGGGGAACTGTAGTACAGAAATAATTTATCCAAAACTATAAAATTTGTCCTTAACTTCCGACTTATTTTCTTCTTCGGTACTGTAGAAGTTATATTTAGTCGTCGTCTTTTTCCAATGGAAGAGCTAGAGGACTGAAAACTGCCCAATAGCAGTGAAGGTTGCTTCTAATTTTTATTTTTTTATTTTTATCAGAGCTATTACCATGTTCTCCCATGACTCAATTATTATTCTTTTGGTTATTTTGTTCTCTTATACATTTCTTAATTGTTTTTTGTTCCATTTAACGTTACTTTTCTTATAGTGTAATGATAATCGGTTTAATATTTGGATACTCTTCACTAGGTGATTTCAGTAAGTGGGTCTCATTGGTTTTAAATTCAGTACCAAGCTACGAAGTAAATTCTCGTAACAGTGAGATTCATACTCACCCAGTTTGACGGATGGATAGTGTGATCAAATTAAAATCGTAAAATCTATATTCCTGTCTGAATTAGACTAGTAAACTTACACTTCTCAAAATAAGATGGCAGATTAAGCCTTTGCCCCTTTGCACTCCTATTAGAATGAGACAGTAAGCCAAAGACTTATTATTCTACCAGAATAAGATTGTGAGACAGCAATCAGAAAGACCACAAGATTTTCATGGATGACAGAATAAGATTTATAATATTAATATGCCTATCGGAGTAAGCTTGTTAGACTAGGATGAGGTTTCCAA
>NC_090739.1:30973759-31138759 GCF_036898095.1 Palaemon carinicauda
GGTTGTTTTTCTTTACTGGTTTGAATGATTTTTGGTCACAATTGGGTGTTTTTTCTTACTGGTTTGAGTGATTGTGGGATACAATGAGGTGTTTTTCCCTACTGGTTTGATTGTGGGACACAATGGGGTGTTTTCCTTACGGGGTTTGTCAGTCAAATTGACTTAAGGTGCGTCCACACGGTCGAACAGTGTCCGTCGAACACAATTGTTACCAGTTACCATTGTGAAAGAAGCGTTAATGACGTCAATAACAAGCACCAAGTGGTGTGTCGGACAGTGCCTGTGTTCGTAGAGTCCGAGCTTCAGACACTCTCCGGAGGCGGAGTGGCAGTCCTCTATGGACGGAATTCTACTTGTTTACCGGATCAACTTAACTTTTAGAAGATTAGGTATCACCTTCCTGGTAAACATGACTAGTTGTAATCCACTTACGGAGGAAAGCTGATTTCGAGATAGAGGAGAGGCTCAGTTGCTAATCGAACAGTACTGGCAGAACCCATGCTTATAAAACATTGAAGCAAATGTTTACAAAGATAGAAATAAACGTGTAGCAGCAATAAATAAAATAAGGTAAGAACTTCCGAGAAGTGGAATGTCTAACTGGCTTACAAGTCGAAAAGAATGTGGAATCCATAATGGGTCATTACAAGGAAAAGCTACGCAAATTGGATGCATAAAAAAATTCGGAGGTTGGTACAGAAGACATTTGCACAACCAAATTATGGTGTTTTGATGTACGAGTATAGCATAACAGAATCTGTTTTGATTATGGATACCGAAGTCTCATTTGCTCGAAGAAGTATTTGATCGTGAGAAAAATACGCAATTCTCTCTCTCTCTCTCTCTCTCTCTCTCTCTCTCTCTCTCTCTCTCTCTCTCTCTCTCTCTCTCTCTCTCTCTCTCTCTCTCTCTCTCTCTCTCTCTACGAAAACAAGGGAAACTAATTTTTAACATTTTATCTCTATCACTGAAACACTTTGGATTTAGTTAACAACACATAATCCGAAGTATGACCAGTCTCAAACATTAGTTATTTCTTGGAATAATATAGGCTATATATTGAACGTCAATAACAATAACATCTTAAGTTCACTGACAGGTTATTTTAAGCCAGGCATATGTGATTCTGTAATTCCTCCAGCCGTGCTTCTGGAAAAATGCTTCCTCTCATACATGTTTCCTGTTCACCTATAAAAGGATTTAATTTCTCCGATAAAATGTATAAAGCGTTTGAGCCCATCAGTATATAGTTTTTAAAGTCTGATTCATAATCAATTTGAGTTTCCCTTAAAATGGATGAATGGCTTCTCTTTTCACTCCGTCTTTGCAACTAGTCCTTCCATGTATTATTCCATTGTTCTCAAAAGATCAGGAATAATCATGCTGCATAATTTAATTTATTGGATTGTGCTTTTATTTTATGGTGTACTGTGGTTATAATGCTCCATACTTGAAGCTAACTACTACTTGATTCTCGAGTACAGACAAAGATAACAGAGATGCCAGCGGACATCAGCTTCGGACATTTCTTCCGGTCTTTGTCTGGAAAAAGGTGTAGAAATCATGGTAGTCAACCTTATCTGGTACCAGTGTTTGTTACCATGTCAACTTCCCCTATTTAAACGCTTATGACGTCCTTCTCTATCAATTTAGATATGGTAACATTGTATGTCCGACAGACACTTCGACCGTGTGGACGCATCTTTAGGGTCAAAATTGGGTGATTTATCTCACTGGTTTTCTTGATCAGACTGATTAAGGGACATGAGGTGGTTTTTCTCACTGGTTAGTTGTTCTGACTAATTTCAGGACAAAATAAGGTGATTCTCCTGACTGGGTCAGTTAATTAAGATGAAGTAGGTACAAAATGGGGTGACCCTTCCCACTGGTTTAGTTTGTTAGACTGATTTAGGGAAAAATGTGATGATTTTACTCTTTAGTTTATTTGGTCAAATGAGGTACAGACAAAAATTAAAGGTTTATTTGTTCAGACTGCTTTACTGACTAAACGGGGCAATTCCTCACTGGTTTACTTAACCAGACTAGTTTAGAGACAAAATGGAGTGATCCTTATCACTGGTTTAGTTAGTCCAAGTTAGTCAAACTGGTATTGGAACACTAGTTAAGCATATCCAAATGTAAAAAAAACTGTTTTCCGTTTTTTTTTTATTCTTAAAATAAAGCGTTCTTCTCCTCTGACAGTATTCCTACAAGATGGACGTATTGAGCTTTACAACGTTAATGAAGAACTTTTTTCTTTTTCTTCGGTTACAGGGATGTTAGCTTTGTATATTTATGTTTGTAAAGATCTATTACAATTTGTAATTCTTTTAATTGATGTTGTTGTTGTTGCGCTGAAAATCTTTACTTTTAACCGAAATAATTCTTAATAACTATATTTTTATAGTTAAAGTTATATATATATAAACTTTTGAATATTCTTTCTGTACTACACTTTTATGTGTTTCAGAAATATGTTACATTATATTGCTGATCCTGTATCTAGAAAAACTGTATATTAGAATTGTATAACATAGGTATAGTCATGACAAAGTTTCTCTTGAAATATTATATACATGTGTAAGAATGTATGATTTTGTAACATTATTATTGAGAGCTGCGACTCACAATTTCAGATACGTTCAGAACAAAATTGCCCATCATGAATGTTACAAATAATGAGAATTGTGAAATTAATGAAATTGTTTTAATCCCCAAGATTACTTGACAAGAAACTATATACTTGGTTTCTTAATCTTTCATTCGGATAATTAATAAGTTTTTCTAAGCCCTGTTGCCAAGCTGTGACATTCCATTCTTTGTGTGCAGGAATTTTCTGACTAAACCCATTTGGGTGGAATTATAGAAGCAATGTTCTTAGCATTGGCTTATTGAGAAAGTCTTTTAGGATTTTCGGTGATCAATCTATTCTGAAGAAGTGTTTTGATTTTTTCATTCTACCTTGTTTCGAGTATTGTTCTTTCTGTTTTTATACTGCTGATTTTCATCTTAATTTGTTGGACAGGAACTTACAGTCTACTAAATTTCATATTCCTGATATGATATTAATTTTTGGCACCATCGTTCAATTAGTCAAGCTGTGACATTCCATTCTTCGTGAGGATCCAGATTTGTGTGCAGGAATTTCCTGACTAAACCCATTTGGGTGGAATTATAGAAACAATGTTCTTAGCAGTCATTGACACATGAGGAAATTCCCCAGGCATATAAACAATTCTAAATCTATAACCCTAGTTTGGCAGGCTTGCACTGCTATTATCATCATTGTGTAGCACCGAGTGGGTTCACATATGTGTTACATTATCCTCTAATTTGAAATGTGAACTCCTGATTAAGTGTTTTAAAAAATATATATAATTGATCAAATATTTTACTGAATGACACAGGTATTGATTTATTTAAGTAGCCTACTGTATATCACTGATTTTTTAACATTAAGGGGTGCGCACTGAGTTTCTTTGTCTATAACCTTAACGGCCACAGCGTTGCATAGTTTTTTTTTTTTTTAGCAACTTTGAAGGACATTTGTTAGTCAGGTTCTTGCATGATATCTCATAATATCACCTTGTGTCAATTAAGATTGATTTTGTTTACTGTATGTACCTTTCGATTATTCGTCATTTTATGTATAATTTGACTGACCCCTTTATTCACGGGAAAACCAAGTACACGTCATTTTTGTAAGTTATTCCCATTATATTTCCCTTTACTTTTTAATCAATCCTTTGCTTACAATCTATATTTTCTTCGTCATTTAGCTTTGCATATCCTGTTATGATGGCCTTAAAAAGACTGCGTAAATTTTATGAATAAATGCATAGGATAGGTTAAAGCGATTGTCAATTTTAACTAAATTCCGTTTTGATTAAATTCATTTTACAAAATGGTATTAGGAATTCAAATTGGTTTAACAGGTAAATTTCTAATCTTTATTATATAAATCCCTGGAAGCCACTCTTGTAATTTTTATTATCTGTGCTGCTATGTGAAAGGTCCTGGTACGGTTTGGGGGCTATGACATTTTGTCAAAAAGCAAAGCCAGTGAAGGGTCAAAAAGCTCCCCGCCAGAGAAAATCTCCGGGCAATCCAACAGAAGAAGTATTAAAGGTGAGGCCGTCTACCATCAGGTAAACTTGAGAATATCTTAACAGTCCCGTGCAGTACTGCAGCCCTTCGCGCTCTAACGATGTTGTCTGGTCTTTATTATTTAGCACTCTCGAATTGGGTGTGCAGTGTACTATCCTGTGCTAGGTGTAGCGCCTGAACAATGAAGTGGTATTGGTTCTGATAAATCCAAAATTGAGAGATCTCTCAACTTGAAACCGCGTGACGGTTGACAAACCGTAATCATAGTACAGTAGTTGTCGGACTTGACTCTCCAATCCTCCAGGTTAGTATCTAGATATTGGGTATGGTGAGGTTTTCCCCGAAATTATTTCCCACACTTATTATTACAAATTTCTCACAAATTGCAACAGAGCACATAGGTTCCTTATCAGACGCTAATTCTCAGTATGCTGACTAGTAATATGGCAATAATAGATCTGTATGAATTCGAGTCTGATAATAGGTAGGCCTTTGAGAATTGAAGTAATTATAGCCACTTTCTCTGAGTAAGAATAACCTACTTTTACTCCATAATGCTAGTATTTACAATTTTTTAAGTATGTCCGTAAGAATTGAAAAGCTCCATATTTCCATTATGCCTACATCAAATATTTCCATCAGATCAATCGACGAATTTGTTTTATTTGGCCACCCCCACCCCCTGCCACCTTAACTATCCTGATGACATCATCATTTGTTATATTGTTAAATCTCGTTAATTCTATTGGTGCATATGGTTTAGTGGTAATCTGATTCTGAATATCCATAAAACATTGTTATATTTTCGATTTTGCTTTTAAGGAATTCCTGAAATTTATCGGCTAATTCTTGGCTATTATAGCCATTTGGTAGCCTCTTTTTAATTCCTATTTCCCATTAGACCATTTAGTTGACTATCTAACTTATTCATTTCGTCTGTAGATTCCAGGACTTTTTGCTCATAGTACTGTACTCAGTTTTGCTTTCGCTTGATAAGTATTAATTGATGAGTATTAAAATGAAACTTGAGATTTTGTATTCCCTCCATGGGCTTTCAGTTTTTAAACGACTCACTTGTCCTTCTTTACGTTTTTTTTCCCCTCTAAAATCTCTCCATTGAACTAGGTGATCTATCCTTAACCCTTATATAGTGTTTCCCATCAATTGGCGCATGCTGTCTTATTCATCGTAATCACCCCATTGTATTATTATTATTATTATTATTATTATTATTATTATTGTTATTATTATTACAAGCTAAGCTACAACCCTAGTTGGAAAAGCAGGTACTATAAGCCCTAGGGCTCCAACAAGGAAAATAGCCCAGTGAAAAAAAGAAATACCTAAACTACAAGAGAAGTAATAAACAATTAAAATAAAATATTTTAAGAATAATAACATTAAAATACATTCTCCATACATAAACTATAAAAAATTAAAAAGAAGACATGCTCATTTGAAGGAGTAGGAGGCCTATCATGTTGCTCAGAGAGTTTATACTTCAAATGAGAATGAATACAATTTAGCCATGAAAGAAAACCATTCGGCTACAACCCAGGCACATAATTGGTTGGCTATCCTTAAGTCTTCGCTCTTTGGTGTAGACTCAACCGTTCCTCCTTTACTTAAACCAGTTTATTAACACTCACTGTCCAAAGGAAAAGACAACTATTGGAGCTGATGTGTTTGGGAAACTAGATCTTCCTCATTTCTGTTTTCTGAGGCTAAACTAACTACATTTCGGTGCTGTGAAATTTAAACACTCTTGATTGACCTTGATGCTTATGAAGGTATAGAGCAAAATTGTATTTTTCCTTTGTTTTTTTATAAAAACTTCCGATTTTTTAGCTCCTATGTTGTGTGTTATTTTCCGTAAGTTAACAAGATGAGGTTCTTATGGCACTTGTTGGAGAATTGGTGATGATTGGTAATGGCACTCCATTATGTAAATGTGTTTGTGATAGTTCTAGTTCAGCTGATTACCGCCCAATTTCCATAACTCCCATATTTTCCAAAGTTTTTAAATGGGGTTCGGCAAACCATCTGAATAGGTATGCTGAAGGTAATCATCTGTTTACTAGTTTGCAGTTTTGTTTTCGTAAAGGCTTTGATATGATCCCCTTTTTACAATCTCAAATGTTGTATGGAAATCCCTTGATTGTAGTCAGGAAGTTTGTATGATTGGCCTTGATTTTGGTGCGGCCTTTGGCCTTGTTAATCACGAAGCCCTTGTTTTCAAACTCAAACAGTTGGGAGTGGTGGGTAGTTTTTAGCATCATCATTGAATTTTTTAGTAACACATTGCAGAGTTTGTTGTTAATGGGCATCATAGTAAAAAGTGGTAAGCGATATTTGGTGTTCCTCGGGGTAGTGTTCTTGGCCCGTTACTTTTCTTATAATATACATATGATATGTGATTTGGCTTAGATAACAAACTCGTTGCATATTCAGATGATATTACTCTCTTTCCTTAATCTCCATCTCTTGAATGTAGACTTCAAGTGGCTGAATCTCATAAGAGAGATCTAGTATAAAATAACTGCATAGTGCAAATTATAGTGCATGAAGTTAAACCCTAACAGGACTCGAAGTATGATTGTAAGTAGGATGAGGGCAGTGTGTCTTTAGCTCTGTTTGGTACAAAATTTCAAGAATGATTCTTTATACCAAATTTACTTTTAAAAAAAAATACACATTCGGTCTGTTTCTTTTACAATCACACACAAACTGGCTTATTATGGATGTCTTTTGAGATTTTCGGTGATCAATCTATCCTAAAGAAATGTTTTAATTCTTTCATTTTGCATGGTTTCAAATATTGTTTTCCTGTCTGGTCTTCAGCTACTGAATCTCTTCTTAATTTGTTGGACAAGAACTAACGGTCTATTAAATTCTTATTCCTGATATAGATATTAGCCTCTCGCACCGTCGTTCAATTAGTTCTTGATGCATGTTGCATAAGATTTATCATAATTCTGACCATCCATTGCATTCAGATCTTCCAAGACAGTACCATCCCGCTCGTAATACCAGGCATACAGCTAATTCTAATAGTCATGCCTTCTTCACCATAAGGCTCAATACTACCTAGTATTGTAGGAGTCTTATTCCAGTCATTACCATATTGTGGAATAATCATCCTAATTAGGCAGTTGAATCGTTGGAACTTCAAAAGTTCAAACTTGCTGAAAATATTTTTATGATGAGCAGGCTGACATAAATCTCTTTAGTTCAAGTATGAAAGATCTATTATAATTTTGTTACTGTTCTTAAAATATTCTATATCAATTGTTCATTATTTCTCTTGTAGTTTATTTATTTCCTTTCCTCCTTGGGCTATTTCCCCGTTGGAGCCTTTGAGCTTATAGCATCCTGCTTTTCCAACTAGGGTTGTAGCTTATATGATAATAATAATAATAATAATGATAATAATAATAATAATAATAATAATAATAATAATAATAATAATGACGTTGTGGAGAAACATTTATCACCTTTAGTTAATTGTTGCGTGGGAACTTGTTCAGAGAATGTCTCCCGACAACAAGCAACAGAGATCCACAGGGGAAGAAAGGAGACCTTAAACTCAAGAGCACAAACACCCTAGTAAATTCTTTGGTGATGCAGTTCACAAACCTTCACTCCAAATGCAAAAAATTGTACTCTGTCCAGAAGCCTGAAAACTCCACATATAAAATAAAAGTAATTTAATGCCCTACTTTAGCTTTGTCAGGTCTAAAGCTATACCACTCTTAAGCTCTGTGTTGGCTCTATCCTAGTGACCCCAGTAAGATGGTGGACAGGGATTTTACGTTATAAAATTATTGAGACAATGGCAATGGAGGGAGCAGTAATGTATTGTTGTTAAGTATAAATTAAATATATGGATCTTTACCTTTGAAGCACTCAGAATGAATACTAAGTCACTCGCTAACACTATTATATTCAAGTTATTTAGACTAACTCCTTTCGATATATTGGGTATGCTTTCCCGAGATTAAATATTCAAAATAGACAATCAATAGATAAAGGAAGTAGAAATACAAAAGGGTGTAATTAACGTAATCTAGTTACTTTATTATACAAAATTTACATTGGAAAATCGGACATCTTGACAGTGGTAAAAAGAAAAGCAAATAACTGAACCAATCAAAGAATGCAAAAATAGTGATAAAAATATGGTTGCTTTAGACTCGTGGCCTTCTGCAATGGCTAATGATTGAAGTGGGGTCGGACACATGGTCTTGCAATCCGAGACTGTACTAGTCTCTAAGAACAAAATTTATACACACAACCCACGCACTTAGCCCGAAATATGTAAAAGCCAGTTAAAACTAAATCAAGTAAAAATGAAAAATGAATCTAAGCTGAAAATGGGAGACACTTTAAGTGGCCACATGATTTACCTGCACTCCTTACTTTAATGCTGGAAAAGTACCCGTTGCCCGCTATTGGCCGTTGAATGGATTGTTTGCACCCTTGACTGGCTCACCCCTGGGATCCTCGCTTCCTTGATAGATAGGGTCTCGCTGGAACAGTTCCCAGTCTCATCTTTTTCCCTCTTTCCAGCTAATAGGACACCATAACTTCTCTGTCCTCTGTTTGGTGGGAGTCGAGTTGGGGGACACCCAGACAAGCCAGAGATGCACATATTGAATGACCAGGTTAGTCAGGTGGTCACAAACGCGGGTCGTGCAAGAAGGGGCTGACACTCTGGTTAACCGTCAGTGACAGTCACCTGGGTTAAAGGTTCAGCTAGCAAAACAGGTGATGGATGATCGTTGTGCGTAGGATAAAGCGGTTGGGGTGCCATATCGGGACTTTCGGGCAGGGCAATTTATTGTTGTAAGGAGTGAGTAGGAGGAAGGATTTTGTGCAAAATACGAAGAGATATCTTGCTGTTCTAAGGGCCCGGCCAGACCAAGCGCGGCAAGCGGGGAGGTTAGCGGCAACAGGTTCCAGCTGATAATTGAAACCTTAAGTATCTATCTTATGTAGGTGGCCAGATAGGAGATGCGGGAAGCCTCAAGCCGCTGCAGTTGCCGCCAGACTATGTTTCATGTTTTAAAAAATCGCGGCGGCTTGAGCGTCTTCACCCAAGATTACGCCATTTTTCATCAGTTCCTGAAGGGGTACGCGTTCAATTGTTTGTTTCCAGCCATTACTAATCAACAATTTATTGTGAGGTGTTTCGGAGAGCAAAAATGGATTAAATAAATGGAAGTTATGGCAATCAATTGCAAATGGATGGTAATAAAATAGTGGGTAGGCCTACGCTTTTTTGTGCTTTGCAACCTATTTAATCACCATTTAGTTATATATATATATATATATATATATATATATATATATATATATATATATATATATATATATATATATATATATATATATATATATATATATATATATATATATATATATATATAAAAGATATAGAGAAAATTTCAAATGTGAAAAGAATCGTATGTACATTTAAACATATCTTATGCAAATGCTAGTTAATTCTGGAATGTAAGGGACAATGATTTTTCGTGAACTTTATCATATCTGAAGCAATTATAATAGCTGGTAAAAAAGAGATTGAGGTTGTCTATAGTTCGACGTTTGTTTTTTTGAGTCTGAATCCAGGAAGGATGTTCCCATCAAAGAATCTAAAGACTTGTGAAATATGCAGATATTCATTAAATCTGTCGCCGTACAAACGAGACTGGCAACATTAATTTCAAAATTAACTTATTTTCCCTTCTCTGTTTATTAAAATCGTGAATCCAGACTCTTGTGTAATTTATAGTTCAGATTAAAATAACTATTTTCAATCGGAAGTAATTTCCTACTCAAACACCATCGTCATGTTTACGAGGAAGGCTGTCAGCTGGGAGTGAGGAGGCAAGAGAGGTGTGGCGGTTCCGGTGTGGCCACCCAACATTTTGTTGCTGGCTTGCCGCCGAGTCATGCCGCTAACCTCGCCGCTCAACGCGCTTTGGTCTGGCCGGGCCCTAAGGGGATGTAGGCTGCATACATAGTAATCCTACCTATTCTGGCATACTAAATACTAATAATTTAAATGAATAATTAGCACCGGGCTGGTGCTATGGGCATTTATCTTAAAATTAATCAGACGAATATGTACTGAGAGGTAAAAGCTGCTTATATGTCAGCAGTGCTAAAGTTATATTCAAAACCAGTGTAATGATTTATCTCGACACGTGGTTTAAGAAAGGAACGTACGCAGGCTTATTCACAAGTTAAATTCAGCGGTCTACCGTATTTCAATACAGAAAACGTAAAGTCTGGGAGCCTAAGCTTTAGGGGGTAGCCATTGGAAGCAAGACCAAAATGCTGAATTATTATTATTATCACCATTATTATTATTATTATTACTATTATTATTATTATTATTATTATTAGTAGTAGTAGTAGTAGTAGTAGTAGTAGTAGTAGTAGTAGTAGTAGTAGTAGTAGTAGTAGTAGTAGCTAAAATACAGCCCTGGTTGGAAAAGCAAGATGCTATAAGCCCAAGGGCTCCAACAGGGAAAAAATAGCTCAATGAGGAAAGGAAATGAGGAAATAAATAAACGATATAAGAAGTAATGAACAATTGAAATAGAATATTTTAAAAACATTAAAACAGATAATTCATATATAAACTATAAAAAGACTTGTCATTCTGTTCAACATGAAAGCAGTTGCTGAAACTTTGAACTTTTGAGGTTCTACTGATTCAACTACCCTATTAGGAAGATCATTCCACAACTTGTCACAGCAGGAATAAAATTCTAGAATGATGTGTAGTATTGAGCCTCATGATGAAGGCCTGACTTAGAATTAACTGCATGCGTAGTATTATAAACAGGATGGAACTGTCAGGGAAGATGTGAATGTAAAGGATAGTCAGAATTATGTATGAAAAAAAAATCTCATGCAACATGCATAATGAACTAATTGAACGATGGTACCAAAAATCAATATCTATATCAGGAATGAGAAATTTAGTAGACCGTAAGTTAATGCCCAACAAATTAAGATGAAAATCAGCAGTATAAAAACAGAAAGGTGAACAATACTCGAAACAAGGTAGAATGAAAAATCAAAACACTTCTTCAGAATAGATTGATCACCGAAAATCCTAAAAGACTTTCTCAATAACCAAATTTTTGTGCAATGAAGATACAGACCTAATGTATTTCTCAAAAGTAAATTTTCTGTCGAGAATCGCACCTAAAATTTTAAGAGCCATACAAAGTTAAGTTAAAGAAACTATCAATGCTGAGAACCGGATGTTGAGGAGCCATTGACCTACTTACAATCATACTTTGGGTTTTGTTAGGATTCAACTTCATACCCCATAATTTGCACCATGCACTAATTTTAGCTAGATCTCTGTATAATAAGGGATTCGGCAGCCCCAAATTTACATTCAAATGGAATTGATGCAAAGAGAGTAAAATCATCTGCAAATGCAACAAGCTTGTTTTCTAGGCCAAACCACATGTCGTGTGTGTATATAGTATAAAAAGTAATGGGTCAAGAATACTACACTGAGGAACACCAGATACATTCCTGTACTTACTATGGTGCCCATCAACAACAAGTCTTTGTGATCTATTACTTAAAAATTCAATGATGATGTTAAGAAACGACATACCCACTCCCAACTGTTTGAGTTCGAAAACAAGGAACTCATGTTTAATATTGTTAAAGGCAGCACTGAAATCAAGGCCAGTCATATGAACTTCCTGACCACAATAGATGGATTTCTGTGCAGCATTGCAGATTGTAGAAATGTCAACACATGCTCCAAGGTCTTTATGAAAACCAAATTGCAAGCTATGGAACAGATTATTACTTTCAACAAACTTATTAAGACGTTTTGCCAAAAGCCGCTCAAAAACTTTAGATAATATGGGAGTTATGGAAATTGGGCGGTAATCAGTTGGACTTGAGCTACCACAAACACATTTACAAAGAAGAGTAACATTACCAATTCTCCACCAGGTGCTAAAAGCTCCTCGTCTTGCTAAATTGCGCAAAATAACAGAGAACTTTGGAACTAAGAAATCTGCAGTCTTTAGAAATAAATAAATAGATAAATAAAAAAAGGAAAACTGCCATTTGGGTCTACACCTCCATAAGCACCAAGGTCCATCAACAGAGCTTTAATATCACGAAACCGAAAAGCTAAGCTAGTTAGTTTAGTCTCAGAAAAACACGATTGAGGACGTTCGAGTCTCTCATTACTCTGTTTACTGTCAAACACATCAGCCAAAAGGATTGCGTTTTCCTTTGGACAGTGAGTGACAGAGCCATCTGGTTTAAGTAAATGAGGAACTATTGCACCTGCACCAAAGAGTGCATATTTAAGGGTAGTCCACCACTTATGTTCCTGGACTATACAATAAATGGTTTCTTGTCATGTTGAAATTGTATTCCTTTTCAGTTGAAGTGAAAACTCTCTGAACAATAGCTCTAAGCTGAGTATAGTTAGTCCAGTCAAATCTAACCTGTTACCCTTTCAAAGATGACAGACCTCCTGCTTCTCCAAATAAGCAACAATCATCATTGAACCATGGTTTGTCCTTCACTCGGTACTTTAGCACACGAGAAGGGATACGCCTATCCATCAAGTTGACTAGATTCTCATTCAAAGGGACAACAGGATCAACACTACTATACAATTGTGACCAATTCAAGCCCAAAAGATCATGCAAAATTTCATTCCAAAGAAGAGTGAAGAAAACTTCTTCACAGACGTCAAAAGTTACTATGAAGGTAGTATGTTAGCCAGGGCACCAGACACCCGTTGAGATACTATCAATAGCGAGTTATTGGGTCCTTCGACTGGCCAGGCAGTACTACAATTGGATCCCTTTCTCTGGTTACGACTCATTTTGTCTTTGCCTACACATACATCGAATACTCTGGCCTATTCTTTTCTCATTCTTATCTGTCTTCTAACACCTGATAGTTCTAACATCACCGAACATTATTTTATTCTTTGCTTAAGGGTAAACTACTGCAATGTAGCCTAACTGTTCAGTAGCTACTTTCCTCTTGGTAAGCGTAAAAGAGATTTAGTTATATAAGCAGCTCTTCTAGGAGAAGGACACTCCAAAATTAAACCATTGTTCTCTAGTCTTAAGTAATGGCCTTCCACTGTCTTGATAGGATATTGCAGTTCGAGGAGCAAACCGATCAGCTAATATGATGCCCAGACATTTTCTAACTGTTGCAGTAATGTGTATTATCGGTATATTACGTGAATTGAAGAACTCTACAACTACCACAGTATGAACACAAGCTGATTTTTATTAGCTCTTGAGGCTCGTTCGACCCAAGATTGCCAAGCAACAGCATGTGCTATTTGCAGCTGCCATCTTTGTTTACATCTGACGCCATGATTGCGGTTTATGCGATCTGCTTCCCCTGAAGTCGAGAAGCCAATTGCTGCCAATGTCTCGAGCAACAACCACTCATGCTTTCCATTTTGGGCAGCAACTGGCGAAAAAAGGGATCAAGTAAAGATAAGCACCCCTGCATGGCCCAGGGAGTGCTTATCTTTACTTGCTCAAATATGGGAGTGCTTTCCTTTACTTGCACAATTTCGAGAGTGCTTTTCTTTACTTGCTCAAAATTATTTAATTTGTTCTGACAGGTTGTTTTCTCTTTTGAATAGTTCAAATAGTTGCGTTAACGAGTTGTTTTCTCTTCTTATTTGAGGATATCATTTTGGCTGTTCTGATAGATTATTTATGTTCTGACAGGTTGTTTTCTCTTCTGAATAGTTTAAATAGTTACATTAACGAGTTGTTTTCTCTTCTTATTTGAGTATATAATTTTTGCTGTTCGGATAGATTTTACTTTTTAGCATGATATACCTCAGAAAGTCGTATAAAGTCTTGAGAGAAACCCTTAACATGGACCGTTCGCTGTATGAAGAAATTCTTAAGCCACTGTTGGTTGAGGACCCGACTCCTGCAATTAACTGGATGAAGCAGCAGAAACTTTTGAGAGCTGAACTAAAATGCCCTCATTGTAGCATTTTAATGAAGTGGACAAAACGTTCTTCAATACAAGACAAGTATGTCTGGAAGTGCCAAGTTAAGGAATGCAGTAAATATAAGCATTACGAATCAATTCGCAAAGATTCGTTTTTTTATCGCTCAAAGCTTTCTTTACAAAAGTGGATTGAAGGAATCTTCTACTGGTGTCAGGAACTGAGTGTTTTGCAGACCGTACAGTTATTGAATGTTTCAAAAGTGACAGTAATTGACATGTTCAGCTTTTTTCGTGAAATTTGCTTGAAACATTTTGAAAGGAACCCTATCAAGCTTGGTGGACCAGGCACAACGGTACAAATTGATGAATCTTGTTTTAGCCATAAACCAAAGCACCATAGAGGACGTTCTCCCCAGAATCCACTATGGGTATTTGGAATAGTAGATCCTACTTCATCACCATCCCTGGGTTATATGGAGATTGTTGATTCGCGCAATGCCGAAACACTGTTGCCGATAATTAGGAAAGTAATGCCTGGAACAATTATTCACAGTGATCAATGGAAAGCATACAGGAACATTGAAAGGGACCTTGGATATACGCATCATACAGTTAACCACTCCGTGAATTTTGTTGACAGGACTACAGGCGTTCATACACAAGCAGTAGAGAGCTACTGGAACAAACACAAAATAAGAATAAAACGGATGATAGGATGTAAACGAGAATTTTTGAACTCTTATTTGCATGAATTCATGTGGAGCGAACGTAACAAGAACGACAAGTTTCATATATTTTGTGAAACTA
Organism: Palaemon carinicauda; assembly: GCF_036898095.1. NCBI lineage: Eukaryota > Metazoa > Arthropoda > Malacostraca > Decapoda > Palaemonidae > Palaemon > Palaemon carinicauda. Next base: position 30,988,673 of record NC_090739.1, read on the forward strand.
TAGCAAGACAGTATTATTTTAATTAAATTTTTACAAGTATTTTTGATTTCTGGACTCGACATCTTATTTCAGTGTTGTATATTTCATTTTATATTTCATATATCAATAAAATTTCAAAATAATTTATTGTTTAAAGTTTAAACCATAATTATAATAATGTGCTTATCTTTACATGCTCAAATATGGGAGTGCTTATCTTTACTTGCTTTTATTCAAGACCAGGGAGTGCTTATCTTTACTTGCTCAAATATGGGAGTGCTATTCTTTACTTGCACAAATTCGGGGGTGCTTTTCTATACTAGTCAGTTATGGGGGTGCTTATCTTTACTTGATCCGAAAAAAGCCTAATGTGATTCCAGCTCTAAAGTTCACTTGTTTGAGGTACACTCGGGCACGCTGTTCTTCCTTTTTTAAGTGTTTATAATTTATATAATATGAAAGTTCTAATCTGATAAGCTACTATTCTTGAAATAGTTTTTCTTAATTTTTTATTACTTCTCTTGTAGTTTATTTCCTTGTTTCCTTCGTCACTGGGCTATTTTGCCTTTTGGAGCTCTTGGGCTTATAGCATCTTGCTTTTCCAACTAGGGTTATAGCTTAGCAAATAATAATAATAATAATAATAATAATAATAATAATAATAATAATAATAATAATAATAATAATAACACACAGATGATGTGTTACTATTGGTATCGAGGAGTCAACACAAGTAATATCCTAGTTGTAATGTGATGCATAATACAAATACTTTATGTATTACCTGTAAATTATAAAAGGCAAATAATATATTGTATTCCTTGAATTTTATAATTTATCTATCAACTATTTTGATTGCTATAATTAATTGTAATTATATATATATATTTTTCTTTTTGCAGAATAGTATATGTAAAGTAAAATTCTGATAAATTTAATGAATGTGTACGTTCATTGTTCGATGATATAGTTTGCTGGCTTTATATTAGGCAACGACCGCCATCAAATATCCACAGTACATGTTTTAAAAGAACAACATTAGATTATTGAAGTAATTTTTGAAATTTAATGAAGAAATTAAAATAACTATATAATGAATAATTATTTGAAGCAATTCTACTGAACCGTATTTCTTTGATTAGTGTTATAAGAGATGCATGTAAACATTCCACTGTTTATAATGAGGAATTACTCTCAGCATATTTCGACTTGTATACATTATATGACATTTTACTCTTTACCCATACTTTAAGAGTATATTTAATACTTTATAAGCCACTGTTGATTATATATATTTGACATCTCCTAAATTAAAGAGAAAACGCTCATGTTAATCCAAAAATGGTCCATACGGAAATTCAACGTTGCTTGGTTTGAAATAAAAGCAGCTCTTGCAAAAATAATAACTTTGCAGATATGATAGAGTAGCAATAACATAATTTAAATATAAAAGACTAATACAAAATATAAAAATTCTGCATGATATATTCTTTATTGTAGAAGGTGGAATAAATATGGAATACTCGATGGTTTCAAAAGTTGCCACCAGGGGAAGTCTCTTCTGTAGTGGAAAGCATGTAAGTAAACTCGTGAATAGTCTCTTAGCAAATTTTATCAGTTATTTCACATTTATATACCACTTGTGGTCAATTTTGTTCATACAGCACTATTAAGGGCAATGAAAGCCATCACTATTTGGGTGTAATATATGCCAAATTCTCCATATTACCAAAGAAATACATGTAAACAATAGTGTCGTGTGCCGGATTCGTTCCATAAACGTGTTCGTTTTTCTAACGAAAGCAAGGTATTTATTTCTTGCGTGAGAGAAATTCTGTCGTTTTCATTCATTGATTCTATTTACTTTAAGATTTTGGTTACTATGTAGTTTCCAATAGCACGTGGAGTTATCTTGTGCCGTCATTTAATCCAGTCCAATGTTTTAACAAACTCCATAGCTTGTATCTTTAGCTATATAAATGTCTCCCTTGTTTTCAACATAACCTTTGATAGCACGTGACTGGTATCGGGAACTTACCTATGGACATCAATTTTACCTTCACGACATTGGGATATTCGTTACCGGTAAATATGTTTATTGTTGTCATTTAAAGTTGGAGTCTGGAAAACTAGTGTCTTAGGGGTTCTGGTCGGAAAGTAAACGAATACAACACTGAGGTAAACTAAGTATACGGTCTGAAGGGGTGGTCGTATGCGGCCTTAACTAGGATACAGAGCTAAGTCTTAGGGGTCCGCATTCCGCAGTGGTGCCTAGCTCCGTTGTAGGTAAAGATATCGTGAACTTGAGTTTAATTCCCCCTTGTAGTGCAGTATGGCTTTTAGGTAGTGATTTCTTTAATGTGTTATGCGGTACGCCAAATATTTTCATCAATCGTGAATGCATCAGGAACATGTCTTTGTAACAGATGTACTATACTGATATTGTATTTTTTCTACTTATTGTGGCAAAATCACACCAATTACACATTTTGGGGCATATTTTTATTTTCGTGAACAGTGTACTGGGTTTCATTGTAGTGTATTACAGGGCAATGTAACCTAGGAAAACAACTACTTTTTCTTATAGAAAAAATTACGCTCTTTTCGAAAATGACACTCGGTCCCGTCGCAAATTGATAGTTTCAGAAATATATATACATCTATATCCTCCAATAATGGGGGACCCCCAGTGGGAACTTGGGGTTTTGGGTGGGGAAACCATACGGGGAATCGATATATAAACGTAAAACAAGCCTTTTCTTCTCTATACATTACCTTCTTGAAATTATAATAACCGGAGGAAAATACAAAACACTATATCTGGATAAACTTTGGAGGCGCCGTTACAAAGATTGTGTCATGAAAAATACAGTAACCAGTGCTGCCAACGAACGATGTAGATCAAATGTTATTTTGTGACCTGTCATACTACTAGGCTAGGTTAGGTGGGTTTGTTAGGTTCTGTGCCCTTTTTGTACTTTATATATATTGAGTATAGCTTATCTGGAGAAATTATTTTAAATACATATGGATTTATCATTACTATCTTTAGTAATGTCAGCGTGCCGTCGGTAACTCTGTGTACCATACGTCAACGTTGGTAACACTGTGTATTATTGGTAACGTTGCTAATGTTATCATTCGTTCGTAAGAGAAGTGACACCGTGCAACTCAAAGTTATCCGAATTGGTTAATCTGTTTGTTTCCGATTGAAATGAACATCAAATTCGGTTAATTAAAGTTATTTACTATAGGAAAACAATAATATATCGTTTCCCCAGTATGTTTTCCCCACCCAAAACCCCGAGTTCCCACTGGGGGTCCCCCATATGTAGGATATAGATGTATATATATTTCTGAAACTATTCATTTGCGACGGAAACGAGTGTCATTTTTGAAGAGAGCGTAATTTTTTCTATAAGAAACAGTAGTTTTTTTCCTAGGTTACATTGCCCTGTAATTCACTACAAAATTACCGTGTACTGTGCATGTTGCGATCCTTACGAGCTGGCTGAATGTTTGTTTGCCTGGTTAATTCCTAATCCAATGTTTGAGGTTTATGCACGACAGTGGCTACCTGTATATGTATGATGACGGCCAGTTAGGAATACATTGATGGTAGGGTGATAACTACGTCTTATTTTCCCCCCCCCCCCCCTCCCATGTAATGATACTGCTTTTAGGTTAGGTGGAACCTGGTTGGTGTTCTTGTGTGGAGGTTTAAAAAAAAAGAAAAAAAAAACCTGACTGGTTGTTTGTAGTACAGCGCCCACGTCTTACGAAAAATTAAAAAAATGTGCAGAAAATTTCCATTTTCTATGCAAGTAGGAATAACTGGCCGCTTATATGCAAAGGCTACCATCATTCTACCCCTTATGAGTTTTCCTTTGAAAAGCATGCACTTGTTTGCATGAAGTGTTGTTACATCTGCACCTAATTCATAAATTCAGTTTTAAAGAAAGGTTAAATATTGTTAGTCCTACCCAGCCATTTTTATGTGAAAAACCAATTTTCCTTTAGTTTTTTTGTTTTGTGTTTTAATGTTATTACCTTCCGCAAAATGATAATTTCCTTAATTACCGAACAGTAATGACGGAGCCCAGATGTGTAATGAGCTTTGGGTGGGCTTAAATGAAAATTTGAACAGATTACAGCAGATAATAACTGCAGAAACAAACAAAACAACTTTATAGAAAATAAAAATTCATGCTCTAATAAGGGGGTGAAACAACACTTGCGGACTACCCACTCATCTTTAGGATCTGATTTCTCTTGAGGTCTGTGTTGCATTGAATGCAGAATTTTCTGGTTATAACATGGTCTTATTCTATAGGGAATTGGGGTCAGGTTCAGGGTTACGGCAACATCTTAGGCTGATAGTTTGTCTGCAATGAGTTATTTGGATAGAATGCATTTTGTTGGGACAGGCGACAGTACTTTTTAAATCTTTTTTCTTCGTGGAAAATGTTCTTTATCGTGATCCGATATACCACAATATTAAGTTATTTTATCATTTTACATATGATTTACCTTTACCACACCAGTATTTTTCAAGTTCAACCCCCTCTGCATACAAGTCACTGGTAGCTCCTGGTTAGTTTGAAAATTTCCCGATAGATAGAGCCCGTGTCGTCCCACACTTTGAAAAGTTTGTTTTTACAATTTAATGCTGTCCCATCAATATACATTCTTACCTCTCTGTTAAGTTTTTAGTTTGTTGGGACATGTCCTTGGCAGTGGCATTTAATACTGCTGTAATAATTATCATGGAATGTTAGGTAGGGAAAAGATTTATAAATCATTGGTTGCTGAAGCCACATCCAAGTTACTCTTAAAATAAAATTTCCCCCAAGCATTGCTTACAACCTGACTAAAATAATTCCCGTTGGGTGGTACTCCGTTCGCCTATCAGCTGGTGGCACAAGCTTGGAAATTTAGTGATGTTCAGACTTACGTTTTCGCTAACACTAGCAATCTAAAGGGGTGTATGTATGATAGCAGTCACCTGTATGTACTATTATGTCTAACTTAGATAACGGCAGTGTAAGGGATTGCAGGGGTGTCTGTCCCCCCACCCCCTCTCCCAGTTAGGTAAGTAGGTAAGGACACTGCTTGTAGCGTAGGTAAGGGGAAGGTTTCATTAGATGTTAATTTTTAATGAACGTGTGATATAGAAAGGCTCCAATCTTAATTCTTCCCCCTTATTAAGATTGCAGTTCGATGGGGCACTAATTTTGTTATATGTACAGTGAGCCCTCGTTTATCGTGGTAGATAGGTTCCAGACCCGACCTCGATAGGTGAAAATCCGCGAAGTAGTGACACCATATTTACGTATTTATTTAACATGTATATTCAGACTTTTAAAACCTTCCCTTGTACGTAGTACACTACTGTTAACAAACTACCCTTTAATGTACAGAACACTTAATGCATGTACTACAGTACCCAAAACTAAAACAGGCGCAAATATTAAAGGCGATTTTATATCATGCGTTTCCTAAACACGCCAAAAAGCACGATAAAAAATGGCAACCAATGTTTTGTTTACGCTTATCTCTGATCATAATGAAGAAACAAACGCATTTACACATCTGTGTATAGGTTAGTTTTTGCATCGATTATATTGATTATTCAGTACAGTATGTTGATTTTGTTATTACCAATGTTTTACTTAATTTTTCTTAGGACTTCCAAATTAAATTTTATTCTTTATGACGCCACCTGAAACGACGGCGTCATAAAGTACGCTCGGTAAACAAACGAAGGCATTTAACGCACATGATGAAAGTGATAAATAATGATATTACAGTAAAAGCTTTTAGAAAATGTTATTACAAATATTATTTACCGTATCTATATAAAATCATGCATACGTAGCAAAGCAGGAAAACAATTTAATTTACGAGGGAGGGGGAGGGAGTTGTTTTACGCACGTAAATGTATATGTTAAACAAAAAAAATAGCCCCATTTCATATAAAATAGGTTATTACAAATATTTTACTTTATCATATTACAGTAGTCTGTATAATACTGTAAAGTTCAGTACAGTATGTTGTTGTTATAGTCGTGGCGATGAAATTCTCACGAAACAAAAACACGGCATTTGATTACAACAGCTGATTCATTCATTCTCTCTCTCTCTCTCTCTCTCTCTTTTCGTGTTATACAATACTTACATATATATGAAGAAACTAAAATTAGTTTTCTTAGTGTCAATTAAATACAAAACGAAAAAATTATGCCGAGTTTACATCCATTTCAATCGTTGCTAAAAATACGGCATCCGATTTCATCAGCAAACCACTATTTTTTGGGAAACATAATTTTATTCTAGAAAATTGCTACTCTTTAGATAGTTAATTGCACATTAAGAAAGCGTGTACTTTTGTTTTTAAAATTCGGGTGTGTTTTAAAAATCGAGTATTGTTGACTTTTTGTTTTACTTTTGGCTGTGATTAGATCAGCTGACGTCTAGCTGCCGCTCTTGAGAGTGTACGAATACAATAACAAAGTATCGTTTATACCATTTCTTAACTTATTCAAACCGTCTACAGTGTACAGTTGATATTACATAAGCACCAATGTGTTATAACCTATAAAAATTTTTCGTTTATTACATTTAAAACAACACTCTCTCTCTCTCTCTCTCTCTCTCTCTCTCTCTCTCTCTCTCTCTCTCTCTCTCTCTCTCTCTCTCTCTCTCTCTCTCTCTCTCTCTCTCTCTGTGGGCTACTTTTCACTACCTCCCATTCCTTACCTCTCTATCTCTCTAACAAATGATATCTTTGTTGCTCAAAGTTTCATTTATATTGAAAATCAATCATGATTCAATTTTTCTTACTTTCTCCAATCTCGCACCATCGGTCACATCGCGGTATTTTCGAAATTTCCGGAAAATCCGCGATATATGTATATATAGTACATGCGTTATGAAAAAAATCCGCGATGGTCAAACCGCGAAGTAGGATAGGCAATATCTAATTAAGATGTTTTGGAGGATTAAGCCAGTGTCAGTCAGCTAATCCAAACGACTGTTCTTCTCCATGTGCTTGTAGGCCTGCTTTTGTTGTCCATATGATTTCCAAAATTTTTCAGGATTTTGTTTTTTTTCCCACCTCTGTTCGAACATGCACTTCCCTCAGATTTCCCATTATCAGACTAAATAGTATATCAAACAGTTCTGCCTTAACCTTTATTAACACGATAGGATAAGAATTTAATTTCATTGTATTACGATATTGAAAGCAAATACCTAATGTGTTTTGAATATAAAACGGGCCCCTTATTCTCTTTGAATAAGTTACACTTATGGCAGAAGCACTTCCTGTTTTGTTTTTCCGAACTATCGTGAGGGAAGAGGATCCTGTGAAAAGTGCTTAGGTAACGAAAGGAACAAAATTAATAGAATTTTCCCACCAGTAGTGTATGGGATTAAAAAAAGTGTCCCTGTATTTGTAAATATTTATTTAATTATGCGAGTTCCAACATCTTGTCTGATACTGTATAGTATTCTTTAAAACTCAAGTTTGATTGGTTCTTGCTTATAATTTAACATTTTCATTGTTTCTCTGCTCTAGCAAGCAGTACTTGTTGCAATACACATTAACCGTGTTGGCAATTATTTTGACATTCAGATGATATAGCATAGTGTACTGTATTCAAATATACTGAAAGTCATTAGAAACAACTAACCGCGTGAGTCTACTAGCATGTAAAGTGGAAGCAGTATGCATGTATGTATGTGGTCGTATGATGAGATTATCACTTGTAACGACAGATTGGCATGGAGGGCATAGACACACTACATAATTCATCTGAAATTAAACAATTTTTTGAGATGATTACATTGACAAATTTGTAATTGTGTCAAACATCTCTTATAGAGAGCCAGCAAGGATAGGGTTTGCTTGGTGCTTATCCACTCTTGCAGAGGTTCGACTATTCAGTTCAGTTGCTGAGTGGAGAGATTCGCCTTTCCATCGCCACCTACTTACCATTCTTCTTTATTCTAATTCTTTTATTTTCTTCTATTTTTTCCACATCCGATATACATATTCTTTTCCTTTCTCTATTTCTTCTTTCTTAAACAGAACGTTTCCTATTATCATCATCTTTTCCTCTTTGTACGGCTGATGTAGTTCTATTATTTTCCTTCTCTTGTTGCTGAGGGCTGAACAGTCAAGAATGAAAAGGGTGAGGTCTTCAGTCTGTCCCACATAGCTTCAACTGTCCCATGTCCACTATTGTTAGACTTAAACCTTTTCAGCAAACCGATAGTACACATGATCATCAACGTCTGGGTCAATCATGCGTCACGACTGAAAACCAAGACCACTACATCTAGATCACCCTTTTGAGAAATCAGTTCCATCCAGCAGCGATGACGGCTTCATCAATTGTTGGGAGAAGTTTAAGAATCAGTCCTTAAACTGTGAGGTGCCATTAATGTGATAGTGGTATGAGCATAGTTGCAGACATCGACGGGCATGTTTGGATTGGTGCAGATATCCTCGGATACAGACATTTTCGCCACCCTTATATCCCCCAGGACAATCTCCCCACCTGTGTATCCCCCAGGACAATTTCCACACCCTGTATATCATAAGCACAAAACAATTGGATTAGAATTCTTTAAAAGACAATACAGTATCCCCAAATACTGTAATTATTAAAGGGGTGGAGCGTGCGCAGCTCGTGTACCGCTTGCCAAAACATAGGAGCAGTGATGTTGTTCTTATTTGCGAGCAAAGCGTGCCATGGCAGAGCAAAAGCCATCAGCATTCCTTGAAAAATATTCCCGATAGTAATAACGGATTTGCAATGCATTGTTGTGCAATTAATTTAGTCATCAAAAGGCTTACCTTTTATTTCTTTATAGTGCTTATAAGGTTATAGTGGGGAAAATGGCCTGGATCTATCATCATAGGTGGACACACAATGGCAAGGATTTCTCCACTTATGAATCCAGACTCTACTTTGGTCATAATGAGGTGGAAGCTAATCCCTGGGACATGATCAGCATGTTTTACAAAATTCCTTTGTATATCTTTCGATGCCTCCTTACTGCCCAGACGTTCCTTTGATGTTCACATAGGAAGTTTTGAGACCTATATTGTCTTTAACAGGGTGGCCAATTAACGTTTGCTCTTACACCAGCAAGGTCCCTGACCCCATACAGCAGGGCACATCATAGACTTTCTATGACAAAACAACATCGCTGCCATTGCATTTGTTCTCCTGATTTGGCACCTGTTGAGCGTGTTTGTTAATGTGGTGAGAAGAATTGCCAATGTGGCTTTGCCCCTCAACTTGCCACGGTTGGAAGCCATTCTCAGGATCTTTTCAGGAGGGTCTTCTTTTCCCTGGAGATGTGCTGTTGTTATTAATCCTGATAGTGGACACTCAATACTGACATCTTCTTTGTTGTGTTCCTGTATGAACTTTTTCTTTAACACCATCTCTGTAGAAGCCGTCTTGCCTTTTTATTAAATGCAATGCAGCTGTGCAGCGTTTCATTCTCTCCTTTCCTTAACTGATTACTTATCTGCTATATATTTTTCATGTATGCTGAAACGTATCTGTAAACTATCCCATTTTATCAGTGATGCATTTCTAATGACTCATTACATTTTGCTGTAGTGTATGGTACCTGTACATAAATTTTTCAAAGTTGTGGAAGTCTGAACCTTCTGGTTATATTACCTTCGTTTCAAGAGGCAACTTCCTTGTTTCTTGTGGTAAAGCATACATATGAGCTTGGAAGTGGCTAAAAAAGAATTAATAGTAGGTTTGGATGTACCAGGGCTTGATAAGGGAACACATGCTTGAATAGATACTGATGAATTGAATGAAAGCCTCTTATCTATGCACTGTACACTTTAAATTTTGTTGCAGTCATAAAACTTTTTGAGTACCATTATTAGATGGTTTCCTGTTGGAAAAATACATACATGTCACTGCTACACTTTATGCAAAGGCCTGAGAGAAAGGTTTCTTCAGTTATCAAATGAAGCAATGGTGACATCACGTTTTTTTTTTTTACTAAAAATTAACAATACCACACCCAGCCTTAGGGAGCCGACTAAATTTTGTGGCTATGCGGATGCTGGTGGGCACATAGTGTCATCGCATCTTCAGACATTTTAGGCTAATATTAGGTAATACACTACTAGAAAAGGTCAGGATTACACAAGTTAGTTATAGCTCATGGTGAAGTATGAGATTGTGTATTATAAAAACAAAGGGCTTGGGTGTTTCTATAGCGAAAATAAAAACAAAAAAATGGGAATGTGGATGTTTATTGAGAAATGATACTATGCAGTACATACTGTAATGTAATTATAAGGTTCATTAAATACCTGTGTTGTTTTCATTGTATAAATATCTACAAGTACTATTATGGTTACCTGGCTAATAATAGAAAATGTCAGTATTTTATACCATTCTGAATGTTGCTTCAGTGAAAGAAAGCCAATATCCCAATGCAGTATGTATATGAATGGTTTGGGGAGTGGGCAGCAGTATTTTAGACCATAATGAAATTTGTTCATAAATGTACATATTTAGAAACCTTGCAATTTATAGATAATTTTATAGATAATTTATTGTGAAGTTGAACATTAGGTTTAACTGTTAATGCCGAGACCTTATATCAAGGGGTTTCACCTGAAGAATCCTATTTTTGCTATGAAACCATTGGGAATTGATCTCTTGTTTCAATGGTAAGGGTTTGCTTTATTTAATTTCAAAAGACTATGAAATTGCTAAAAATTACACAATTTTATGGTACAGTATTGTCCAATTGTGTATTCTAAACTGCCAGGGTTGTTAATGAGTGTCAGTATCCTGTTTTTATTAAGTGCAGTTTGTTTTCTTGTCTCGATTGTATTTGTACTGAAAACACTGATTGCCTGAGGAAAAGACATTCTTTGTCTGATTTTTTAATATAATTATGATGTAAGTGTATGCAGGGCCAAAGCATTAATATTTCTTTTTAATTTTGAATTCATTTTATTTTCAGCCTTCGCCAAGATGACGAACCCTAAAGGTTTACGCCGCGGTACGCGGAACATGTTCTCTCGTGGATACAAGAAGCGAGGAACTGAACATCTCTCTACTTTTTTGAGGGTTTACAAAGTTGGAGACATCGTTGACTTGAAGGTATGTTGGAAAATTGTGTACAGGGATTTTTTCTGTTTATTGATTGGTTAAGTCTTCCTCATGAATTGGTTTTTAGCTCGCTTGCCATTAAATGAATTTTTAAGGTTAGATGTTTTCAAAATGTATTTTTTTGTGTGTGTGTGTGAAAGTCAGGTCTATTGTTGTAAACGATTGAAAGATTTCCTCTTTCAGTACTCCTTAGGAATGCCTGTTTCTTATACACAGTCAATAATAAGTGGAACATAAGCCAATGTTGTATAGATTCCTTTTCTCATGCCTCTAATGTAAATATAGGTATAGCAATCTGTGTATTGAGGTGTTGAAACAACAATTTTCAGCACATGTAAAGGCTGTGAAATCTGCATGATTATGACCTATAGTTTAACACTTTGGTCCCATATTAAATGTTGAGGTATCAATATTTTATGAAAAAAAAATATTTTTATTTCAGTGCATGTGCTGAAAACTAGAAATTCAGGGAGAAATGAGTAGAGTAGAATAATGAGAATGCACATTTTAATCCATCTATTGTGTAATAGATGCTAGATTATCCTTCATAGTAATGTCTTATTGAGGAATAGCTCTTTCACTCTACTTCCTTTATCGTTGTGGAAAAGAAACCTAGGATGTTTTTTGTAGCTTTACGCTGACATGTTCCCCACAAGAAGAATAGTGTACATCAATGAATTATCAAACAATTTAAAAAGATTTGGCTTCATGCAAAGTAAAGTACCCTCTCCGCATCCATGTAAATAGACAAGAGGGTCACATGAGAAGTTGTCTGGTTTCAAGACTGGGCTTGATAAAATGGAATGGAATAGTCCCAGATGTGGAGGATTATGTGTCCATACTGAAAACAATCCTTTGGCTAAACGTATACGATACCAGTCGGTATGAGCACGGAACATGCGTCTGTTTGGCTTACCCAGACTGAAACTACAAGAATATTGAAACTTGTGATGGGTTTTTGGCAACAGTCATTAATGTGGAATTGGGGAAGAGTGAATAGGGAAGTGATCTAGTGTAAAGGAATTCGCTTGCCAGTTGCTGAATGCCCTCGTCAAACTGCCTCAGTCCCTGGCTGTTGACCCAAATTTTTTTTGTTCATCCATACCAGGTTTCAAACCTTTTCACTCAGATTTATAAGACAAAAAATATTTTGTTTACAGTAAAATAAGTCACTTATTAACTGAACACTTCTTCAAATATTGTCTGCTCTACTTGTAATGAAGTGCAACCATAAAACTTCATACAGTCTGTGGGTAACGTGGTCATGTTAGCTTGGTTTGGATTGATGGAATTTGCTCAGGGTCTTCCATATCTCGTAACTATTAAGGTGAAGTCTGCGATAAGTCAGGTACAGTGTAGTATATAGAAGTTTAAATACTCTAGTAGCCTTTCTTTAGATTAAAATGGTTTTGCCTAGAATTAATTTGTAGGGTTAAACAAAAAGATCCAGTACAGGTTGACCATCACTAATCCGGCAATCTATAATCCTGAAACAGCAGTTAACCGGCATTAGTTTTGCAACTGGCTGGTTGGCAGCAGCGTTTCCAGCTTAAACAAATATAAGACGCACTCTCATTTCAGCAGGAGAACAGTTTTTAGTGTATTGTTGAAAACAGTCTAGCTGCACATTACACAAGCAGAAATGTACCGTACATTTCCGCGCATGAGATGACCTTGAGATAAGACCCAGGTCAAGAATTAAGTCAAATATGAATAAACTGCAGAACCATCAGTGCATGGACTAGTTTTGTTGTATACTTGAAAATAAAAAATACATTAGATGAAAGCTATTTTGTATCATGCTTTTGCTAAACGCAACATAAAACTGTGACCACTATAATAAGTTTCATCACCACAGCTTTTGCAGCAACAGATATCGTAGCAAGTATTGGTTATGTAGTATTAATTTTATCCATTCTAATGTCTAAAGAAATATGAAGATATATCGGTGAATGAAAAATCAAAATAGAGAACGTATAATGATAAATAAGAAGGTCAACCGAACTATATGGATACCGAGGCTATTACATACTGTATTAATGCTATTGTAATATTTATTTTGAAGAGATTTCGGATAATTTAGAAAATTTAAACAACTGTTATTCGTACTGTATGTGTGCTTAATTGCAATACGGTAGCATGACCTTGAGATCATCTGATGCCTCTATAAAGTGATTGGTGATTATTGAAAAGCTCAAAAAATTAAGAAACAGAATACAGACATGCCTTAATAAACCACAATAAAGCCTAATGAAATATGGAGGCTTAATAATGAATAGAAAATCAAATACTGTATGAAGCCCGCACACCCACTCTCACAGAAAGACTGAGGTGGATGTTCAGATGATAACCAATAATAATGACTACAAACGAACTGTATGGAAACTGATGTCCTGTAATATATTTGTGCTGATGTAATATTCATCATGAAGATATATAGATTAAATTAAGAAATTATATATAAAATACACTACTCGTATCTGTGTAATCTTTCTATACGGTAGCGAGGCCTTCAAATCAACTGACCAGAACTAGAGGTAAACAAAATATATAGTAGTTCGTGATTTTTAAAATTTTCAAAATTGAAAAAAAAAATAAATACGAAAATGCTTTGATAGAGCATATGGTATGCTATTAAACAAGAAAATTGAATATTGATATACAGTAAGAATATATTGATAAAATGACATAAATGGTTGCTGAACACATTACGCATCATAATAAATCTACAGAAACTTAACTTTTCTCGACTTTCAATGTGCCTCAGTCCCTATATCGGTCGCAAGTCGACGACTGCCTTTAATATATGGATAATCTGGCACCCTCCCGGCCCCAAGTTGCCGGATTGGTGATGGCCTATATATACTATGAATTGTTTTTGGGGCAGACAAAAATGTGAACTTAGTACATTACAATAATTTGATGACGATTGATGGGTTCACTTAAAAGTGAGTGTAGTAAAAAAAAAAAAAAAATTTTTCTTATAGAACCTTCGTCGAGTGATACAGGTGTCGTGCTTTGTACAGTATGATACTAAATAGAAGGCTAGATTAGAAAATTGTAATGGCATCCTTTACAGGTAATTTTGCGTGTTCTGCTTGTAATTAATTTTTATTATAGTTAATACAATAGGAGCATATACTGAAGTACAAAAATTGATATTTTTTTTATAGAATGCCCCATCATGGCAACTGCACATAACTTTAGGATGAAAGTCATGAATGATATTTTGCTTGATAAGGGTTTTTATTCATTGGTCTATTTCAAGTAAAATGTCAAGCTTATATGATACTGCATTGCTAACCTGGGGGGGGGGGGGGATATTTTAGTCCTTACCCTCAAACTTGGAGAATGTATTATTGTTTTCTTCGTCTTTTAGTTAAACATATTGCAATCTATCCCAGCAATTATCCTTGAGGAACTTGTCAAATGGGTTAAACATGGCAATTTCGAGGTTAACCCAAGTTTGAGTATTTTTGAGCTGTGGTGGTGGTTTCCATTTATATGATAGTAATGTTTTACTTTTACAGAACACTAACCTTGGGGAAACTAGCACTGAATTTTAATTCTCTTATTTTTATTTTCAGGGTAATGGTGCTTTCCAGAAAGGTTTGGTTCATAAGTGTTATCATGGTAAAACAGGCCGAGTATTTAATGTTACCCAACACGCTGTCGGTGTCATTGTCAACAAGAGAGTAAAGGGAAAAATCTTGGCCAAGAGGTAAGGTTTGAAACATTTGCAAATTGGAAGGGAAGATGTTAAATTTGGGTGTCTGTAACTCTGTAGATAAATTAAAGACTTGTCTTTGGTGTTGGGGGTTTTCAAGGTTTTGTTTTCAACTTCAACACATTTTTTTTTTATCTTGGTTATGTTTACGCTTAAAAATTATCCATATTTCAAAGGGAAGTAGAAATGTTATTTCAAGTCTTACTCCTTGCAGTGTCCCTCCCATCGTCAATTTCACTTATTATTTAGTCTTCTATCTTGCTGCTTAGCCTCATTAACTTCATATTGAAAGAGTGAAAGGGTCCCAGTTTCATAAGGGGGATGAATAGCTTCTCATGCCTTGTTGCTCTTATTCATAAATCTAATCAAAACCTTATTATACACATGGCATGGTTATGGAAAGGACTAGTTTGTATACTTCCTTTGCAAACAAAGTTATAAACAGTGTCTACGTATTTTCATAATTATGTAGGTCAGTCAACTACCTCCTTTTCTACTGGCTATCTTTCATCATACTCTCCATGCCATATGGCCAAAATTCATAAATCAAAATGTTCTAGGTGTGTTGACAAATGTTATGAAATGTACTTGATTAACCATTTAATACTGTAATAAACATTGGTTCCTTTCGTTCAGGTTGAATGTCCGTGTTGAACATATCAAGCCCTCCAGGTGCAAGGAGGATTTCAAGAAGAGGGTAAAGGAGAACGATCGCATCAGGAAGGAGGCCAAGGAGAAGGGTATCAGAGTTTCTGTTAAGAGGCAACCAGCTGAACCCCGTCCTGCCCACAAAGTCAATATTACTGAAAATAAGCCAGAGTTCTTGACGCCTCTTCCATATGAATTTATTGCTTAAATAAATTGATAGTGGATTTTGTCTTTTATTAACAGAACCTTATTTTAAACTGACTTACTGAACTGTATGTAGTGGATAGTTGTGTTCCCTTATCAATAATGTTTATTACTACTTAACATGGATATTTGAGTCTTATGAATTAGACCTGTAATCTTGGCTAATATCAATTGACAAAGTTGAAGGAAAAATGCCACCAACCGAATTATTTTCCAGCTGACAATGTTCATCCGGACTATAGCCAGTATCAGTGCCATGAAGCCAAAAGACAGATTGACAATTTCCATACTTAATTCATTTGTTTCGTGTAAAAGATTATGCCTTATGAAGTCTGTTTTTACAGATTACTTGGTTTGATGTATGTAGTTCAAAGAACTGGTCCTAAGCAAAATCCTTGTCTAGAAATCATAGTTGTCAGTGTTATCCTTCATGAATTGTATTTCACACTTCCAAACTCTGGTGTTTGTGTTCTATTATTAAAAGTGAGCATGCAAAGATATATTTGATGGTCTGCAGTGCAACCAACAAAAAATGCAGCCATTTCTAGTCTACAGCAGAACAATGGTATTAGAGATGTCCTTATTCGTGGCTGGAATTGGCTAGTTTTTATCACCACCACACTGGCATGATGGGAGACATCTGATTGCTCACAGCAAACCAACCTAGTATGGGGAGATCCAGGGCCGCGGCCATCCTGGTTAACGCTTCTCTCAAGGGTGAACCTTAAGGCCCAAAAGGTCCCAAATGACATCCATACTCTTGAATGGACGTTTTTTGGAAGGCCAAAGGCTGCGAGGTCGACAGGGTTCCTCCAACCGAAGGAGAATCGTCCGTTCCCTTGGGCGAACCAGAGTTAACAGAAGGAATGGACGGGCTCCTTGCTGATGATGCCCTTGAAGACCTAGAACCCCTACTTTCCTTTGAAGGAGAGCAATCTTTTTTGGACTAAATCGTCGTCGACACCAGTCCATTGCCAGTCAGGCCACACAACACATTCCGGACGACCCAGACATGAAGTGCGCTAAGAATGAGGAAATATCTCCATGTGAGAGAGAGAAGCCCCACAGGACTTGTCACAAGCACCCAGACAATGATGTTTCACACACTCGGGCTCCATGCTGAGTGGAAAGCGAGTATCACGACGAAAGAAGGAAACGCAGAGCGAAACACTTAAGGAAACTGTTCGGATACCGGATGAATAACTAACATTTCATGCTGGTGATTATGCCCGGACAGGGTGAGTATAGGGATTGTGATTACTTCCAGATGTACAGTAGGGGGTTAGGCCTAACGGAAAATTCTAGTCGGTACTGTGCTAATGCCCCAGATCTCCTAAGGAATTTCCAAGTATAGCCAGGAAAAATACAAATTAAGATTTATATTTTCTCAAGTAATAGGATTAAAACATCTTATTACAAATATATTTTTGGAATTAAATGTAATATTGAAATATAGGTTCTACTACATCAGTTTGATTTTTCTTTTTTTTTTTTTTTTGGTATGGATTGTTTTTGAACAAACCTAATTATAATCAAAATAAGTATACCGTAATTCTGAAAGAAACAATCGGAAGACAATTTCACATACTGTAACTCTAATCAACTACAGTATCTCCTTCATTTTATCTATTTGTTTTGGCCAAAATACGAACCCTTTGCTATATATAGGGGTACTACAGTACTTTCGGCTTGGCTGAAAATCGAGCCAAGATCATTGTAGTGAGGGATAACTACCCCTCTGGTAGATAGGGTGTGGGGTGGGGTTGACCGGCTACCTCTCTCACCTCTCGGCTGAGTGAGTAACCGCTATGCTTTTTGTCTCGGTAGTGTGCAGATATAGTCTCGCTCTCCTACATTTGACTTGCCTCGACTAATCTTTCCCTTATTATCTTTTTAGATTGTGCATGTGACTGGAGTCCCAGTATGCATACTTGTCCTGGGCCTGGGGGCCGCACATGAGGTACCCTTGTCATCTGTTGAGATGTACCCTCACCCGCTGTGCCCCGCTTGTCGGGGCCATCTGTGTACTAGGGACAACACCTGTGATCAGTGTAGGGAGTGGTCTGACTTTCAGTGGGAAGGAACGACCGAGTAGCAATGCAGGCCTGGTTACTCCAGGTCAACCCTGTGGGTTAGGTGAAGGCGTTGACTCCCCTAGCGAGTTTGCTCTGTCCCTTCCCCCAGGGAGCGCCTGCTTTTTACTGACATCTGTCTGTTTGGCCATCACTGGCCATCAATTGTCCCCTTTTGAAGGAGGTTCTTTTCAAACTCCTTTAATTGGTAGCGGAGAAAAGGCGTTCTCCTTCTTCCTTGGAGGTTGAGGTTGATCATCCTCCTGTGGGCGCAGATGCTGCAGCCCGTCGGTTAGACCTCGAGTCTGTGTTCGATGCTGAGGATGTTGCTGATTCACTAGGGGAGGTGGCAGAGCATACTCCAAGGCAGGTTTCCACTTCGCGAGAGAAGACCGCCACTGGGTATCGGTGGTCATGTGAACCTAACCCATCTTCTGGGGCGGAGGTAGAGCAGTGCTTTAAGCGAAGCTCTTCTTCGGAGGGAACAAACCTTCCTTTCGGGGAAGGTAGCTCTCGAGCTGTAGCAGTATCCCCTTCGGGCTGAGTCAGCTTTACGTTCCTCTTCAGAGGATTATACGGTGGATGGATTTGTGACCCCTCTCCATCCTGGACTTTCTCCTCCTGGGGCTGTGAGAAGTCTTTGAATCGGTGTGTTCTGGTCACATTGACCCTTCAGGGTTTCGTGACGATCGTCCTTCTGGCTGGCGTGATGACGAGCCTTTGGGCTCTCGTTATGTTGAACCTTTCGGCTCTTGTGGCACTGAGACTCCTTCAGGCCCCCGTTGCGTTGAACCTTTGGGTTTTTGCGACCTGGAACGTTCCGGTTACATTGAGCTCCCGTAACGATGTTTACGACGAGCCTTCGGGCTTTTATGACAGGGCGGTTTCGGTCTCCCGCTGCGTAGTTCCCTTGGAATTGCTCAACTCGGGTTTCATTAAGCCCACGTGTCTCTTATCATGCTGAGCCTTCAAGCTCCCTTGACAGGGAACTTTGGTTTCCTGTTGCATTAACCCTTGGTTTTGCAACGCTGGTTACGCTAAGCCCTCGGGCTCTCATGGCAGGGAAACTTCTGTTTCCCATTGCGTTGACCCCTCAGGGTCTCGCAACCCTGGTTACCCAAAGCCTGCGGGCTCTCTTTCCCGACGCTACACTGAACCTTTGGGTTCTTGTAGCAAGAAGATTTCAGTTTGCCATTTTGTGAATCTTTCTGGTCCACTTGGTTCTGGTTATGCTGAGCCTGTCAACTCTCTTGACCCTCGTCATGTTGAAACACGTCTCATTGAGCACTCGGGCTCTCGTGACCGGCATAACACTGAGCCTTCGGGCTCTTGTAGCTGCTTCGCTGGGCCTCCGGGTCCTAGCTGCGCATACCCTTCAGGTACACGCATCACGTTTCCTGAAGGTTTCCATCTTCCGGGATTTAGTGACGCAGTTCCTCAGGGTTCTCGCCACTACGATCCCTATGGGTCGAGTGATCTGGAGTCGCGCTCCCTCAGTCCGATAAGGCTAGATTCAGGAATGCTCATTTCGAAGGTAGCTCTCTTTAATCCGTAGGACGTCGAGTGGGTGGCAGAGAAGTGGAGGAAGTCCAGCCAGTATTCCCTCATTTAGAAGGTCTTGATGGCCAGGTCTTACACTTTTCAACCACAGAGGAAACCATCTAAACTGCTGAAGAAAAGGACTAGAGACCCAAAACTGCAGGATCAAAAGGTGTCTAAGCAGGCCTTTCAAGGTAAGTCTTTTTGTGAAGGCAAAGGGAAGAAGGGATTCAGCCAAGGCCAATTCCACTAGGACGGGCAATCCTCCCAGGGGGATGCCTGCATAGGTGGCTTCATTATGAGGGTGAGCTCTGGACAATCAACATGATTCGTTTAGGGTGTCGCGTCTTGTTCTCACACACACTTCCTCCACTGACTCGAGTGACTCTTCCATCGAACTACTATGCAAAGGGATACGCACAGGAGTTTGCCCTCTTGACAGAAGTCCAGACCATGTTGGAGAAGGGCACTCTCTAAGAGGTCCTCGATGGGTCCTCAGGCTTCTACAGTTGACTATTTCTTGTGGAAAAGGCATTAGAAGGCTGGAAACCAGTCACCGGCCTCTCAGCTCTGAACAGGTTTGTATAACAGACCCCGTTCAGAATGGAGACGGCCGACAGTCAGACAAGCAATAAGACCGCAAGACTTAATGTGCACTCTAGATCTGAAGGATGCATACTTCCAGATCCCAATCCATCCGTCTTCCAGAAAGTATCTTTCTAAAGGTTCATGCTAGACCAGAAGCATTACCAGTTCAAGGTGCTGCGTTTCGATCTTTCCACAGCACCCCAGATCTTCATGAGAGTGTTCGCCCTAGTGTCATCTTGGTCTCATCTCCTAAGATACTTGGACGACTGGCTGATTCTAAAGGTTTGCCAGGATCTGGGGATTGTGGTAAACCTCAAGAAGTCTCACCTGCTTCCTTCTCAAAGATTGGTTTACCTGGGCATGCGAATAGACATAAGTCACAAAGCTTTCCCATCAGACGAAAGAATTCAGAAGCTGAGGGAGGTAGCACAGACCTTCCTCAGGCAAGAAGAGCCCCCAGCGCAAATCTGGCTTCGCCTTCTCGGTCACCTCTTCTCAATGGCCCGATTAGTTCCCAACAGTCGCCTCAGGATGAGATCCCTCCAGTGACGCCTGAAATCCCAATGGAACCAGTCCACCGATTCCAGGGATTGTCTTGTCCGCATAGGACATAAATCTCGTAGAGATGAGGGCAGCCTTCCTGACCCTTAAGCAGTTCCATCAGATCCTGGCAGGGTACTCCGTGGTATTGATGAGCAAAAATAACACGGTGGTAGATTATCAAGACAAACAAGGCGGTACCTTTTCGCAGCAGCTGTGCCATCTTGCAGTAGAGATAGTCAGATGGGCAGAAGACAACTTGGTGACCATATCGGCTCACTTCATTCCAGGCAAACGGAATGTGCTTGCAGACAATCTGAACAGATGGACTCAGATAGTGGTCACCGAGTAGTCGTCGAATCTTCTAGCAGCCAACAAAGACGTGACTCTGTGGAGTTCCCCGACTGTGGATCTGTTCGCAATGGCCCTGAACTTAGGCTCCCATTATACTGCTCCCCAAGCTCTCTGGTAAGATGCTTTCCAATAATGGTGGGTGAACCTGGACACGTACAAGTTTCCCCCATTATGTCTGATGTGAAAAGTCCTCAACCAAGTCCGAGCAAGCAGCAACCTACAAATGAATAGTAGCTTCGCTATGGCATCATGAAGAGTAGTTCCCGGTCCTCCTGCAACTCATCATGGAGAACTCGAGGGAACTCCCTCAACGGCATAACCTGCTGAAACAACCTCATGCCAACATTTACCACAGAGCCGTAGCTTCGCTTTGGCTTCACACCTGGAGACTGTCCAGCATCTCCTCGCAGAGAGGCGCTTTTCGCAACGAGTTTAGAAAACAATGGCTGGACATATCAGACGATCTAAAGAGGTAGTCTACCAGGCCAAGTGGTCAGTTTTTTGCGGTTGGTGTCGTGGAAGGGGTATCTCTCCTTCGATGCCTCTGTTCCAACTACTGTACTGTATAGCGAAGTTCCTTGTACACCTTTGGGAAGAAATGCTTCTCTCAGTTTCAGCAGTCAAAGGCTACCACTCGGCTTTGAGTCTCGTCTTTAAACTGAAAGTAGATATTACCTCCTCGGAACTTTCTTTACTCATACGTAGTTAAGAGCTTACTTGTCCTCAGTCGGAACTTAAACCTCCTCCTTAGAATGTAAGGGCCCCCCCTTACGAACCATTATGCCAGGCTTCAGATCGCCACCTCACATGGAAGACTGTTAGCTTTGGCCTCGGCCAAGAGAGTTGGCGAACTGCATAGTCTATCTTCCAACGTCTCCCACTCCCAGAGATGGAGAGAAATAATCCTCAGCTTTGTCCCCGAGTTCACTGCTAAGACTCATCCCGGTGTGCTGGACTCTAGGTTTTGCCCATTCTGCATGGACAGTCTTCGTTCTGTTACGGAAGATCCAGACCAACTGTTACTGTGTCCAGTGAGGAGTCTGAGGTCTTACTTAAAAAGAATGGCAGCAGCTCGCCCCTGTGTGCAAGAGCTTATCGTTATCACAGGGAAGGTTGAGAGAAGGGTCACTAGGAATACAGTTTCCTCTTGGATATGGAAGGTGATTGAGAGCTCTCAATCTAGACCCTCCTCCATCCAAACGACCCAGAGCTCATGACGTCAGGGGCATTGCAGCATCCCTGGTGTTCAAGAAAAACTACTGTGGCGCAGGTATTGTAAGCGGGTGTGTGGAATGGTCAAACGACTTTCACCGCCCACTGCCTCAAGATGTAACCACAGGAACATGGAGACTTTTTCCATTGGTGCTGTGATGGATGCACAACAAGTTGTCTAACACCTCAAGCACCCTGATGGACAAGTAGAAGAGGGTTGAGGGCTGTGGTTACCCGGGTTAGTCTGGGGTGAATGAGTAAGAATGACTGGCTCCTTTCACCTTTTAAACTCCTGGGGCAAGCGGCTGCGCAAGCATCAGCTCAGCTGACCTCGCCTTTCCGCAGATAAGACTCATTTCTCTTGTGCCTCCTAAGTATAGTAATAATACTTTATGTCCCCAATACCTCTTAGAGGAGGGTTATCGGCTAAGTCTTTAGTCTTTAAGTTTGTATTTGAGCTCCTACGTTAAAAACAAGCCACATTGCTAGTTGCTCTCACAAACAAGCTTCTGTAGGCCGCTATCAGTTCGGTACCCTATAGCGGCACTTGATTGAAGCGAGGGTAGGGTTCCTACTACTTAAGATCTGAGATCGAAGTAGAGAGAACCACAGGTCATAGCCAAGGGGAGTTGGTGAGGACTTCCTCCCTGCTAAGAGTAAGTCACCCTATAAATAGTGAAGGGTTTGTATTTGCGCCAGAACAAATGACAAATTTGGAAGTAATTTGTATTTTTCCTAGCATACAAACTTGGAGCTATTTGTACAAATTGGCCCTCAACCCTCTCCCCCAAGAAGTCCTACCAGCAAGCAAAGTGGTTTGAGTGAGCGGGATAGCCGGTTTACCCCACCTCCACCTCCTAACTAGCGGATGGGGTAGTTACCCCTCACTAAAACTATCTTGGCTTGTCTTTCAGCTATGGCAAAAGTAATACTCCTATAAATAGCTGAGTTTTGTGTACTGAGAAAATTACAAATTACTTCCAAATTTGTCATTTTCGAACCAATGTCATTGTCTGGGTAACATGTCCCCCTGGCAATTGTCCATATTGACAGTTTTCCTTATAGAAATTGTGTGCCTGGGAATTTTCCCCTCGCGCGTAGGTGAATGTTTAAATCTGTGTTGTAATAAATGAACTTTATTTACATGTGTTGATTAACCCTGAAAAGATTATGTACCATACTTAACATGGTAAACATCTTATGGTTGTGTACTGTGTTACTGTTGAACCAATTTTTCTTCTAAGAATAACCATATTTTGAATTATGACATCAAGTGTGTTTGTAGGATAGTCTTTGAGTGGCTAGTTCAAGATATTCCATTGGATGGGTGTTCTCAACATTCCGTAGGAACTGTTGTTAATCCCACAGCCCTAAGATACAGCATCACAAGTTTCTGGTGGTTACGTAACGTAGGTTTCCAACTCACTGGGTGCATATTTATGCTGGAGGCATATGTTATTTAATTGCTATTTTGTAGGACACACCTTAAGAGTCGACCAACTGTTGCCATCACCATTGAGGCCTACTTCACGTGGGTGGTTTGAAATCATGTGGTTTAGAAATCAATATAGCTCAATGAGGCCCTTCACAAGCTGCGGGAGATAATCTTGCAGCAGAATAACGGGCCGATAATGATTTCCAAACTGTATGCATTGCTAAACCGTGCGAATACTCCAGAAGTTTATGGCTCCCTTGAAACGAGAGGTTTTCCCCGGGCAGTATCAGTGGTTCACTGTTGCAGAGGGTTGTAAGCATTCCTCTTCTGCTGCTATTTTTCAACGATTAATATAAATTATCATTATAATTATACACTGTACCAAAGGTACATTAGATGTAATAAGATCAGGTTTATACAAGTGATTTTTTTCTTTTTCTTATGCTGTATGTTACGTAAAATAAACTCTATCCAATCTTTTAATAGCAATCGACAGAGAGGAAGAATCGATCGGTGTTTTGAGATGATACTGTCATGTTAAAAGAAATGAGGATGATTATTGAAGAAATACTATTGATTATTATTATTATTATTGAGTGGGGTCACCATTTACTGTATGTAGTTGCTTGTTTTTAGCATCCTGTTCATAATATACACGAACACCACTTTCTTCTTCAGGTCCTCCATCTTGAGCAAACTGACAGGCTAACATTCTGTTCACTTATGCAGACGAACTGCACAGGAAACAACCACTTGTGTGAAGTCTTGCTCTTTGGCATGTGGGAATCTGCCACATGGTTTCAAACTACCCGTGTGAAGCGGCCATAAAGCTGAGTAGTCAAGTTGTGATAAACTTTTCTTGGCAGAGCCCAACTTGAAAAGGAATATTTGTTGCACAAATGTCTCAGGGCCAAGCACACATCAGATACATGAGGTAGGAACTTGGCTAGGTAGCCTACTGTGCAATCCCAAGAAGTCATTAGCTGCTTTCATATCTATTATGACTTTGACTTTCAGGGATTCATATTGAGGCTCCCTAAGAAGAATGTGTCCAACACACTGTATACCACTTCCTTCAAATTTTACTCAATTTTGTCTTAGCTGGATGAGATAGTCTTCAAAGGGTTTATCATAACTTGTCTTATCTTCCTCAAGGGTTGAACCAGTACCACACACAATTATGTCATCTGCAATCCTTTGGAAAATATCATTTAGATGTCATTGGATATGTCAAAAGGCACGTTGAGTCTACAATATTCGCCAAACGGGGTTCAGAAATTTTTTAAGATGCTAAACTCCTAAGTTCAATTAGAAGGATTCCATCACTATAAAAAATTTTCTATAGTAAAGTTTGGGAATGATATCTTTAATAATTGGTATGGGGTAGGGATTTCTGAATATAGCTTTGTCCTTTGTTCTAATTAACTGACTCTGAACTGAACATATTCCAAGTTCACCAGGCTTCCTGGACTGCAGCCATATTGCTATCTAGGGAGTTGGATCATTAATTTTTGTTAGAACCATGTGGTCTTCATTGAATCAAGCTTAGCTTTAAGCTCCTTTTGAGAGACATGAGGACAGTTTTCTTCACCTCAACAAGGTATGTTCTGATATTGCCTACCTTTCCAAAAGATTTTTTAGATATATCAAGTATCACAGAAAAGTTTCCTGCTATCTGATTGGTTAGAATGATCTTGTTCAACCAATCAGAGAGCAGGAAACTTTTCCGAGCTACAAGGGCACCCCTGCGAGTTGGTGCAAATCTGCCTCACTAAAATGAATTGACTATAATTCATTGTTAAACTAATAACATTCAGTTCTTCACATGCCACACCTACGAGTAGAGAACATGGAGCATGAGAGACGATATGAAACAAAATAGTTGACTATTATTATTATTATTATTATTATTATTATTATTATTATTATTATTATTAGCTAAGCTACAACCCAAATTGGAAAAGCAGGATACTATAAGTCCAAGGGCTCCAACAGGAAAAATACCCCAGTAGGGAAAAGAAAAATTAAATAGACTATACCATTAGTGTGACCAAAAGAACAGTTTTGACTTGTAGATGATGATATTAGTATTTGTTTGGGGGTATAGTTTGGCCTGGCTGTTCCCATCAGTTTGCAAAATTCTGAGACAGGAATGATGTTCACATAAAAGCTTGAGTCTAGTTGATATCGGTAAGGTCAAACCTGATTGTGACATACACTAGATCATTACAGAAATATTAGAGTTGATTTGTATGGGTAAAAGGGTATGATAGATTCTGAATTGATATTAGTGATATCTTTATCCACACTTTCCTGTAGCTGGTGAGTCAAATGTTTACTCGGTCTACTCTTTTACGTGGCTATGGGAGAAGCTTTAGTACAACCTCTAGCAAGTGATATGGCATTTTCCATATGCAGGACATTGACCATGGTCCATGGAGATGCTCACTAGCACGAAATTTGCATGAGTGAACAACGTTTTCTTATTTTGCTGATTGGGAAGGTCAAAGAGCCCCTGCTCGGCTGAAAATGCCGGGCATTCTGAACGAATGGACGATCAATAATAGTCGAGGGACTCTAGCAGCATGGATAAATCTAGATACAGTAGTGAATCTTATGTTGGTCAGTGTCTTAACTAGTTATTAAACCTTTCTTAAGTCTTGCATATGGTGATAACCTTGTCTTAAAGTAAATCCACCTTCGCACAACAGCCTGCTCCTAGTCTCTTGATCAGATGCTAACCACAATGCAATTTTTTTTTTTATTAGTGCATATAACGTGCCATATTCCCATGGGAATGTTAGATGTCTAAGTTTAACACAGATTCATCAACTGCCTCAGAGTCACCCTGGATAGCACAACTGAGCCTTAACTTCTGTTATTACGTCAAAAACAATAGTGTGGTGTTGTGGCTTTCTTTTTAATGTAACAATGTAATTTTAAGTCATGGGTTAAACTACTCATACTTGACATATATGCGTAGGCTATACAAGGAAGAAAATAAATATTTTATGGCATACGTTATCCCGAAACAAATTATTCGCCAATATTTTTATGTAGCTTACAGAAGCTAAACCTTAAAATCCTTGTCATCGATACGTGCATGATATATGAAATGAGGTCCGGGCACTAAAAAAAAACATATGTAAATAGCAAAGAACATTGACAGTTAGATTTAGTAACATACATAGGTCTACACTAGTTCTATACTGCTTCCTAGTGAGAAGTTAAGAAATGAAGACATGTTTATCATACAAAAGTCCTCCACATAGGTCTAATATGTGTGTGACTGGTAGGTTATTTCATAGGGTCCCTCCAAATTTGAAATTCCGATTTTACTTGTGATAAAATCTTTATTCTGTAAACTATAAGTGATTAGTAAAACATGTCAGAACTACTTATTGTTATATCATGCATAGCTAACATCATTTGACATGATTTGTATAGAAATATTTGTGTTAACAATTAATTAAAATAAAAAAAAAATATTTTACCGGCAATATTTGCATACGTATTGTAACTTGCGTTTTACTAGTCTTTGCTGTCTTTGATCCCATCTTATCTTCTACTGTCCTGAAACTCCTGACTCCTTGGCCAGTTTGGTTCAAAGACTATATACTGAAGGAAGATGGGAAGGAGTCAAAATACAAATGTTAATATACTAGTTGCCAACTCCAAAGGGAACACAATAGTTTGACCGCTCAGTATTCAGATGGCGTTGTAGGGCTATCGCATGTCGTCTGTTTGTTTATGTTTAGAATTTGACAGTTGACACAAACGAAATCGTGGTGCCAACAGTGAATAAGTCACACAAGTGTGTTGTTTGCAATAAACGAAAAGAAACTGATCCCCATATAGAAAAGTGAGCACTAACAGTATAAATCATGAAATAGGTGTCACTAATGAGGAAGCCCCAAGGCATCCGCAGTATATTTATTTGTTTCAAACTTTTTTTTGGGGGGGTGGGGGTGGGGGGTGGGGCGGTCATAAAGCTGTTAAGATCATACATTTCTCAGGAGCTGACATATTTGGCGTTAGGAACATAGGTTTAGTGGTATGTATTATATTTAGCTTTGATTTAACTTACAAGTGGATGAATATTTCAGCATGTTTGCAAACCTGAGTAGCATTACAGGAGTATGCTGCTTCAACATATTTTGTTAGAGTATTCTTAGTCTTCTTATTTTTTTCTATTTCCTAAATAAAGACTAACATTTTACAGTATTTGTAAACTGTATTTGTTTGTATTTGTATTTTGATGTACACTGAATGTGTGTATATTGTTCGTACTTTCTATGTTTGCATGACTGTTTTGTTTGATGTTTGCACATGTATTTAATTCTTGAAGATTTTTTTTTTAGTATTAAGTTTTCTTGTATTTATGATTATATAGAGTTTATTTGCATGTAATGCATGATGCAATTTTGGTTTGCTTGTATGTTCTCTTTTTACAATTGTTATATGTGTAATATTATTTACCGAGTTATTTTTTTCTTATTTATGCATAATTCATCATAGTTCATTTGCACGTGATTTATCTTGCATTTTTGGTTGGCTTGTATGCTACATTATTTCTATTTCCAATCCCCTTTTGATTATTTTTGTGTGATACAATTTAGTGAGTTGTTTTGTTCCTTTTGTTTGTATATTTATACATTTATTAGTTTGTATTACCAAAGAGTATACATTAGTGCATCATGTTTCAATAAAGAAAAAATACAATTGTGTTTTATATGCACCTAATATTTCCATTTTATGGTGGCCTGAAAACTAATTAAAGGTATGCCTACACATATGCACTTGTGGCTGTGGCTAAGTTTAACAAATCAGATATACAGTATGTTTTACTTTATTTGAGCGTGTTCTTGTATAGAACATTTAAAAATAATTGTAATATACAATATTTAAATTTGCAGGAAAAATAATGAAATTATAAGAGATATAGCTATTAAGTTTCTGAAAAATAGACTGAGAAACAAGGATAAGTATTTTTAATCTATATATGTACCTATTTGTAAATTTGCAAATTCATTTATCTAAAATTTAAGAATGTCGTATATATGAAAATAGAATATACTGACGTAGTTATGCAAATTATGAACAAATATGTCACAAATATACAATCGTATTCCATTACCGCTCTGAATGTTTAACCGTTCACTCAATAGATGGAGCCATTCGTTTCGTATGGGAGTATCTGGCATTTTTTCATGGCACACTCATTTGAGTGATATTAGGCTCAGCCATGATCCGTCCATCTTCCTTCAGAGTCCAGTGTTGCCAGATATGGGGATTTATCCCTAGATTTGGTGATTTTGGATGTCTGAGGGGGATATTCTGTACAAATGTCTATGAAGAAAAAACAAAGATGAGTTAGCCTTTATATTATTGCAATTAGTTTGCTTGCACTTATATGAAGCGTAGTGATTAATTTCTATATCAGTGAAGCCTTCAGAATCAGAAGAAAATATTTTTTTTTGTTTTGGGGATTTGTTATGAGTTTTAAGGATTTTCAGACTAACCCATCTGGCAATACTGCTTTAGTTGTTTAGTTTGTTGTTGTTCAAGAACGGTAGAAGGGCCTTGCCAAAGCTTGCTTCAATGGTTGTCGTAGTCGTTATTACTTGCTGAGTATAGATTGTGGAGAGGCAAGTAAAGTGTACTGGCTTTTTACTCAAGTAAAAGATCTTTTCGTAAGTCAATATCTCTTCATGATAAACTAGGCGTACATAATTTGTATATTCTTAGTAAATGCCTAGTTTCAGAATCTAGTAAATTTACATTTTATATTGGTTTCTGGATTCCGGACATGAAAATATCATTTATACATGGGACATAATACCTATCCTTGATTCTGACCTTAATTTTAATAGGAAATGGCGTCGTTTAGAGATACAAGATTCTCAAGGAGATTAAAAGCATGGACCAATGTGTGTGAAATAAGTAAGTATACCAACTTCACCACACTCGCCTATGGTAACTTGAACGGCCTGTTTTAATCCTGAAATCATCCTGTGAGCTAAATTAACATACAATGTTACTGTATATCACATCGACAATATTTATGAACCATCAGTGTAGGCTAGGGTTACTTAGGCTAATCCTATTACCCTTTAATTAATTTTAGAATAAAATAGTTGCAGATGGTGATTGTCGTTCCTTGTTCTTTACATTTGCAGTACAAGTGTATTCCTAAACAAATACGAACCTTTATCCTGTAACCCTCTTATGATGGAAAACTTTTAATGTATACATTTTAATAATGGAATGATTCAGTGGCCAAAAATACTGAAAAATTTGTATTAAACTGGAAATTAAGTAGTGTGCAATGTAAAATACATTTGTTCCAGCACAAATACAAACTTTTGTCCTTTACATAGGATAAAATATCATCAAAGCTAGATTTTTGGGCTCAGGCCGTGTCGTCGTGATGGAAGTTCCTTCAAAGGTAGTTTCCTAGGTATATTTGACTACAGTGATATATCCCAGAGAATTTACCAAAGGTATCCAGAATTCTAACTCCTGGAGCGAATATCCCTTAAAATTTGACTAAGGGATATCGCGTAATATCAGAGGAAGTATTCTTGACACGTCTCATGGCTATCTACACCCCCAACAGAGCTTTCACTACGAGGGGAAAGAGAGGCAAGAATAGGGTGAGTCGTTCCAGAAACATCGCTCTCGACGAGTCACTACTGTACCGCATATAGTGCGCCTGTCTGCCACCCGAGGCGCCACCGTCATTCTTTCTATCGTAGCTTCGCTTGACCGGTGATTATCCCTGTTCTTTCGTTCTATTTTGGAGTATTTTGGATGCTATGATGTCTTCCCCAGCCTCATCAGCTTCTGGAAAGTTAAGTAATATCTTTATCTTGTGTAAATGTAACCCCTTGCCAGTTTTGCTTTTCGATTGAGATCGTAATTAACGTAACGAGCTGCTGCCAGCCGGATGGCGTCAGTGACGCTGTCGTTCTTCTGTTCATTTAGATAGCCAGAACGACCTTTTCCCGGCTTTTATACGCTTTAATAACTTTAGCTATTTAGATTTTTAGCTAGGGATTCTTATATTATGTCTTTGTTGTTGTGAATTTGGCTATTCTGAACGAGCCTCACGAGTGCTGAGCTTCCTAGCCTAGGCGCCCTCACACTTCATGCATGATATAACCATCCTAGTAAAGTTGTATTGAAGCACAGGCAAATTTTTTACACTTGTTTAATATTACTTAATTATGCTTTCCTCTTCCAAGATAGTATACAGAGAGTTTCGGTGATTGATTCTCAATGCTCCTAGGCTACTAGCCTAGGGCTTTAGTATACTTTCATTCATGTCCCCATTGCTCTTGTATTGCCTTTTAAGGGGAGACTGACCCCTCCTATACCTTTTAAGTCCATACCAATCTCCTAGGAGATTTAAGAGCAATCCCCTTCCCTCTGATTAGACTAGGCTATTCTCAGTTTTCTTTGCTGTAAACAGAGATCTGACAAAGTTTTACTAATACGTTCCATTTTCTTTCTCCTAACCACTGAGTCGGTTTTGAGTTTAGGACGGGACATCAGAGTACTAGTCTGTCTTAGGCATCTCCCTGTCTTGGTGAAATGACTTCCCAGGTTAGGTTAAGCTGCCCTTTCAGGAGGCTAGACCTCCCTAGGCCATACTTGGGACTTTTGTATGACAATTCTCCCTTCCCTGGCCTAGCAGACAGTCCTGTGCCAGTAGTCCCTAGACCGAAGAAAGGATTTCTTCATTGCCTAGGGTCTCTGGTACGAGATTCTGCTCTCCTGCGAGTCGGGGTCCTACGGACACCCTCTCCCTTGACTAACCCAACCTGGGGAAATGATTTCCCCTATCTGAGGTTACTTTACGAGAACAGAATCCTCTAAGTTGGGTAATGCCTTCGGACATTACCTTAACTGTAGGACACCTACCCCTCCCCGCTATCCCTTCCATGTTGAATGATCCAACACCCTCCTGGCCGTCGTTCTACATTGACCCTAGGGTTCTTGTAGGACTGGCCTGAGGCTCCCTATCGGCTGCCGGCGGGTGTCCTCATATTCTTTAGAGTGTTCATCAGTCCTCCCTTGGACTGCCTTCCATTATCCCTCAGGACTGGGATATGGTTGGGTGGAAGCCCGAATTTAATTCCTCCTTCCACTTGAACCCTCATTCTGGATGCAGGCCGGCAAGACTGAACCCTTGCCTTCCTCCATCCTTTCTTTCTCTTGTACTTTCCTACTGGGCCAAGATATTGGACATTCGGGTACCGACTGCCGGCCGCTGAGTAGCCGGCCGGCAGCCGGCCACCCAATCCTGGTCCTCTGCCGCCGACTGCCTTGGTTCCCCTTGATGGAAGGATCCTCGGCTGCCGGCCGGTAGATCCATGACACCGCCGACAGCCGGCAGAGCCATTGCCGGCCGGCAGAGCTGCCGCTGCCGGCAGCCGGCAGATACTACTGCCGGCTGGCAGTGCCGCCGCCGCCGGCAGTCGGTAGAGCCGTTGCCGGCGGCCTATCACACAATGTTATGAAGATAATACTTGCCTTCAATAGCCCAGTATAGGCCGGCATGTGCCGGCCTGCCCGGCAGATTCCGGAAGGTGCCGGAAAGCCTACAAGTCTGACAACTTGTTGCCAAACAGTCAGTGCTGTAGCCCAAGTTTTTTCCAACCTACAAGGTGCTTCATGGGCAGCCTATTGTGAGACCATCACATATAAGAGAGTGATTCTCTCTTCCTTTAATGGATATTATCCATTATTGTCCTTAATCCCCATTATTGAAACTGGAAGATTGTGTTAAGATACACTAATATCATAGGATATCATCTTCCCCTAAAGATTCTTAAGAATTCTGTTTTCAATATTGGAGGAGGTCATAGCAATTGGCTGGACAGGAAACACATGTAGGTGTCTTTCCTACTATAGCTTACCCTATCCTAGCTAATATAATATATTATGTATGTTGAAATTTGAGAATTTCACCGAATACTAATAGACTTTTCCTTTCTTTACAGAAGGAGCATCCCGAGTGCGGGAATAGTTTTTGCCAGGTCCGCAGTAAGAACTTCTGCGGCCACGACATGTGCAGGGCCCATGCTCGCTGCGCTGTCACCAAGGGGGCTCTCAAATATTGGGACCCGCAGGAATGTACTGTTTGTACTAACCTGGTAACCGAGGCTTTTGATGACCAAAAGTCAACTGAGTCAAGGGACACAGCAAGGGAGAAGCTGCGTAAATGGGTTAGGGGTTTTCAGAAGAATACCTCCGGCCCATACCTTCCTAATGAAAGGATGAGGGCATGTCTCTTCCCTAGGGCATCTTCGGATGCGGTCATTCCCCAGGCTCAACCTGAGATTCCCCTTGTTCAGATTCCGGTAGAATCTGAAGTTTCGGATGCCTTGGAGAACATCCAACTTGAGGACAACATGTCAGTTGTCTCAGAGGAGACGGAGAACAATCTCCTGGTGGAGGAGCTGGATCAGGCGGATGATGTTCCACCCGAACCACTACTGGAGAAAGCCGATACGATTTCGGTGTCATCGGCCATAGGAAATGAGCCGGTGCCTTCTACTTCCTCCACTGCGCCCCAACTGGATTCGATTACGAGTACTTTGCACTCGTTGCTGTCCATGGTGCAAGACATGCAACAGAAATCGACCGAGAAGGAGGCCTCTTTTCGGACCGAAATCCATCAACTGGTTGCGGCACGTTTAGCTCCGAAGAAGCTGAACGTTAAGGATCTCCCTGCCTTCTCTGACGTTAACCCTTGGAGGTACGCAGAGCACATGCCCATGTCGGGCGGGAAGATCTTCCTCTCAGATAAACTGGGTACTGTCCCAGTAGAGGATATTGAATTCTGGCCCAGCAAAGGATCCTACCCGGACTGCCTTAGACGGAACCAGCGTCCAAAGAGGAGACAGAGCCCAAGGAAACGATTGTCCTTGAACTCTCTAAGGCTCAGGCCTTATTGACCACCACCTTAAAGGAGAGGGCCTTCACTAGCTCTAAGGTGCCGGCTCTCAGCAAGAAGCACCCGTCCTTCATTGCTGATCCTCAATGTGCCTTCCCCTTTATGGATAAAGGGCTCAAGGCAGCCTTAAAGGCAATCGAGGCAGGGAAACCGTGCCCTACACTCGAAGAGTGTAGCCCCTTCTCCCTAGCCTTTCCATCAGATGATGCGGACTGGAAGGATGTTCACAACACCTTCACAGTCGGGAAGCTGGAGGCAGATATTGCCGGACGACAGTTCGGCGAAGACCTCCCCAAGCTGTCGGACTTTCTCCTGCGTAGAGAGCAGGAGACAAAAGAACGCTTAGCTGCTTCCTTGTCTCTACAGACTGGCCTGGAGACTATGGCAAGCATCCCAGATAAACCAGACATGTACATGGTTTTCGCCAAAGCCCATCTGGCGACAGTGACTAAAGACCTGTACAACTTTATTAAAGCCAGAAGGGCTTGTAGAGAGCTCGTGTTCGCCTCGGCTGCGGTGAGGCACGAACCCAGGAAGCTGATAGCTTCCAACATCTAGGGAAAAGACCTCTTCCCAAGTGAAGGGGTCAAAGAGGTCGTAGACAAGGCCGCCACTGAAAACAGGAACCTCCTTTCCAAGTGGGGCTTGTCCACCAAGAGGAAATCTTCAGCTGACGAGGGTCCCCAGCCGAAGAATAAATCAAAGCGACCTAGAGTGCCCTCTCGGCCTAAGCAGCAACGGCAGCTTCCCGTGGCCACGGTGCCCCAGACGGTGGCACAACCACCCACCACCTTTCAACTGGTGCCCCAAACCCTGGCGACTCAGTCACCGGTGTTCACCCCAGTGTTTGAAAGGTAGTCTACGACCTTTCGGCCGAAGTCTCGAGGATCCTTTCAAGGCTCCTCCAGACGCCCCTCCAGAGGTAGGGGCAACAGGGGTGGACGTGGCCAAGGAGGTAAATCCTCCTCCCAGCACTCAAAGTGAGATGCTACCGGTAGGAGGGAGACTCTTCTACTTCCGGGATCGTTGGACCTTTGATCCCTGGGCCCACAGCCTAATCAAGAACAGACTAGGGTGGAGTTGGAGCTCAACTCTACCAACCTTCCCTCAATTCTTCCAACACTCAACCCCCATATTGGAAGAATATGTTCAGGAACTCTTGAACAAAAGAGTTATACGGAAGGCGAAGTCCGTCAGATTCCAAGGAAGGCTATTTTGTGTTCCGAAGAAGGACTCGGAAAAGCTCAGAGTAATTCCGGACTTGTCACCACTCAACAAGTTTATAGTGAACTACAAGTTCAAAATGCTGACGCTTCAACACATCAGGACCCTGTTGCCCAAACGGGCATACACAGTCTCCATAGACATGACGGATGCGTACTGGCACGTTCCGATCAGCCGTCAAGTTTCCCCCTACCTGGGATTCAAACTACAAAGAAGACAGTACGTCTTCAGAGCCATGCCCTTTGGACTAAACATAGCTCCAAGGGTATTCACCAAGCTTGCGAATGCATTCATTCATCAACTACGCCTAAAAGGATTCCAGGTGGTAGCCTACCTGGACGACTGGCTGGTTTGGGCAGCATCCGAAGAAGAATGCAGGCAAGCCTCCATGGAAGTGATCCAGTTCCTGGAACACTTAGGATTCAAGATCAATCGGGAAAAATCCCGACTGTCTCCAGCTCAGAAGTTTCAGTGGCTGGGCGTCCACTGGAACTTGCAGTCGCACTGCCTTTCCATTCCATCACAGAAACGGAAAGAGATAGCGGGATCTGTCAGAAGCCTTCTTCGATCCGCAAGGATATCAAGAAGGCAACAGGAGAGAGTGTTGGGGTCTCTCCAGTTCGCCTCAGTGACAGATCCAGTATTGAGAGCACAATTAAAAGATGCATCAGGAGTCTGGAGAAAATACGCATCAATCGCTCGAAGAGATCTAAAAAGACCGACGCCAAATCGTCTGCGATCCCTACTCAAGCCATGGTCGGAGGCCAAGAACCTAAAGAACAAGGTTCCCTTACAACCACCTCCACCGTCAGTCACCGTTCACACGGATGCCTCAAAAGAAGGGTGGGGAGGTCACTTTCACCATCGGAAAGTCCAAGGAACCTGGTCTCCCCTTTTTAAAACCTTCCACATAAACTTCCTGGAAGCCATGGCAGTTTTTCTTTCCCTAAAGAAACTGAAACTCCGCTGCTCAATCCACATCCGTCTGGTTCTAGACAGCGAAGTCATAATGAGATGCCTAAATCGACAGGGCTCGAGATCGCCTCACATAAATCAAGTGATACTAGCCATCCTCCGCTTAGCGGAAAAGAAGAGATGGCATTTGTCAGTAGTCCACCTTCAAAGGTTCCGCAATGTGACAGCGGACGCTCTATCCAGAACCACACCGATAGAGTCAGAATGGTCCCTAGACGCAAGATCGTTCTCCTTCATCTTACGCAAAGTCCCGGGACTGCAGATAGACCTCTTCGCAACGAGCGACAACAAGAAGCTACCCCGGTATGTAGCCCCGTACGAGGATCCTCTAGCGGAAGCGATGGATGCAATGTCCATAGATTGGAACAGATGGTCCAAGATCTACCTATTCCCTCCAACCAACCTTCTGCTGAAAGTCCTCGACAAGCTGAGATCCTTTCGGGGGACGGCAGCAATAGTGGCCCACAAGTAGCCCAACAGCGTTTGGTTCCCCCTGGTAATGGAACTACGGCTGAAACTGATCCCGTTGCCGGACCCAGTTCTGACTCATCAAGTGCAGAAATTGACTGTCTCAGCTTCATCAGTGAAAACCCAGAACCTTCATCTCATGATTTTCTCGCTTTAGCGGTCAAGAAACGGTTTGGGATTTCTAGGGACAGTATCAACTTCCTAGAAGAGTACAAGTCAAAGTCAACAAGAAGACAATATGAGTCTTCTTGGAAAAAATGGGTGGCCTTTGTCAAGGCGAAGAAACCTAAGGAGATTTCTACGGACTTCTGTTTGTCCTTCTTCATCCATCTTCATGAACAAGGTTTAGCAGCTAATACGATTACTACATGTAAATCCGCCTTGGCCAGACCAATACTTTATGCCTTCCAGGTAGACTTTTCCAACGAAATCTTTAACAAGATCCCTAAAGCCTGCGCAAAACTTCGGCCCGCAGCTCCTCCTAAGCCCATTTCATGGTCTTTGGACAAAGTTCTTCTTTTAGCATCAACCCTGAATAATGAGGATTGCTCGCTGAAAGACTTGACTCAGAAGGTGATATTCTTGTTTGCACTAGTCTTGGGAGCCAGAGTTAGCGAAATAGTGGCCCTCTCGAGGGATGATGGCCACATTCAGTTCACAGACAATGGAGAACTGAACCTCTTTCCGGACCCGACGTTTCTCGCCAAGAACGAGCTACCCACTAAATGGTGGGGTCCCTGGAGAATCTGCCCTCTGAAGGAAGAAGCATCCCTCTGCCCAGTGGAATGCCTAAAGGTCTATCTTCGTAGAACTTCAGACTTTAAAGGAGGTCAGCTTTTCAGGGGAGAGACTTCTGGTTCAACGTTATCCTTGAAACAGATTAGGGCGAAAATCACCTACTTCATTCGCAGAGCGGATCCAGACAGTACACCCGCAGGTCATGATCCGAGGAAAGTTGCCTCGTCTCTGAATTTCTTCCAAACAATGTCGTTTGAAAGTCTTCGTGCTTATACTGGATGGAAGTCCTCGAGGGTCTTCTTCAAGCACTACGCGAAGCAATTGCAAGAAATTAAGTTTCATGTGGTGGCGGCGGGCAGTGTGATAAAACCCGCTGCTTGATTCCTGCGAAGAACAGTGCACTATTAGGGACTTATAGTGAAGGGTGTACACGATAGACTCGTAAG
Organism: Palaemon carinicauda; assembly: GCF_036898095.1. Lineage (NCBI taxonomy): Eukaryota > Metazoa > Arthropoda > Malacostraca > Decapoda > Palaemonidae > Palaemon > Palaemon carinicauda. The sequence continues at coordinate 31,025,957 of NC_090739.1, forward strand.
ACATATCGTGTTGAGTTTTGTGTTTAAGTGATAACACTATAGACTGTTCTCCCTATACAGGTGACATTAAGCATAATAAACTGAAACAAGTGCCAGGCATTCTTATATGCACAGTGTTTTAGTAACAACAGATTATAAAACGAAACTGCATGTTTCCCTTGAGTGGCTAATGTTTTCCTTTTCAGGCAAACCCCTTTTTTATTCTGTTATTACTGTTTATGCTCGTATGTAGAATTATTCAACATACATTGTATTTGTTTACAACCATGATTTCTATTTTTGTAATAAACTATAGAACGAATATTTGCGTCTCCTTGGCCCCAAATATTTATTCAAATAGTCATTTAAACAATTCTTTAAATGCATAAGTCAGAGCATCCTTGACTCTCTTGATAATTAAGTCAATACTAGAACTAAGATTCATGGTGTTCCAGGCAAACAGGTAAGACCTTGTTGTACTAGACTGTTCATTTTACTGTTTAAAGTGTTCCTACACATATATACAGTAAACCTGTCCGTCTCTTCACAGACCCGGGAGCTACAGTAATCTGCTCAAGCCATTTCCATCCTAGTACAGACTATGCTTTACGTATATGTTGACACTAATATACAAACTGTTTGCTAGATTGTTCCCTCAACTCACAATCCTCAGGTTTTTTCCTCGAGTCTACCCAGACTCTTCCTTGTAGGGGGCAGGAAGCACTGACATATTTTATGATCAGTTGATTGATGTATAACGGTAACATCAAGTGTCTCTAGGTCTAAAGACCGAAGAGGAAAGATTTAGCTCGAGATGAACGACACTATTGGAAATCCACAGATACATCAATGCTCTGGTACACTTCCATCACGACGACATGGCCTGAGCCCAAAAGACGGATTTTGAGCGTAACGAAAAATCTATTTTTGGGTGAGGTAGCCATGTCGTCCTGATGGACCCACCTTCTTTTGGGACAAAAGGATATAGTACTGTATCTGCATCACCTACAAAGCTACAAAGAATGACGGTGGCGCTTCGGGTGGCAGACAGGCGCACTATTTGTGGTACAGTAGTGACTCGTCGAGAGCGATGTCTCTGGAACGACTCACCCTATTCTTGCCTCTCTTTCCCCTCGTAGTGAAAGCTCTGTTGGGGGTGTAGATAGCCATGAGACGTGTCAAGAATACGTCCTCTGATATTACGCGATATCCCTTCGTAAAATTTTAAGGGATATTCGCTCCAGGAGTTAGAATTCTGGATACCTTTGGTAAATTCTCTGGGATATATAACTGTAGTCAAATATACCTAGGAAGCTACCTTTGAAGGAACTTTCATCACGATGACATGGCTACCTCACTCCAAAATAGATTTTTCGATACGCTCAAAATCCGTTAATAAGGCAACTAAACGATTATAATGCGATGTAGGCCTAAACAGCTGGCCGGTAGTTACAAGCTGATTTCAGCTGTTATTGAGAGTAGACGTTTTGCTACTGTTGGAAGTTCTTGGCTTTTATTTACTTGATCCAGTGCTGTTATGTTTGTTTGTCTACAGTAAAGCTAAATTGGTAAATATATGACACTATAAACTATTAGCGAAACTGGAATTCGCTATTAGAAATGGAAGAGTGCTAGCTAGTTTGGTATTTTTCTCTATGTTTAATAGGGGCTGGGGCATAATAACTTGCGTATCAGTCGATTAAAATGTGAAGTATGTTATTCACTTGGTCCATTTTTTACATCCGAGATACTGAAGGGGACTTATTGTGCATGCGTTTTTTCCCATGGTTTGGGGGGCTATCTGCATTTACAATGGCATATTTATCAGGTGGATTTTTTTTTTTAAACCAATTGACAGCTCTCAAGTTCTTCTTTATAAGTTCCTGGATGTTGTTCTACAATACCCAGTTTTTGTCCATCTTCCTCTTCAGTTTCAACTCAACTACCATCACATAAGGATGTCTCCAAGAGGGAACTTAAGGGAAGTGCATCAATCTATTTTGAAATATAGTGTAATTTCATTTATGTTGGCAATTGATCATGATGGAAATGCTTTCCGTTCAGTGTACAGCTATTGTAACAGCGAAATAATTCCTCAACCTATACGGTTCTGACGATGTTTTGGGAAGACCAGCACATTTTTACTGCCAAGCTTCTGTAAAGATTACAAAGACAAAAAAATAATAAAACTTTTGTCAATTATAAGGTAAGGAATAATTTGTGATTTACTTTCCATAATGTAAGGTTTTATTTGTGAGCTACTGTATCATAGTGTAAGGTTTACAGTATTTGTGATTTACTTTTAGTTTTGACCTGGGAAGAGGGTCCGGCTAGCGGTTGTGACCTGGGATGGTGGGTCTGGGTGGTTTGCCCCCAGGGTAGGGGTTGCAACCTGGAAGGGGTGTCCAGGGCCCTTGTTCCTCAGCAAGGTGGTGTGACCTGGGAACTACTAGGTTAGGTTAGGTGGATTTGTTAGGTTCTGTACCCGGTGACTAATCTCAAAAGTGTTAATAATCAAGTTTTGGTCTGTTTTCAGCCTCTTGAATGAACCATAATTTTTTCCAACTGGTTAGTTTGTGCCTATTTTGCATTTCAGACCATTATTATGGCTGCAAATCGTTCGTTTATGACATTTCCCCACCCTAAAAAACGGATTTTGAGCGAAGCGAAAAATCTATTTGTTCCGTAACCGAAATACAAACCACGCTATTTACATTGGGTTTACCTTTCGTCGTAGCTGAAATGACGAGCCAATAGTTTTTAACGAGGGTTAACTACCGCCGCGCTAGTTAGCGGGGGTAGGGGAAGGGGTAGCTTGCTACCCCTCCCCCCCTCCACACACCGGTGATTTGCTTCACTTCACTTTTGGCTCCGGCGATGAACAGACGTGTCTGTCCATCATCCTCGTTGACAGCCTTAATCTTTTTTTGCTTTTTCTTCAGTTTTTTGTGTGTGCGTTTTGAAGTTGGCCTCACCCTTTATTGTTCGCCATGTTCAAGTGCCCTGGTATTGCCGGTCGCCCTTGCGGTACTTTTATGTCTGTGGTGGACACAGATCCTCACACCCTTTGCCCGCAGTGTCGAGGCCGACGGTGTGGTGAGTGCAGGGAGTGGTCTGCCTCCCAGTAGGAGAGGTTTGGCCGCCGGCGTAAGAAGAAGTCCAAGAGAGACCGTTCTCCTTCCGGGGTTGCCTTGAAGGAGGAAGGCTCTCGGGGCTCTTCTTTCGCCGTCCAAACCTCCTCCGAAGCTCCCCTCGTTCGGCTCCTAAGGAGAGACCGCCGAGTGGGAGCGCAGGCCCTAGTTCTGTTTCCAGACCTTGGATTGGGGGAGAGGGCGTCGCCTCCCATAGCGGGGCGGTTCCTCCTCCTCCTCCTCTGGGGGAGGTTGTTGCTAATGACTCCTTGTCTAATGATGATCTTTTTCAGATTTGGGCTTCCTTGGGGCTTAAGGGCCTGCACTCTAGGGAAGCCCTGATTGACCTTGTCCAGTTAGGGGCCGCTGTTAAGCAGTTGCCGGTGATAGCAGAGGTAGATCCTCTGTCTATTGTCGACGTCGTGGTGGCAGAGGCTTCCGACGGGTCGGGTCAATCCTCTGCAGGTACTGTTGTGGATGATGGTGCTGAAGGCTCTCCTCCCCCTTTCGTACATCCTTCGAAGGGGGAAGGGAGTCCCGCGGGCTCTTCTGCTGCCAAGCCTCCCTCTAGGGGGAGTGCTTTGACTGAAACTCCCCTTCGGAGGACTGATGGTCCTGACGATCTTCCTCGTGGCCGCCTTCGCTGTAAGGCTCGCCGTCCGCTGCGCCGCAAGGGCCTTCCGTCTCCCTAAAAGGGTGCTAAGAGGCGCCTTTTTGAATCTTCGCCTCCTTCCTCCGAGGAGGACTCTCCTCGCCGTAAGCAGCCTGCAGCTCCAGCTTCCTTAGACCTCTCTGGGGTTCGGTCTCCTACGCCTTCCAGACCTTCCGCTTCTGGTGCAGATGTCCAGCAGCCTGACCTCGTCACCCAACGGGCAACGGTCCCTTCGGGGCAAAGGGATGCTTCCCACGGTGTGGGTTCTTCCCTTGCGCGTCAGGGTTCCCCTGCGCGCCCTTCTGCAGTGTCAGCGCATAGGCGCTCCCCTGCTCGTCAGCGCTCTCCTGTTCGTCAGCGCTCTTCTGATGATCATCGCCCCACTGCTCGCCAGCGCTCTCCTGAGGACTCCGAACATTCTGCTGTTCCTGTTGTGCGCCCTGCGCGCCATCGGTTATCTGAGCGCTCTAGTTCTCCTGCCCGTCAGAGCGCACCTGCGCTTCCAGTTCCTGATACGCGCCCACGTTCGCACGCGCGACCTAGAATTTTGGTTCAGGTCTTGACCAAGGACTCTTCTCCTCGCCCTCGCGATCCTGCTCGTCAGCCTGTTCCAGCGCAACAACACTCGCGGTCTCCAGCGCGTACTTCCAAAATGCCTGAACGCCCACGCGCCTCCTGTTCCTGAGCCCGTTTGTGAGCGTTCGCCTCTGCGCCCCGCGCCAGCAGTTCCCTCACAGGATTCCACGCGTCACCCTCCTGCTCGCCAGCGATCACCAGCTCGCCAGCGATCACAGACGCATCAACATTCGCCTGCTCGTCAGCGATCTCCTGCGCGTCAACGGTCCCCAGCGCGTCAGCGATCACCTGAACATCGGCGATCTCCAGACCGCCCGCGTGACCTATCGCCTGCGCGCAAGCGTTCTCCAACGCGCCATCGTCCAGAGAATCTGGAGGGACATGGGTCGCCTTCTGTTAGCTCGCCCTCGCGCGGTCGTTCGCCTACGCGGTCTACGCGCTATCTCGCCAACGCGCCACTATGCGCCAGCGTTCACCAGCGTTCACCAGCGCTCCGCCGATCGCCTGCTCGCCATCGCTGTCCCACGCACTACTGTATAGGTCGCCTGAACAACATCGTCAGTGGTCATCGGAGCGATCTCGTTCGCTCACACGTCAACGCGCTCCCTCGCCGACGCGCCAACGTGCTCGATCGCCAGCTCGACCACGCGCTCGTTCGCCTGTGCGCCCTCGCGGCCACTCGCCAACGCGCCACCATGCGCCAGCGCGCCACCATGCGCCAGCGCGCCATCGCTCGCCTACGCGCCAGTGTTCACCAGCGCGCCGCCGATCGCCTGCTCTCCATCGCTCTCCCACGCGCTACAGGTCGCCTGAACAACATCGTCAGCGGTCATTGGAGCGATCTCGTTCGCCCACGCGTCAACGCGCTCCCTCGCCGACGCGCCAACGTGCTCGATCGCCAGCTCGACCACGCGTTCGTTCGCCTGTGCGCCCTCGCGCCCACTCGCCAACGCGCTACCATGCGCCAGCGCGCCATCCCTCGCCTACGCGCCAGCGTTCACCAGCGCGCCGCCGATCGCCTGCTCGCCATCGCTCTCCCACGCGCTACAGGTCGCCTGAACAACATCGTCAGCGGTCATCGGAGCGATCTCGTTTGCCACGCGTCAACGCGCTCTCTCGCCGACACGCCAACGTGCTCGATCGCCAGCTCGACCACGCGCTCGTTCGCCTGTGCGCCCTCGCGCCCACTCGCCTGCGCTCCCGCGCGATCGCTCCCGTGCTCGTATGTCTCCGCGCGTTTGTGCACCCGCGCCTCAACATTCTCTCGCACGCGATCTGGTAGTTTCGCCTACGTACGAGCGTCAGCACGAACCCCGTTCGCGTCGGGTTTCGCAGCCCGCGACAGCAGCAGGGACGCGTGTCGCCAGACCGCACTCAGGATCGCCTCCGCCGAAGCGCAGGACTCTTGTGCAGGATAGGGAAGACACATCAGAGAGGTCAGTACAACTTTCTTCCCCCCTTCCTTTTCAGGCAGGTCCAGTGGTGTCCACTCCGAAGGATCGCCCGATCCCCTTCCCTCCAGCGGGAATTTCGGACTCTGTGTCCGTGTCTCGGCAGACTTAGTTTGGTCCTCTGATGCGGCCGTTAGTGAAGGCTATGAAGCCGGCACTCGCCAATCAAGGAAACAAGCCAACAGCTGCCTCGCCCCCGCTGAAGAGAAGGAGAGGAGTGGACTTCGGGGTGACTTCTCCCAGGGAGAAGTTGGTTCCTAAGAGGTCTGTCAGGAAGGCTCCATCCCCTTCGCAGGCGCTTTCTTCTTCTCCCGAGGACGAGGTTTTCCGTCCTCGGGAGAATCCAGTGAGGTGATAGTCTCCCCCTCGGCACCAAGGGGGGAGTCGTCTCCTCATGGAGGAGAATCGTCTCGCGCGGAGGGCGCTTTCCGAACCTCTTTGTTGGGGTCGTGTATCCCGCCCAGGAGGGAACCCAAGGACTCCAAGACAATCCCGAAGTCGTCTTCTAGGATTCGTCAGGAACCAGCTGCGCCCCGGGAGAACGTCCACGCATCTCCCCAGGAAGAGATTCCGGGGACGGGAGTCTTAGCTGCCAGTCCGCAAGGAGGAGACCAGCAGGAGTCTGAGCATGCCTTTTGGCAAGTCCTGAGCCTGATGAGGCAACTCAACGGGTTCATGGACCCTGTGATCGCTCCCCGAGAAGGCAAGGACACGGTCCTGGACCAGGTGAACGGTACTCAGAAGCCCCCTAAGACCAGTGCGGCTCTGCCCTGGTCCCAGGGGTTGAAGAGTGCCAGAGCCAGGGCCAATGCCTAACTCGGAGCTCTTGCTTCCTCCATTCATTCCTCTGCCGGGAACAAACTCCTCCCACCTCCTCGTCTCCAGCAGAGGAGGTATTTTGAGATCTTGGGGGAGTCTAGTCTCGCTCTTCCTCTCCATCATTCCGTAGAAGAGCTTGTTAAGGGAGTTCCTCTCGAGGAGCTCTCCGCCCGGCAGGTGACATTCTCGGCGTCGGAGATCCTGAGCCATGAGAAGGTCGCGAAATGCGCCATGCAGGCCACTTCGTGGCTGGATATATGGCTAGGGTCTCTGGGCATCCTATTGCGCTCCAAGGACTTGTCTAAGGAGACCAATAGGAAGGCCCTGGAGACCTTCCTACTCTCGGGCACCCGCTCCATCGAGTTCCTGGCACAACAGGTTACCACCCTGTGGGCCAACTCGGTATTGAAGCGGCGTGATGCGGTGACCGAGAAGTTCCACCCGAAGGTCCCCGCCGTGGATGTCTGTAGGCTCAGACATGCTTCCCTCCTTGGGGGAATCTGTTGGAGCCTCAGGATATAGAACGAACGGCTGAGAGGTGGAGGAAGTCTAGCCAGGACTCCCACATCCATAGGGCCCTTACAGCTCGGCCCTATAAGCCTCCAGCTCCACAGCAGCAGCAGCCTCGCAAGACACCAAAGCAGGCACCGGCAGCTAAGAAAGTGGTGTCTAAGCCCCAGCCCTTTCCAGCCAAGGTCAAAAGGGGCAGTAAGTCCTCCAGGGGAGGCTAGACTCCTAGAGGGAGCAGCCACGGCCGCAAACGCTAGGAGTGGCAGTCCCCCCCGCGTGTCCACCTGTGGGGGGATGCCTTCGACGTTGCGTGCACAGGTGGCAGCAACATGGGGCCGATGCTTGGACGATTTCTGTGATCGGCCAAGGCTATCGCGTCCCGTTCATAACATCTCAACCTCCCCTGACAGCGAATCCAGTGTCGATGAGCTCCTATGCCATGGGATCGGTAGAGGGGCTAGCCCTTCAGGCAGAAGTCGAGACCATGCTCAAGAAGGATGCTCCCCAGGCTTCTTCAGTCGACTCTTTCTTGTAAAGAAGGCGTCTGGAGGCTGGAGACCTGTCATCGACCTCTCGGCTCTGAACGAGTTTGTCAAGCAAACTCGGTTCAGCATGGAGACAGCGGACACGGTCAGACTTGCGGTGAGACCTCTAGACTTCATGTGCACACTGGATGTAAAGGACGCGTACTTCCAGATCCCAATCCATCCGTCTTCCAGGAAGTACTTGAGATTCAGCATAGACTACAAGACCTACCAGTTCAAGGTGCTGTGTTTCGGTCTCTCCACAGCACCTCAGGTGTTCACCAGAGTGTTCACCCTGATTTCATCTTGGGTGCACAGGAACGGCATCCGTCTTCTTCGTTGTCTGGACGACTGGCTGATCCTAGCAGACTCGGAGTCGAACCTTCTTCGACACGGAGACAGGCTTCAGAGTCTTTGCCAGGATCTGGGGATCGTGGTAAACCTCGAGAAGTCCTCTCTGCAGCCGTCCCAACGACTGGTTTATCTAGGCATGTTGTTAGACACCAATCTCCACAAAGCCTTTCCATCAGACGACAGGATAGCAAGGCTGAGGAGGGTGGCGGAACCCTTCCTTAGGCGAGAAGAGCTTCCTGCCCAATCGTGGTTGGGTCTCTTAGGTCACCTGTCCTCCCTGGCTCGTCTGGTTCCAAACGGCTGCCTCAGGATGAGATCCCTGCAGTGGCGACTCAAGTCCCGGTGGAATCAAGGATCCGATTCCCTGGACGTACAGGTCCCGATAGGATCTTTGGAACAGACGGACCTGCGGTGGTGGCGGGTCGACGAGAACCTGCGAAAGGGAGTGGATGTTCTCGTCCTCCCCCCGGAATTGACACTGTTTTCGGACGCGTCAAAAGAAGGGCGGGGGGCGCACGTTCTGAACTAGAGGACCTCAGGCCTTTGGTCAGAATCAGAAAAGTACCTACACATCAACCTGCTAGAGTTGAAGGCCGTCTTTCTGGCTCTTCAACAGTTCCAACGGTCCCTGGCGGGTCACTCCGTGGTGGTGATGAGCGACAACACCACGGTAGTGGCTTATATCAACAAGCAGGGAGGTACTTTTTCGCAGCAGCTATCCCATCTTGCAGTAGAGATTCTGAGGTGGACCGAAGTCCACTCGATAACACTATCAGCTCGCTTCATTCCTGGCAAGAGGAATGTGCTCGCCGACAGTCTGAGCAGGGCTTCGCAGATAGTGAGTACCGAGTGGTCTTTGGATCCTCAGATAGCCAACAAAGTCCTGACTTTGTGGGGTTCCCCGACCGTGGATCTGTTCGCGACAGCGTTGAATTTCAAACTGCCTCTGTACTGCTCCCCAGTCCCGGACCCCAAGGCACTCTGGCAAGATGCTTTCCAGCAACGGTGGGACAACATCGACGTGTACGCCTTCCCACCGTTCTGTCTGATGAGAAGGGTGCTCAACAGGACCAGACTATCGGTCAACTGTTCGATGACTCTGATAGCTCCGCTATGGCATCACGCGGAATGGTTCCCGGACCTTCTGCAGCTCCTGACGGAGCTCCCGAGAGAACTTCCCCCACGACGCGAGCTACTCAGACAACCACACTCCAACATCCCTCACAAGGCCGTAGCCTCGCTTCGGCTTCACGCCTGGAGACTGTCCAGCATCTCCTCACGGAGAGAGGCTTTTCACAACAGGTTGCGGAGAGAATGTCTCGGCACCTGCGAAAGTCCTCTGAGGGAGTCTACCAGGCAAAGTGGAGAGTCTTTTGTGGTTGGTGTCGTGGGAAGGGTATCTCTCCACTCGATGCCACTATTCCAGCAATAGCGGAGTTCCTCGTGTATCTGCGGAAGGAAATGCGCCTTTCTGTCTCGGCAGTGAAAGGCTATCGCTCAGCCTTAAGCTTTGCTTTCAGGCTGAAAGGTGTGGACATTTCTTCCTCGCTGGAACTCTCTCTACTCATACGTAGCTATGAGCTTACCTGCCCCCAGTCGGAAGTAAGACCTCCTCCTTGGAACGTGGTTCGGGTTCTCAGGGCTCTTAAGAGACCTCCCTTCGAAGCATTATGCCAGGCCTCTGATCGCCACCTGTCTTGGAAGACGGCTTTCCTGCTTGCTTTGGCTTCGGCCAAGCGAGTTAGTGAACTTCATAGTCTCTCGTACGACATCGCCCATTCAAGGGGATGGGGGGAGGTAACGTTCAGGTTCGTCCCTGAGTTTGTTGCCAAGACTCCGAATCCTGGAGTGCCGGATCCACGGTTCGACTCTTTCAGGATCGCGAGTCTCCGTTCTGTAACAAGCGACCCAGACCAGCTGCTACTATGTCCAGTGAGGTGTCTGAGGTATTACTTGAAGAGAACAGCTGCAGTTCGTCCCCAAGTGCGGGCATTGTTTGTGAGCACAGGCAGGACGAAGAGGAGGGTCACCAAGAATACCATCTCGGCTTGGATTCGAAGGGTTATCTACCACGCTTTGAATCCAGACCCTCCTCCGTTACGTTGCCCTAGGGCATATGACGTCAGGGGCGTTGCTACGTCCCTGGCCTTCAAGAGAAACTTCTCTGTGACGCAGTTGCTTCAAGCTGGGGTCTGGAAGCGTCAAACGACCTTCACAGCCCACTACCTGCAGGACGTGACCCACAGGAGCCTCGATACGTTTTCTATCGGCCCTGTGGAGGCTGCACAACAGCTGGTCTAACCTCAGGCTCCTTTATGGACAAGTAGCAGTAGGTTCAGGGCGTTGTTACCCGGTTTTAGTCCGAGTGAATGAAAGAGTATGTCTGACCCTTACTTCTTTCTTCATTCTCCCCTCTCTTGGGGAAGCAGCATCCTGGTCTTCGCATAGCTGACCTCGACCTCTGCAGGTAACCCACGCTTCCTTGTGCTCCTAGTATTAAGTTTAATACTGTCGCGTCCCCCATACCCTGACGAGGTGGTATTGGGAACGTCCTATCCTAGATTCCTATCTAAAGGTCTCAAGGTCAACTTCATAGGATGAGTCACGCTTTCCTCCACGCACAACTTATGTAGGCCACTCGTTCCTAGCGAAGCAAGGAACTTGTGAGGTGTAGGGGCTCCTTTTCTCAAGTGCTACTCACTGGGAGGCGGAGCCCCGGGCAAAGCCAAAATCAGTAAGGCTGGGGACTTTCTACCCTTCCTAAGGGGTAAGTCACCCAATGTAAATAGCGTGGTTTGTATTTCGGTTACGGAACAAATGACAAATTCGGAGATAATTTGTATTTTTCCTAACCATACAAACCTTAGCTATTTACACATATTTGCTCACCAGCCCTGACCCCCAAGTCAAGTCCTACCTCTAAGTGAAGTGAAGCAAATCACCGGTGTGTGGGGGGGGGGGGGGTAGCAAGCTACCCCTTCCCCTACCCCCGCTAACTAGCGCGGCGGTAGTTAACCCTCGTTAAAAACTATTGGCTCGTCATTTCAGCTACGCCGAAAGGTAAACCCAATGTAAATAGCTAAGGTTTGTATGGTTAGGAAAAATACAAATTATCTCCGAATTTGTCATTTTTGGGTGAGATGGCCATGTCGTCCTGATGGAAGGTTCCTTCAGTAGCTTCCTTTGGGTATATATGACTACAATAAATATTCCCAGAGAATTAAACTAAAGGTTTCACAGAATTCTAACTTCTGGTGCGAGTACCCTAAAGGTTTCCCTCTAGGATATCGTATATCAACAGGGGACGCATGCATTAACACGCCACATGGCTATCTGCACCCCACATAGCGTTTACGCTTCCAGGGGGAAAGGTGGCGAGGTAACTGTGGAGCTGTTCCAAAGTTACCCTCCTTCGTTACTGTTACGGTACTCACAACGTAAACAAACCGTCCGCCATACTGTGTGACGTCACGTCCGTCCTCATTCCTAGTCCAGCTTCCAACCGGCTTCCGCGATACAGTATAGCAGGAAGGGGCCTGGCAGGCTGAACTGGAACAGTTGGGCGGGTCCATCAGGACGACATGGCCATCCCACCCAAAAATAGATTTTTCGCTTCGCTCAAAATCCATTTTTTGGGCTCAAGCCATGTCGTCCTGATGAAAGTGTACCAGAGAATTTATGTATCGTGGATTTTTTCCCATTTCAAGTGCCTTCTACTTCGACTAATATTCCTGCGGTCTGGTGACCGAAGAGACCGTGACATCTCCGTTAAATGTCACTACCAGTGGCATTACAATGACCTGGCTTCCCGCCCCCCTGGCAGGGAAGTCCTAATTGGACAAGAGGAACATCTCGAAGTAACCTGACAAAGATAGACTCGCCTGGATGAAGAGATCGTGCCGGTCTCGAAGACAGATCAGAAGGGTAAATATTTGTGTAGGAACAAATTTATACCATTAGGTGAGTGTATATTAGGTAGTAGGTATATTAGTTATAATTACCCATGGAAATAGGATCAATAAAACAATAACAGCAATTTATTTCATATGTAAGATAGGAGCGAAATCAGACGCATATGGTAAATAAAATAAATATTTTATTTGAAAATTGCATGGAAATATGGAAAATTATGTACAATAATAATATTGGATAATAGACAAGATTTTCAGTAAGACGGTGATGTGAAATCTGAAAGGGAAGTATTTTGCCTTTAAGCACAAGTTCCCGGAGGAACGCCAGTCTTTAAAATCATTATACACTTCATGTCCAAGAACATGTGGCACACGTGTAAGAATCTATGTCACTTCACCTTTATGAAGAACAGTCTATTAGTGACACTAAGTGTCTCTTGAAATCACTATGTATCGCACTAGGGTCAACACAGGCACCCGTTTGAGTTAAAGTCCCGAAAAAACTCACTGTTCTACGCAGCACTAAACAGCCGGTTTCATCACGCTACGTGCTGCCACCACAAATCTTTTCACTTCGTGCACCTGCTTCGCATAGTGTTTGAAGAATACTCTAGGTGACCTCCAGCCTGTGAATGATCGGAGGCTTTCAAAATCCATTCCTTGGAAAAATTTCAGGGAAGAGGTGACTTTCCTAGGATCATGACCTGCGGGTGTACTGTCAGGATCCGCTCTGCGAATAAAGTAGGTGATTTTCGCTCTTAGTTGTTTTAGATAGACCTTAAGACTCTCCACTGGGCATAGAGAGACATCTTCCTTCAGGGGGCAGATTCTCCAAGGGCCCCATCTTTTGGTGGGAAATTCATTTTTAGTGAGAAACGTGGGGTCAGGGAAGAGGGTAAGTTCCTCCGTGTCGGCGAACTGTATCTGGCCCTCTTCTCTTGATAATGCTACTATTTCACTGACTCGGGCTCCCAAGGCGAGAGCAAAAAGGAAGATCACTTTTTGAGTCAAGTCTTTCAGAGGGCAAGATTCGTTGTCCAAGGTAGAGGCAAAATGGAGCACCTTATCCAGGGACCAGGTGATGGGTCTCGGTGGAGGTGCTGGACGGAGTCTAGCGCATGCCTTCTGGAGTTTATAGAAGATTTCGCTGGATAAATCTATTTGGAAGGCGTACAGAAGTGGTCTAGTCAAGGCCGATTTGCAGGTGGAAGTCGTATTGGCTGCTAAGCCTTGTCCATGAAGGTGAATAAAGAAGGCATGCAAAAATCTATGGAGATTTCCGTAGGGTTTTTTGCCTTGACGAAGGATACCCACTTCTTCCAGGGTGATTCATATTGCCTTCTGGTAGACTCTGTTTTGTATTCCTCTAGGAATTCCAAACTTTTCTTTGAGATCCCAATCCTTTTCTTCACGGCTAGGGAGAGAAAATCATGAGATGAAGGTCCTTGACTTTCTTTGATGAAGCGAAGACAGTCGACTTCTGCACCTGTTGGGAGAGAACTGGGCCCGGCAGGGGGATCAGCTTGGGCTGTAGCTCCAGGACTAGGGGGAACCAGTTGCTTTGGGGCCACTTGGGAGCCACTAGGGATGCTGTCCCTTTGAAGGTTCTCAGTTTGGAGAGGACTTTCAGCAGAAGGTTGGGTGGAGGGAACATGTAAATCTTGGACCATCTGCTCCAGTCCAGGGACATGGCGTCCACTGCTTCTGCTTTGGGGTCCTCGTAAGGAGCCACATATCGAGGAAGTTGCTTGTTGTCGCTCGTCGTGAAGAGGTCGATCTGTAGTTCCGGGACTTGACGAGAGATGAAGAAGAATGATCTTGCGTCTAGGGACCATTCCGACTCTATGGGGCTTGTCCTATATAGAGCGTCCGCCGTCACGTTGCGGAATCCTTGTAGGTGAACTGCAGATAGGTGCCACTTCTTCCTGTCCGCCAGGCGGAAGATGGGTAATAGCACCTGATTTATGTGGGGCGATTTCGAGCCCTGGCGGTTGAGACATCTGACTACTACCGAGCTGTCCAGAGTTAGACGGATGTGTATCGAGGGACGCGGGGATAATTTCTTCAGGGTGAGAAGAACCGCCATGGCCTCCAAGATGTTGATGTGAAACGTCTTGAATAGGGGAGACATGTTCCTTGAACTTGCCGTTGATGGGAGTGACCCCCCAACCATCCAGAGAAGCGTCCGTATGGATGTTGATCGATGGAGGCGGAGGTTGGAGAGGGATGGATCTTTTTAAGGTCCTTGCTTCTGACCACGGTCTCAGAAGGGAGCGAAGCCTGTTCGGTAGGGGTCTCTTGAGATCTCTTCGAGCGACGGATGCGTTTCGTCTCCAGACTCCTGAGGCATCCTTTAGCTGTGCTCGTAGCACTGGGTTTGTCATTGAGGCGAACTGTAGGGAGCCGAGAACTTGCTCCTGCTGTCGTCTTGAGATCCGTTTGGATTTGAGAAGTCTTCTGACAGACCCTGCTATTTCTTTCCTTTTCTTCAGTGGGATGGAAAGGCGGTGTGACTAAAGATCCCAATGGATTCCTAACCATTGGAACTAATGAGCTGGAGCGAGGCGAGACTTTTTGGTGTTTATTTTGAAACCCAGATGTTCCAGGAACTGGGTCACTTTGATGCAAGCTCTCAAACATTCTTCTGGCGATGTCAACCAGACCAGCCAGTCGTCGAGGTAGGCCATCACTTGGACGCCCTGAAGGCGTAGCTGGTGGACGATTGTGTCTGCTAGCTTGGTGAAGATTCTCGGAGCCACGTTGAGCCCGAAGGGCATGGCTCTGAAGGCGTAGCTTCTTCGTTGGAGCCGGAATCCTAGGTAGGAGGAAGCGTGGTGGTTCATTGGGATGTGCCAGAAGGCATCCGCCCGGTCTATTGAGACCATGTAAGACTTGTGAGGCAGTAGGGCTCTTATTTGTTGAAGGGTCCGCATCTTGAATTTGTTGTTCGCAATGAACTTGTTGAGGGGGGACAAGTCGAGGATGACTCTGAGTTTGTCTGAGTCCTTCTTTGGAACACAAAATAGTCTTCCTTGGAACCTGGTGGACTTTACCCTCTTGATCACCTTCTTGTTCAAGAGTTCTAGGACATATTCTTCCAAGATGGGGGTTGAAGGCTGGAAGAATTGGTTGAAAGTTGGCAGTGGTTGCGTCCAGCTCCAACCTAGTCCCTTCTTGATGATGCTGTGTGCCCAAGGATCGAAGGTCTAACGATCCTGAAAATGGCGGAGTCTTCCTCCCACCGGAAGCACTTCATTGCTTCTGGTTTCCCGAGGGTTTGCCACCTCGGCCGCTAGCTCCCCTTCCTCCTCTGCCTCTGGAGGGGCGGTGAGAGAAATCTCTGCTGGAGCCTCTACCTCTGGGACGAAAGGTAGTGGATGGTCGTTCATAGGCAGGGGTGAAGACCGGTGATTGGGACACCACCGGCTGGGGGACCAACTGAAAGGTCTGTTGTGGTTGTGCAACCACTTAGGGAGTAGCGGGAGCCGGAAACTGGCGTTTGGGTTGACGTTGCTGGAGTCGTGGTTTGGAGGATTTCCTCTTAGGTTGAGGGCCTTCTTCCTGAGAGGATTTCCTCTTGCGGGACATGCCCCATTTGTTGAGAAAGTTCTGATTCTCAGAGGCGGCTTTGTCCACGACCTCTTTCACCAGAGCTATTGGGAAGAGATGCTTGCCCCAGATGTTGGAGGAGATTAGCTTCCGGGGTTCGTGTTTCACTGCCGCGTTTGCAAACAAGAATTCTCTGCAGGCTCTCCGGGCCTTTATGAAGCTGTACAAGTCCTTCATCACGGTCACTAGGTGGGTCTTCGCGGGAACCATATACAAATCTGGGACCCTAATGTCCCTGGCCATGACCTCAAGCTGAATCTGATGAGACAGAGAGGCGGCTAGTCTCTCCTTGGTCTTCTGCTCCCGACGAAGAAGGTGGTCGTTCAGCTTTGGAAGATCCTCATTGAACTGACGGCCAGCCGCGTCAGGTTCCAGTTTCCCGACCGTAAAAGTGAACTGGATATCTTTCCAGAATCTGTCGGCGAGGGAGAGAGGCCTACACTCCTCCAAGGTAGGGCAGGGCTTTCCTTCCTCCACCGCCTTCATGACCGCATGGAAGGCCTTTTCAACAAAGGGAAAGGTCGCAGTAGGGGGAGCAAAAAAGGACGGGTGTTTCTTGCTCAATGCTGGCATTTTAGAGTTGGTAAAACCACGACTCTTAAGACACTCTGCCAGCATGGCTTGGGCTTTCGAGTGATTGAACACGACCACTTCTTTGGGTTCAGTCTCTTCCTTGGAGGCCGGTTCGGACCTGAGCCGGACGTAACAGTCCGGGTAAGCCTCAAGGCTGGGGAAGAACTCCACCTCTTCCAAGAGGATGGACCCAAGCCGATCATTGATAAAGATTTTGCCAGTTGTAATTGGCATATGCTCGGCGTACCTCCAGGGGTTAGACTCCGAGCAGGGGAGAAGATCATTTCGGTTGCTTCAAACCCAACCCATAAAATGACGTTTGAGGTCCTCTTGATTCTGTCGGAGCCTTTCGTCCATCAGTGCCACCAGCACCTGGATGGCTTCTCCAGTGGCTGGTAGCACGGGCAGCGAGGCGGCGGAGGTAGAGGGGACTGGCTCCTCGACCACAACGGGGGTTACTGGAGGTGTTTGGGCGACCTCGTCCTCCGAATCAGGGAACTCCACCTGATCCTCTTCATCCTCCAGATCCTCACCCATGAGGGTCCTCTCGGTGTTGTCGGAGACTTCCAACATTATCTCCACTTCGTCGAGATGACACTTTCGGAGTGTAGCCGAAATGTCGGGTTCAACAGTAAGTTGGACGCAGGGGATCTGATCCTGTGGGATCACAGAGTCCGACAGAGCTTTAGGGAAAAGCAAGGCCCTCATCTTCTCGTTAGGGAGATAAGGCCCGGTGGCGTTCTTCTGGAAACCCGCACCCACTTGCGCAGTTTCTCTCGAGCATTGTCCCTGGCCTCCGCAGACGGAGGGTTATCGAACGCCTCATCAAGGAGGCCTTTGCAGGTTGAGCAGGACTGCAGATCCCAATATTTAAGGTTGCCCTTTTTCGCTGCACAGGGGGCGTGGGTCTGACACGCCTTATGCCCGTAGAAGTCCGGGCGGCGAACCGCGCAGAAGGAGCTCTCACTCTTCGGGTTCTCCTCTTGTAAAAGAAAGAGGTCATGAGTACATGGAAGACATTACCAACCAGATTACATCAAGATCAGACACTTAAATATTCCGGTCAAGAAATTCCACCCACGACCAATGCAATGTTATAAGTGTTACGAGTATGGCCACATTAATGTAAAGTGTACTAATAAGAAAAGATGTTATATTTGTTACGAATTTCATGACCCCAACGAATTCCATGATACCTCTGCAGATTTTACTCATGAAAAGTTTTGTTTCCATTGTGAGGGAGCTCACTCTCCTAACTCTGAACTGTGTCCTCAGTACAAACTGGAGCAATCAATAATTGAGACTGCCAATTAGGAGCGTATAACTTTTGGTGCAGCAAGGAAAAAACTTAATGGTTCTATTCCAACATATGCCAGAGTTTTGTCCAATCCCGTAAAGTCAAATAATAATTCTAGGAATACTTACCCCACAGTTACTGCTGGATCTAAATATCCTGAGATTTCACCTTCTTCATCAACAAATCCCTCAAGGCCTGACAAGATTTCCAATAATTCCAGCAAGCCACAGAACTCTCATCCAGTTCCAGCTATTCTGGAAAACAATAATAGCAGTACAGTAGAATAAACAAAAACCCAAATAACAAAGTAGGCCAAAATGGTCCTTTAAAGCAAGAAGACCGCATTCCACTGCAAAACCGATTCAATACACTTGCCACAGACAGTGCCAGCAAGGCTATAGAAAGCATAGGAGAAATAGAGATGGTTGATATCAAGCCCCATAAATCAAAATGCGTGAGCAAGAAAAGAGTAATTGAAGATACAACACCACCCAAACCCAAAAAACCAAATAATATAGAATTTATACCAGATGCAATTGAAATGGATATCGAAAAATTACTAGAACTCCCAACCTCTGGATCCGAACCTAACACGGTCAATAACCAGATCACTAAACAAGTGATAAACAAAGTCCATAGGAATCCCAGTGACCCTCAAGGAAGTGAAAGCAAGTCGAATAATAATGCACCCATTAAAGAAATGAGCCCTTCTCCTGTTCTAGGTATGACTGGAAAACTAATGCTTTCACGTAAAACAATGGCAGAAAATACAACACACACAGTTTCATGTGGTTGTAACAATTGCTTCATGGCAGAATTCAATGACCCTAAAAATCTAAATGTACATAAGATGAATAATATAATAAATAATTTTACTAAGAACAAAAACAAAAACCAGTATGGCAAATTAGAAAGCCACAGTGCTGGTTGTATGTGTGTTGACCATCTAATAAAGAAACGTGCAGCAGGCACCCTCCAACTTGAAAAATTTATAGAAAAACTTAACCTTAATCCAAATGACACTCAGGAAGCAAATCCAAACAAGGGTAAAACCCAGGGAGCCATACCCAAAGAACCAAATCCAAACAAGGGTAAAACCCAGGGAGCCATACCCAAAGAACCAAATCCAAACAAGGGTAAAACCCAGGGAGCCATACCCAAAGAACCAAATCTTACTCAAAAACTACAACTAGCGTAGTCAAGCAGAAACCTGTCTCCAACAGAATAAGCAGAAATAATGCCTTACCCAGTGGAAATTTATCTTCATTGCCGTAACGTTCAACCCTTACATAATTCAGTGGAATATTAATGGTCTTAAAACCCGTTTACATCTAAGGGAAATCCAAAGACTATTGAAAAGTTATAACCCTATTGCAATATGCTTACAACATACTAATGATACTGTTCCTTCAATAGGAAACTACAATTTAGCATCTCGCTCAATCCCTTCTCCCAATATTTTAGGGACTGCAGTATATGTTCATAATAAAGTAACTTATGACACTTCAGTATTCAACACATCAGAATTTCAGTTATCTGGAGTTAGATTACATCTAAATAACAACTCCTTTAATCTCTATAATATATACAGTACAATCAACCCTCTTGCAACTATGATGTACAAAATGTACCTAAAGTACTCCCAAATATGCAAGAGGATATACTATTACTAGGAGACTTCAACTCCCATAACTCCATATGGGACACCAATTGTGTTGATGTTGACATAAATGGTTCAAAGGTTGAACAGATGATGAATGATCATAACCTCTGTATATTAAATGAGGCAGAGAGTAGCACTTACTATTCAAAAGCTCATGGAACCTATTCGTCAATAGATTTAACTCTGTTCCAATAATATTGTTGATAGGTTCGAATGGAATATCTTAGACGACCTGTTTACCAGTGATCATTTTCCTATTTTGATTACCATATTAGGACATACACTAACTTCTTCGATTTAACGATATAATACAGATAAAGCTGACTGGGATAAGTTCAAGTTTTACACTAAGCAAGTGCCTCCCTTTGATTACTCCCAAGATCATGATAAAACAAATGATGACGTGAATTTTATCACACAAGCGGCTGATAAATCGATACCTCTGACTGGCACCCGACAGTTAAAACATTCAGTCCCATGGTGGTCAGACACATTAACCCAGCTGATAAACGAAAAGCATGCAGTTGGAAGAAAATTAGAAACCCTAAATAAAAGTTGTTCCGTAACCGAAATACAAACCACGCTATTTACATGGGGTATTACTTTCGGCGTAGCTGAAATGACGAGCCATTAGATTTTAACGAGGGTTAACTACCCCCTCGCTAGCTAGCGAGGGGGTAGGGGAGGGGTAGCTAGCTACCCCTCCCCCTCACACACCGGTGAACTGATTCACTTCGCTTTTGGCTCGGACGGTGGGCAGACGTGTCTGTTCCCATCCTCACATGGCAGCCATTAATGTTTTGTCTTTACTTAATTACTTACTTTTCTTATACTTAATAGATATATAAACATTATGTTTATGTATATATTTGAGTATAGAAATACTGTAAGTTTCCTTTTCAGTGTTTGTGTGTGTGTACGACATCTCCATGTAGTTCCAGGCCTCCACGGTGACATTTTATGGGTCGCGATCTCTCCCATGGTCCTTCGGTCCTTCCTTTCGGCTTCCGATTCTCGGACGCCGTGGGGAATTGTCATCGCTGGACTTTATTTATTATTCTGTTTTCTCCGCTGTTCCTCCTTCCCTACAGGGAACTTGGACGTTCAGTGAAGGGAACATGGCAGTTTAGTTTGACTTCGGTCTCTCTCTCTCTCTCTCTTGAGGTCGTTCACCCTTTTATTACTACTACGTATTACGGTAGCTTCCTTCCCGTTGCGGGTTGAGTTGCTTCTCCGTTTATTCTGTCTCAATTATTTTAATGAAATATAATTGTGTTTGTTAACTTTTCAGCTTCTGTGTAGAACGCTTCCCTTCGGGGTTCTTTCGTTCTTCTATTAGTGAACATTCTTAGATGAATTACATAATTATAATTGTTGTAATTGTTATAATTCTGTTTTTTCAATATTAATCTTACCCGATGATCATGTAGCTGTCAACTCCGTTGCCCGACAGAAATCTACGGTCGGGATACGCCAGCGATCGCTATCCAGGTGGGGGTGTACACAACAGCGCCATCTGTGAGTAGGTACTCAAGTACTTCTTGTCAACAAGAACTCAATTTTTCCTCTGTCGTGCCGCCGGCAAGACCTACTTGGATACGCTGTTGTTTCTGGAGTTGTTGTTCACGATTTGGTGATGTATTTACTCTAGAGTTTAGCCTTCGCTATTCAGGAAGCTTTATCATTAGCTTAGCAAGCTTTTGGAATTAATTTGGATTAATTGTTAACGAACTTTGCTAGATTTTGGAATTCCCCCTTGACTACTTCTAAATTCAAGATGTCTGACCAGTCTCAAGTCCCTAAATACAGGCAGTGTAGTGTTAGGACTTGTGCTAGGCGTCTTCCGAAGGCCTCTATAGATCCTCACACCGTTTGTTCCAATTGTAGGGGTAAATCCTGTCAATTGGAAGATCGATGTGGGGAATGCGCTGGGCTTTCGGAATTCGATTTTAACGAATTCCTCAAAAATGCACGTAGGTTAGAGAAGGAGAGAATCAGGAGGAGTTCTTCTCGCTCTGTGGATTATTCCTCTCCCCATGCCCCTCAACCTTTTCCTTCCCCTGTGGTGGTGACTCCCGAACCTGCTACTAGTGCTCAGCCATCCATGGCGGATATGTTGCGTGCCATTCAGGCTCTCGGTGACCGAGTGGAGTCATTGGCTAATGACCGTAATCAGCTCTTGGCAGATGTCAGAGAGCTGAAAGCGAAAAGTGCAGTGGGAAGTGTTATCAGTGCTAGTGATATGAAAAGTGTCAGTGTCAGTGTTGCGCATGAGGGTACATCTGTGCGTGCCAGTCGTCCTCCCAGTCCAGGACCTCTTGCAAGCCCCCAAGCCCAGGGGAGAAGCAATGTCGAAGGACCAAAGGGTTCGGCAGGCCTTGATCGGCGCACGGATGTATCCTCAGTGGTTGCGGACGTATCTGTTCAAGATCGTCCCATCCACAAACAGACGAATGAGCCCTTACATTCCTCGTCTGTGGAAGAAGTTTCCAGGCGGAAACGATGGACCAAGGTCTCACGACCGCTCAAACGTAAGGTCCCTTCCGAGCGAGTCCAACGGCCCAGGTGTAGCCACTGGGTCAGTTCGGACTCGCTGCAGTCATCTGATGACTGCACACCTCCCAAGAGAGGTAGAGTGGTCCCACAACAGGCCTCTGCTCCGTCTGTTGTTGCTCCAACCACGGTAGACCCTAAGTGGTCCATGCTGCAGACTATGCAGTCTCAGCTTGCGGCATTCATGCAGGAGTATCATGCTGAGAAGGTTAACACTGCACCTGTTAACCTACAACCCGCCGAGGTTGTGCGCTCAGCAGATACTGCGGCTGCCTGCTCCCACACTCCACCTGTGAGGGCTCCACCACCGATGCGCAGTCCACCCTGCCAGACGCATGTTCTTGCTGCTGTAGAGCTGCCGGGTTCCAGCACTATGCGGCTTTCTCCGCAACCCATGCGGCATGCGCCGCATACCATACAGCATGCTCCGCATACCATACAGCATGCTCCGCAACCCACCGCAGCCCCACCCACGCACCAGCACTCTGCTTTTGTTGTTGCCAGCTCGCAGACTGACCAGCAGCGGCATGATGTTGGATCCGCAGCTACGCATGCACCCGTTCTGCCGGATTCAGCCGTTCAGCTTTCTGCTCTGCCTTTGCCACTTCCTACTCAGCTTTCGGATGATGGAGTATCGGATGACGAAGCTGCACACTTGGATGAGCCACACTCTGACTTTGAAGGGCCCAAGTCTACGCCTCCCTCCTTAGACTTTCGTAAAGTCCTTGCCTTGTTCAGGGACTTGTATCCTGAGCAGTTTGTGTCTGCAACCCCTCGCTCTCCTCCCTCCGAGTTTGCTCTGGGCATGCAGTCTGCTGCGCCTGCCTTCACCAAGCTTGTTCTCGCACGATCATCTAAGAGAGCTTTGAGGGTTATGGGAGAGTGGTTGCATTCCAAGAAGCAACTGGGAAAGACTGCATTCATCTTTCCGCCTACCAAGCTTGCTTCCAAGTCGAGCGTCTGGTATGCCACGGGAGAGGAACCCGGCTTGGGAGTTCCTGCCTCTGCCCAGGGCGACTTCTCAAGTCTGGTTGACTCTCCCCGCAGGTTGGCTATGAGACGATCGAAGATCTGCTGGTCCTTTTCTGATATGGATCATCTGTTGAAGGGAGTCTTTCGTGCCTTCGAGATCTTCAACTTCCTCGATTGGTGTTTGGGAGCCTTAAGCAGGAAGACTTCCCCTTCAGATAGGGACTCTGCCATGCTGATCATGTCTAGCATGGACAAAGCCATTCGGGATGGGTCTGGTGAACTTGCGGCTTCGTACGTGTCGGGAGTGCTCAAGAAGAGAGAACATCTTTGCTCCTTCTTATCGGCTGGTATCACTCCTTGCCAGAAGTCAGAGTTGTTGTTTGCTCCTCTCTCCAAGTGTCTGTTTCCGGAGGAGCTGATTAAGGGGATGGCTGCCTCTCTTATCCAGAAGGATACCCATGATCTGATGGCATCTTCTGCACGTAAGGCTAAAACCTTACCTTCCGTGCCTAGACCCTTCCGCCCTGCAGCAGTAGACACTCCTGCAACTCGGTTCATCCCGCCCTTTCGTGGCAGAACCTCCAGCAGAGGAGGTACCCGTGCCGACAGTCACCGTGGCAAATCCAAGAAGGGTTCCAAGTCCGCAAAAGGCAAGTTCTGACTTTCTTCCTCTCCAGACAGCAGTGGGAGCCAGACTCAAGACCTTCTGGCAAGCTTGGGAGAGCAGAGGTGCAGACGCTCAGTCTGTGAAGTGGCTAAGGGAGGGATACAGAATTCCGTTCTGCCGCAGTCCCCCTCTAGCTACATCTCCCATCAACCTCTCTCCCAACTACAAGGAGAAGGACAAGAGGCTAGCGTTGCAACAAGAGGTGTCGCTCTTGCTACAAAAGGAAGCGGTAGTCATAGTCCGGGACCATCAATCCCCGGGCTTCTACAACCGTCTCTTCCTGGTAGCGAAGAAGACAGGAGGTTGGAGACCGGTGCTGGACGTCAGTGCTCTCAATGCTTTTGTCACCAAGCAGACGTTCACGATGGAGACGACGAAGTCGGTCCTAGCAGCGGTCAGGCAGGAGGACTGGATGGTCTCGTTAGACCTGAAAGACGCGTACTTTCACGTCCCCATCCATCCAGACTCCCAACCTTTCTTAAGGTTCGTCTTTGGAAAGGTTGTGTACCAGTTCCAAGCCCTGTGCTTTGGCCTAAGCACGGCACCTCTTGTGTTTACCAGACTGATGAGGAATATTGCGAAATTCCTTCACTTGGCAGACATCAGAGCCTCCCTCTATTTGGACGACTGGCTTTTAAGAGCTCCAACAAGTCGTCGCTGTCTGGAGAATCTCAGATGGACTATGGACCTGACCAAGGAACTGGGCCTCCTGGTCAATATAGAGAAGTCCCAGCTCGTCCCATCCCAGACCATTGTCTATCTAGGTATGGAGATTCAGAGTCGAGCTTTTCGGGCTTTTCCGTCGGCCCCAAGGATCAATCAAGCCCTAGAATGCATCCAGAGCATGCTGAGAAGGAACCGATGTTCAGTCAGGCAGTGGATGAGTCTAACAGGGACACTTTCATCGCTGGCCCAGTTCATCGAGTTAGGGAGACTCCACCTCCGCCCCCTTCAGTATCATCTAGCTGCTCACTGGATAAAGGACACGACGCTAGAGGCGGTCTCAGTGCCTGTTTCCGAAGAGATGAGGTCTACTCTAACGTGGTGGAAGAACAGCATTCTTCTCAAGGAAGGTCTACCTTTGGCTGTTCAGACCCCCGACCACCGTCTCTTCTCGGACGCATCGGACACGGGCTGGGGTGCGACACTGGACGGACAGGAATGCTCGGGCACATGGAATCAGGAGCAAAGGACACTTCACATCAATTGCAAGGAGTTGTTGGCGGTTCATATGGCCTTGATAAACTTCAAGTCCCTCCAGCTAAACAAGGTGGTGGAGGTGAACTCCGACAACACCACAGCCTTGGCTTACATCTCCAAGCAGGGAGGGACTCATTCGAGGAAGTTGTTCGAGATCGCAAGGGACCTCCTCATTTGGTCAAACGATCGAAAGCTTTCGCTGGTAACGAGGTTCATTCAGGGCGATATGAATGTCATGGCAGATCGCCTCAGCCGGAAGGGTCAGGTCATCCCCACAGAGTGGACCCTTCACAAGAATGTTTGCAGCAGACTATGGGCCCTGTGGGGTCAGCCAACCATAGATCTATTCGCTACCTCGATGACCAGGAGGCTCCCGATGTATTGTTCTCCGATTCCAGACCCAGCAGCAGTTCACGTGGATGCCTTTCTGCTGGATTGGTCCCATCTCGACCTGTATGCGTTCCCGCCGTTCAAGATTGTCAACAGGGTACTTCAGAAGTTCGCCTCTCACAAAGGGACACGGCTGACGTTGGTTGCTCCCCTCTGGCCCGCAAGAGAATGGTTCACCGAGGTACTGCAATGGCTAGTCGACGTTCCCAGGACTCTTCCTCTAAGAGTGGACCTTCTGCGTCAACCTCACGTAAAGAAGGTACACCCAAACCTCCACGCTCTTCGTCTGACTGCCTTCAGACTATCGAAAGACTCTCAAGAGCTAGAGGCTTTTCGAAGGAGGCAGCCAGAGCGATTGCCAGAGCAAGGAGGACATCCACTCTCAGAGTCTATCAGTCTAAATGGGAAGTCTTCCGAAGCTGGTGCAAGACGAATGCAGTTTCCTCAACCAGTACCACTGTAACCCAGATTGCTGACTTCCTGTTACATCTAAGGAACGTAAGATCCCTATCAGCTCCTACGATCAAGGGTTACAGAAGTATGTTGGCAGCGGTATTCCGCCACAGAGGCTTGGATCTTTCCACCAACAAAGATCTACAGGACCTCCTTAGGTCTTTTGAGACCTTAAAGGAACGTCGGTTGTCCACTCCAGGCTGGAATCTAGACGTGGTTTTAAGGTTCCTAATGTCATCAAGATTTGAACCGCTCCAATCAGCCTCTTTTAAGGACCTCACATTAAAAACTCTTTTCCTCGTGTGCTTAGCAACAGCTAAAAGAGTAAGTGAGATCCACGCCTTCAGCAGGAACATAGGTTTTACTTCTGAAACGGCTACATGTTCCTTGCAGCTCGGTTTTTTGGCTAAAAACGAGCTTCCTTCCCGTCCTTGGCCTAAGTCGTTCGAGATCCCAAGCCTGTCCAACTTGGTGGGGAACGAACTAGAGAGAGTACTTTGCCCAGTAAGAGCTCTTAGGTACTATTTAAGAAGGTCAAAGCCATTACGAGGACAATCAGAAGCTTTATGGTGTGCTATCAAGAAGCCTACTCTACCGATGTCTAAGAACGCAGTTTCTTACTACATCAGGCTTCTGATTAGAGAAGCACATTCTCATCTGAAGGAAGAAGACCTTGCTTTGCTGAAGGTAAGGACACATGAAGTGAGAGCTGTTGCTACTTCAGTGGCCTTCAAACAGAACCGTTCTCTGCAGAGTGTTATGGATGCAACCTATTGGAGAAGCAAGTCAGTGTTCGCATCATTCTATCTCAAAGATGTCCAGTCTCTTTACGAGAACTGCTACACCCTGGGACCATTCGTAGCAGCGAGTGCAGTAGTAGGTGAGGGCTCAGCCACTACATTCCCATAATCCCATAACCTTTTTAATCTTTCTCTTGAATACTTTTTATTGTTGTTTTTTTGGTTGTACGGAAGGCTAAGAAGCCTTCTGCATCCTGGTTGATTTGGCGGGTGGTCAAATTCTTTCTTGAGAAGCGCCTAGGTTAGAGGTTTTGATGAGGTCCTTTAGTATGGGTTGCAGCCCTTTATACTTCAGCACCTAGGAGTCGTTCAGCATCCTAAGAGGACCGCTAGGCTCAGTAAGGAAGACGTACTTAAAAAAGGCAGAGTAATAGTTCAAGTCGACTTCCTTACCAGGTACTTATTTATTTTATGTTTGTTATTTTGAATAACTGATAAAATGAAATACGGGATACTTAGCTTCTTTGTTAACATGTATGCTGGTCTCCACCCACCACCCTGGGTGTGAATCAGCTACATGATCATCGGGTAAGATTAATATTGAAAAATGTTATTTTCATTAGTAAAATAAATTTTTGAATATACTTACCCGATGATCATGAATTTAAGAACCCGCCCTTCCTCCCCATAGAGAACCAGTGGACCGAGGAGAAAATTGAGTTCTTGTTGACAAGAAGTACTTGAGTACCTACTCACAGATGGCGCTGTTGTGTACACCCCCACCTGGATAGCGATCGCTGGCGTATCCCGACCGTAGATTTCTGTCGGGCAACGGAGTTGACAGCTACATGATCATCGGGTAAGTATATTCAAAAATTTATTTTACTAATGAAAATAACATTTTATTACAGTTCTCCGCCTTCCCCCCTTTCCCGTTAGTGACAGTGGGGGAGGAGGGCGCATTCCTGGTGTGTAATTCTTATATTCTTTTCCCTCGGGGTTCCTCTTCGGAGTTCCCCCGGGGGAATGAATGTTGACTGATTATTTATTTTATTTTCACAGTTAACTATCTAGTTTTTCGTTTGCCTAATGTGCCAACGAAGCAGAGCTGTCCTGTTTGGGCCTGGGGAGTCTGCTGTTGGTGCCTCCCCTCTAGGACTTCGTCATGGGCGTGTTCCCTTCTCCTAGAAGTTCTCCTGTGACAACTGTCAGCTCCTTAGTTCATTTAGAACGCTCAGGAGGTTCGCCTCCATGGGTGGGTAACTTCCCTTCCGAGGGAGGTTCCCTTCCCAGGTATGATTTTTTTCCCTTCGGGGGGGGGGGGAACTTCTCTTACCTTAATAATTCCTGGTTGGTTTTTTTCCTGGTCCTCGGGCAGTTATGCTCTTGGTGCTGAGCGACCGCTTTTGTAACCATGCTCAAGGGGCTGAGCGGTTGCAAGGCCGGACCATGGAATTCGTGCGACTATGCTCTTGGTGCTGAGCGGTCGCACTTGCAGCTATGCTCAAGGGGCTGAGCAGCTGCAGGAGCTCCTCTTCGGAGGGTTGCTTTATAGGTCAGCTTGCTGATCTAACGGCCCTAAGGGGCGCCTTCATCAGTTCTTCTTGTCTCTGCTACGTAGTATCCACCTCTCTCGTTCGCGAGAGAGGACACTCATAGAGATTCCTCTTCGGAGGATTCCCCCTGCTGTTGTTGCTGATGTTGCTGAAGGCTCAGTTCCCCCCTCCGAACATCCTTCGAGGGGGCAGCTGAGTCCAACGGTCTCTCCTGCGAGTGCCTCTCCCCCTCGGGGGAGTTCACTAACAGAGACTCCTCTTCGGAGGACTGATGATGGTGCTCCTGTCCGTGGTCGTCTTCATCTTCAGCCCCGCAGAGGATCCTCCTCGACGAGAACAGACCGTTGCAGCTGCCTCGCTAGTCCTTTCGGCAGATCGTTCGCGATCTCCGACACCTGCCAGACCTTCTTGTCTTCCATCTCCGTTCCTTGACGCAGATGCGCAGTGGGCGCCACTCCACCCCGTTTTCCAACGGGCACCGGTCCCTTCGGGGCAAAGGGCTTTTTTCTCACAATGTGAGTAAGTCCCTTTAGTGCCAGGTTTTTAACCTGTGCAACTTCGTTCTCCTGCTGTGAACCAGACTTCTGCTGAATCAACACTCCAGTGATCTCCCGTAGCTGAGTCTCTCCGTAGATCTCCTGATCGTCAGCGCTTCTGATCTTCTGTGTGGCTACGCTCCTTGTGCACCAACGGTCTCCTGTACGCCCACGATCGCCTGCTCACCAGCGCACATCTGCTCCCCCTTTTCTGATGTGCCCAATGCGCGCCAACGTTCGCCCTCGCGCCAATGATCTCCGGATCTGGGCGCAGGCTAGGAGATTATTTCTTCGCTGAACTCCCACGTTCGCCTACTCGCCAGCGCACATCTGCGCCCCCTTTCCTGATGTGCGCAATGCGCGCCAACGTTCGCCCTCGCGCCCACGATCTCCGGATCTGGGCGCAGGCTAGGAGATTATTTCTTCGCTGAACTCCCACGTTCGCCAACTCGCCAGCGCACATCTGCGCCCCCTTTCCTGATGTGCGCAATGCGCGCCAACGTTCGCCCTCGCGCCCACGATCTCCGGATCTGGGCGCAGGCAAGGAGATTTATTCCTTCGCCTCCTCGCCGACGATCTCCTGCGCTCCCTTAGAGCTCGCCCACGCGCAAGCCATCGCCTTCGCACCATCTCCGGTGCACACTTCCAGACTTGAACGAGTCTCTGCGCGCCCACGAGAAGTGTCTTGTGCCCACCCATGAGCGTTCGCCCTTGTGCGCAACCTCACCATCTGGTTCTGCACCCTCGCTGATATCTTCTGGCCGCGCAACTGCGCGCCAACGATCTCCCCGGTTCCTGCCTCGTCGCGCGCAGTTCAAGAGGTTCCTACGCTAGCGCACAGGCGCTCACAGGTTCCTCTGGACTCGCAGCGCCCTTCTGGAGTTTCGCGCCTTGCGCGCCAGCGATCTCCTAAGTGCCCGCGCGATTCTTCGCCTGCGCGCAAGCGTTTTTCAACGCTCCAATGCGCCCATGCTTCAGATCGCCGTAGGTCTCCTACGTGCCCACGCGTTGACTCTCCTGTTTGCGATCGGTCGCTACGCGCCATCGCTCGCCAACGCGCCATCGCGCCATCGCCCGCCAATGAGACATCGCTCGCCAAAACGCGTCATCGCTCGTCAACGCGCCATCGCTCGCTTACGCGCCATCGGTCTCCCGGCCGCCAGCGCTCGCCCTTACAGCTGCGCTCCCACTCGCCCGCGTGCCCGCTCGCATGCGCACCCACGTTCGCCCGCGCGCGAACCAACGATTTTACCATCGCACGAGCGCCAGCACGATTTCGTCCGCGATTCCCGTCGTGCTTCGCAACACGGGCAACCTGGCGAGTCTTCTGGAGGGCGTACTTCTAGATCATCGTCGTCACGATCTCCACCCTGTAAACGCAGAGCAGCGCACGTGCAGGAGCAGGAAGAAGCTTCAGAGAGGTCTGGGCAACGTCCTTCTTTTTTTCAGGCAGGCTCCATCATCTCTACTCCTCAGGATCACCCGATCCCCTTCCCTCCAGCGGGAGTCGCTGGTACTGAGTCTGTCAGCCGTCAGCAGAGGAGGTACTTCAAGATTATGGGGGAGCCTGGTTTAGCTCGGCCTTACCATTCCGTGGAAGAGCTTACCAGGGAAATTTCTCGAGAAACTCTCCGCCGGCAGGTGACATTTTCGGCTTCGAAGATCTTGAGGCAGGTGAAGGCCGCAAAGTGTGCCATGCAGGCCACTTCGTGGCTGGTCGTCTGGCTTGGATCTCTGGGCATCCTGTTGCGATCTGAGGACTTGTCCAAGGAGCACCAGGAAGACCATGGAACTTTCCTCCTCTCGGGCACGAGCACCATCGATTTCCGGCTCACCAAGTTTCGAACTTGGGGGCAAACTCGATGCTGAAGCATTGAGATGCAGTGACCGAGAGTTTCCTCTCGAAAGTCCCAACCGTGGGTGTCGGCAAGCTCAGACACAATTTCATCTTAGGAAAGAGCTTGTTTGAGCCCAAGAAGGTGAGACGGACAGCTGAGAGGTGGAGGAAATCGAATCACGATTCGCCCCTCCAAAGGCGCTTACATCCAGACCCTACAAGCCTCCAGCGCCTCAACAACAACAGCCTCGTCAGCCTAGGACATCGGAACCGGCTTTGGCGGCAAAGACAAGGTGTCTAAACAGCAGCCCCCTCCTGTCAGGGACAAGAAGGACGGGAAGTCCTCCTGGGGAGGCAATAATCCTAGAGGAGGCTGCAAACGCTAGGATTGCCCCCCCCCCCCCCTGTCCCCCAGTGGGGGGATGCCTAAAGTTGCGCGTTCAGGTGCCAGCAACTCGGGACCGATTCCTGCACGATCTCCGTAATCAGCCAGGGACATCGCGTCCCTTTCATAACATCTCTATCTCCCCTGACAGCGAATCCAGTGTCGTTAACCTCCTATGCCATGGGATCGGTAAAGAGGCTAGCCCTTCGGGCAGAATTCGAGACCATGCTCTAGAAAGATGCTCTCCATAAGGTTGTCGACGGCTCCCCCCAGCTTCTTCAGTCGACTCTTTCTTGTGAAGAAGGCATCTGAAGGCTGGAGACCCGTCATCAGCTCTGAACAAGTTTGTCGAACAAACTTCGTTCAGCGTGGCACAGCAGAGTCAATCAGACTTGTAGTGAGACCACAAGACTTCAGGGGCACACTAGATCTGAAGGACGGGTACTTCCAGATCCCAATCCATCCGTCTTCCAGGAAGTACTTGAAATTCAGCCTAGATAACCAGGTCTACCAGTTCAAGGTGCTGCGTTTCGATCTCTCCACAGCACCGCAGGTTTCACCAGAATGTTCACCCTGATATCTTCGTGGCCACACAGGATCGGCATCCGTCCCCTTTGCTATCTGGATGACTGGCTAACCCCGGCAGTCTCAGAATCGACCCTTCTTCGACACCGAGACAAGCCTCTGGGACTTTGCCAAGATCTAGGGATCATGGTAAATCTCGAGAAGTCTTCTCTGCTTCCATCCCAACAACTGGGATATTTAGGCATGGTATTAGACACCAATCTCCACAAAGCCTTCCCATCAGACGACAGGATAGCAAGGCTGAGGAGAGTCGCAGAACCTTTCCTCAGACGAGGAGAGCTTCCAGCCCAATCTTGGTTAAGTCTCCTAGATCACCTTTCCTCCCTGACCCGTCTAGTTCCAAACGGCCACCTCAGGATGAGATCCCTGCAATGGTGGCTCAAGTCCCGGTGGAACCAAGGCAACGATTCCCCGGACACTGTGGTCCCTATGGGACCTGCGGAACGAATGGACCCGCAGTGGTGGTTGACCGACGGGAACCTTTGAAAGGGAGTGGATCTTCTCGTCCTTCCCCCGCATTTGATGCTGTTCTCGGACGCGTCAAAAGAGGGGGGGGGGGGGGGGGTTGCCCACGTTCTGAACCAAAGGATCTCAGGCCTATGGTCAGAATCAGAAAGGTACCTCCACATCAATCTGCTAGGAATGAAGGCCGTATATCTGGCCCTTCAACAGTTCCAACAAACCCTGGCGGATCACTCCGTGAGCAACAACACCGCGGTAGTGGGTTATTTCAACAAGCAGAGAGGTACCTTTTCATAACAGCTTTCCCATCTTGCAGTAGAGATACTGAGATGAACCGATTCCACTCAATACCACTATCGGCTCGCTTCATTCCGGGCAAAGGAATGTGCTCTCCGACAGTCTGAGCAGAGCCTCGCAGATAGTGAGTACCGAGTGGTCTTTGGACCCTCTAGTAACCAACAAAGTCCTGACTCTGTGGACATGTTCGCGACAGCCTTGAACTACAAACTGCCGCTGTACTACTCCCCAGTCCCGGACCCCAAGGCACTCTGGCAAGATGCCTTCCTACAACGGTGGGACAACATCGACGTCTACGCCTTCCCACCGTTCGGTCTGGTGAGAAGGGTGCTCAACAAGACCAGACTATCGGTCAACCTGTCGATGACTCTGATAGCTCCGCTACGGCATCATGCAGAGTGGTTCCCGGACCTTCTGCATCCCCTGACGGAACTCCCGAGAGAGCTTCCCCCACGACACGAGCTACTCAAGCAACCACACTGCAACATCTACCACAAAGCCGCAGCATCGCTTTGGCTTCACGCCTGGAGACTATCCAGCATCCCTTCACAGAAAGAGGCGTTCCGCAACAAGTTGCGGAGCGGTCGACACCTGCAAAAGTCATCCGCAGGGGTCTACCAGGCGAAATGGAGAGTCTTCTGTGGTTTGTGTCGTGGGAAAGGTATCTCTCCCCTTGATGCCACTATTCCAGCAATAGCGGAATTATTGTATACCTGCGGGACGAAATGCGCCTTTCGCTATCGGCGGTGAAAGACTATCGCTCAGCCTTAAGCCTGGCCTGCAGGCTGAAAGGAATAGACATTTCCTCCTCACTGGATCTTTCTTCGCTCATACGAAGCTACGAACTTACCTGCCCCCAGTCGGAAGTGAGACCTCCTCCATGGAACATGGTTTGGGTTCTTAGGGCTCTTAAGAGACCTCCGTGCGAACCATTACGCCAGGCTTCTGATCGTCACCTGACTTGGAAGACGGTGCTCCTGCTCGCTCTGGCCTTGGCCAAGCGTGCCAGCGAAGTTCATGGTCTCTCGTACGACGTCGCCCATTTAAGAGGAGAGGGGGAGGTAACGTTCAGGTTCGTCCCTGAGTTGGTTCTAGACTCAAAATCTTGGAGCCCAGACCCTCGGTTCGACTCCTTCAGGATTTCGAGTCTCCGTTCTGTAATAGATGACCCAGACCATCTCCTACTATGCCCAGTAAGGAGTCGGAGGTGTTATCTTAAAGAACAGCTGCAGTTCGTCCTCGCGTGCAAGCCCTGTTTGGGAGCACAGGAAGGACGGAGAGGAGGGTCACCAAGAATACCTTTTCAGCCTGGATTTGAAGGGTCATCCATCACGTGCTGAATCCAGACCCTCCTCCGTCACGTCGCCTTAGAGCACATGACGTCAGAGGCATCGCAACATCCCTGGCCTTCAAGAGGAACTACTCTGTGATGCAGGTGCTACAAGCTGGAGTCTGGAAGCGTCAAACGACCTTCACAGCCCACTACCTGCAGGACGTGACCCACAGGAGCTTCGATACGTTTTCTATCGGCCCTGTGGTGGCTACACAACAGCTGGTCTAACCTCAGGCTCCTTAATGGACAGGTAGCAGAAGGTTGAGGGCATTGTTACCCGGTTTCAGACTGCATGAATGAAAGAAGTATCTCTGGCCCTTACTTCTTTCTTCATCCTCCTCTTTCTTGGGGAAAGCAGCATCCTGGGTTTTCTGCATAGCTGACCTCAAACCTCTGCAGGTAAACCATGCTTCCTTGTGTTCCTAGTATTAAGATAATACTGTCGCGTCCCCCATACCCTGACGAGGTGGTATTGGGAACGTCCTAGCCTAGAATTCCATCTAAGGGACTTCAGGTCAACTTCCTAGGACAAGTCACACTTCATCCCTCCACACATGAGCTTATGTAGGCCGCACGTTCCTTGCGGAGCAAGGAACTTGCGAGGTGCAGGGACTCTTTTTCTCGAGTGCTGCTCACTCGGATTCTGAGCCCCCGGGCAAAGCCAAAGCCAGTAAGGCTGGGACTTTCCAGCCTTCGTAAGGGGTAAGTCACCCCATGTAAATAGCGTTGTTTGTATTTCGGTTACGGAACAAATGACAAATTCGGATATAATTTGTATTTTTCCTAACCATATAAACCTTAGCTATTTACAAATATTTGCCCGCCAGCCCTGTCCCCCAAGGCAAGTCCTACCTCTAAGCGAAGTGAATCAGTTCACCGGTGTGTGAGGGGGGAGGGGTAGCTAGCTACCCCTCCCCTACCCCCTCGCTAGCTAGCGAGAGGGTAGTTAACCCTCGTTAAAATCTAATGGCTCGTCATTTCAGCTACGCCGAAAGTAATACTGCATGTAAATAGCTAAGGTTTGTATGGTTAGGAAAAATACAAATTATCTTTGAATTTGTCATGTTTTTAAGTACTGTGTTTCCATATTGTCTGATAGGTTATTGTCTATTCCTATTGCTTTTTGTTATGAAAAAATGTATTGTACCTAATATAAATTCATATTATTGGATATGTAACTGAATGAAGGGATGATGAATTAAATCTTTTGTTGATCATCTTACCTTTTTACTGAATTTATTTTTTTGCAAGGTAAATTTTTTTTTCACTTGAATGTACAGCGTTTGTGTGGGGTGTTGCTGTCAGTTACGAGGCATTCTTTTTGGATGGGCTTGAGGGCTAATGGGGGGGAATGGAATAAAATAGTGTTTTGTATCTAAGAAAGCTTAGTGGATTTGTATCTTATGAAACATAGTAATTTTTTTTTTATATATATCCCTCTGTGCCCCCATAAAAAAAATGCTTTGATTCGTTCTTTTTTTCCAGGTATTGACAGCAGCCCCCTACACTCAGTAGGGAGTGTAAGGGAGAGAGGATTAGGGTATTCTCTAGAGAATTTAGAATAAGCACTGAACCTGTATATAGGAAAGAAGCTGAGACCATTCTGCTGAATACATAGAACAATGAAGGTTGATCATTGCCTGTTACCAGTGTGTAGTGGTCTGTACGCTACTGTTATAACTGAAGGTCTGCAATGACTCATGGATGCCTTCATCGTCAGACTGATAAGGGCCAACTTGGAAAAGAGATTGGGATGAGTGGGAATCCTGCCGATTGGAGATCTGAGACTCCTGCTGAAAAAAATGGTTTATGGTGACCGAGTTTTCCATATTCATGATATGAGTGAGATGAAGGAAAAGAATTAGCTTATGGTATGTTAGTGTCCTGCAATCAAGGAAAAAACTGTAATGAAGTGTTGTATTAAGTAAAGTGCAATACTTTTCATGCTGTCCCTTCAATGTGATGTCAACACTTCGGAAAGCTTACAGAAACTTTGGTGTAAGAATGAATTGTGTGATGTTGTGATTGAAAGTAATGAGGAAAGACAGACACTGGTCCACAGCTGTATTTTGGCATGCCATTCTTCAGTTTTAGCTGCCGTACTTCAAAGCAAATTGACGGCAGAGCATGACTGGTCAATATTAAGGCCATTGATTATTAACATTGGGGAAGTTTCGGTAAAGAATTCGGGCATTGAGGGTTCTGCACTCATGGTCTTGTTAGGATTTTAAAGTTCTGTTTTGTAACTGTGTAGTGATATATCTTGCATGTAGCTTAGTATTTTGCTCTTGCTTGTACAATATGCTAAAGGAATACTAATTTTATGTTAGGGTATTCCTAACAGTTTTTTGTTTCATTTTCAAATAAATATTTTTTTTGCTTGTTTTTATGAATACAGCATTTCATTTCAGAACCTTTCACTATGATGTCCTTTCCTCAGACACTGTTTTCTTTAGTCAAGTTATTTAAGATTTATTTTCCCACTCTGTGTCCAGTTATCAGTACAAACAATATTTCCTTTCACCTAATGTTCTAACATTTTTTTTTAGCTTAAAACCATCTTACCTAAAGAATATAGAGCTATATACAATATTCTACTGATTTCCCAGAAATGCATCAGTGGTCAAGCTACCTGTTAATTCAGCACATTAAATGGAAGGGAAGATAAAAAGCAAGATTCTAGCTGGATCCCCTTGCCCAGTATAAATCAAGGGGTCGTGCCCAGAGCTCCGTTCTCTTGACCTGTTACTTAGGTTTTTGGGTATTCCACCGTTGTATATTTGTTGTGTAGTGAACGTCGGGTTGTGGTCGGCATTTGGACACTAGGCAGTTTGGGTGCTACCTTTGGCCACAGTCCGCAAACCACTACATTGTAGCTGCGAGTGCAGTAGTGGGGGAAGGATCTACCACTACATCCCTATAACCTA
Organism: Palaemon carinicauda; assembly: GCF_036898095.1. Lineage (NCBI taxonomy): Eukaryota > Metazoa > Arthropoda > Malacostraca > Decapoda > Palaemonidae > Palaemon > Palaemon carinicauda. Next base: position 31,061,899 of record NC_090739.1, read on the forward strand.
ATACCCTTTTTCTTCTCTTGGAACTGTTGTGTTTTTATGGTTGTCTGTGGAGATTGGACGCAGTCTTCCACAATCATTGATTTGTAGTCAGGTGGTCAGTTTGTTCCTTGGGAGCGCCAGGAACAAAGGTATTGGAGGAGGTCCTATCACATAGAGGTTATACACCGGTTTGACAGCTCCTAGAGGTCTTCAGGCCCCTGGGTGGATCGCTGGATCTCTTAAGGAAAGCGGACATAATGTGGCAGGAGTTCATTGAAGTTAGCTTCCTTAACAGGTACGAACTCTTAAGCTTGTTTATTAACTCTTAGGTAAATTCCAACGATGTTGGCTCTGTCTGACCCTCCACCAAAGGTGTCAATCAGCTATATATATAACTACCAGGTAAGTCAGATGTTTAAAAATGATATTTTCATAATAAAATAAATTTTTGAACATATTTACCTGGTAGTTATATATAATTTAATTCCCACCCTTCTCCCCTCTAGAGACCAAGGGCATGGAAGATCTGAGGAATAGTTGGAATGGTTCAAGGTACCTGGGTAGGGGGCGCACAGGTGGTACACCTGGCTACCCAATCGGCGATTGCCGCGAGTTTTGAAATTCTACCGTGACGTCAGGGACTAAGCTATATATATAACTACCAGGTAAGTATGTTCAGAAATTTATTTTATTATGAAAATATCAATTTTTCAATATCAAACTTACCCGATGATCATATAGCTGCATCCCTGCTGCCCGACAGAAAAAACCTACGGGAGGAATACGCCAGCGATCGCTATACAGGTGGGGGTGTACATCAACAGCGCCATCTGTCAAGTAGGTACTCAAGTACTCGATGTCAACAACGAACCAATTTTCCCTCTGTCGTGCCACAGGCAAGACCTACTAAATACGCCGTCCCTAACTGGATTTGTTTTCACAACGATTTGGTGAAGTACACTATTCCAGTTTTGAGCTTTCGCTATGCAGGGGTTTTATCTTCATTTCAAAACTTGAACTCGTTTTGGATAGATTTAATTATGGTGACGAAGAGAGTATGGACTCTCTTTCACTTTTAAATGGCCGACCCTTCCTTTAGACGGAAGTGTGTTTAGGTTTTTGGTAATTTTGCTTAACAAGTTATAGATCTATTTATTTTATATCTCTCCGCCTTTATAGGCCTCTTCGATTAACTTTCCATTTATTATAAACTTATAAAAATTTATTTTTATGTTTGTTTATATGCGACCTTTCCTAATAGTAGGCGGTCCTTTCTTGGATCCGAAGTTAATTAACATTGAGCCCGTCATATCGTATTTACCTTGTTTAATTTTAATGTTTTTGAAAGAATTTCTTTGATAGTCTCGTACTGTTTTCAAAGATGAACTAACGTTTAGTTTAGTCTCCGCAGTTGTTGACGTTCAGAACGTTCAACATGCGCTCTATCGTTACGATAGAGAGAGAGTATTTCACGGTTTCACGTTGCAGTAAGAGTAAACCGATTCTAGCGTTTCGTTCATTCTTTCTTAGCTTAAATGGTTTAAATTCTAATAAAGGAACTTTTTGATGAGGACCTTTAGTATGGGTTGCAACCCTTCATACTTCAGCTCCTAGGAGTCGCTCAGTTTTAGACCCTCAGTCACAACGGACAGTAGCTCCGTTTGTTGCCGTCTTAGACCCTAGTGGTCCATGCTGCAGACTATGCAGTCTCAGCTTGCTTCCTTCATGCAGGAGTATCGTGCTGAGAAGGTTGACACTGCACCTGTTAACCTACAACCTGCCACGGTTGTGCGCTCAGCAGATACTGCGGCTGCCAGCTCCCACACTCCACCTGTGAGAGCTCCACCACCGATGCGCAGTCGACCCTGCCAGACGCATGTTCATGCTGCACCCTCCGTTGACATGCGTGAGCTACCGCATCAGCAGTGGGAAGGTGCTGTCAAGCTGCCGTGTTTTGACGCAATGCGGCATGCTCCGCAACCCACGGCAGTCCCTCCCACGCACCAGCACTCCGCTTTTGTTGTGGCCAGCTCCCACACTCCGACTGCGGAGAAGGTTGACGATGCACCCGTTGGCCTACAGCCTGCCACGGTTGTGCGCCCGGCATGGCTGCCTGCTCCCACACTCTTGTTGTGAGAGCTCCTCCACCCATGCGCAGTCGACCCTGCCAGACGCATGCTGACTCCCACAGACACACGGAGCACTCCGTTGCCGTGCGTGAGCTACCAAAAGCTGCCGTGTTTTGACACGGTGTGTCAGCCTCCGCAACACACTGTGGTTACCGCCACTCGCCCGCAGCAAACTAGTCAGTCAGGAGTTGAGGCTTCCCCACACAGCTTTGGTTGTTGCCAACTCACAGACTGTCAAACAGTTACATGACGTTGCCTTCTGGTCTGCTACTAATACACCAGTGCTGTTTGTCCTCACGCACCTGTTGTGGTTGACAGTTCAGTTTTTGACAGTTCACAGACTGTCAAGCAGTTTCATAACGTTGCCTTCTGGTCTGCTGCTTATGCACCAGTGAAACCCTCACTGAGATAACCTAGCTTTTCTCGGACATGGTTCCTGTAGATGAGAAAGTGCTGTTCTCCCTCCTTCTGATATTCCCTTGAGGACTCTTGTCATTTGGAGAGGAGCCTTAAGCTGCTTAGCCTCCTATGGACTTTAATTAAAGCATAACATGCTTCCAGGGAGGGTAAATGGTTCCGCTTCAGTCGCTAACCCCGTCTGTTGCCACACCTGCTCCCATAGACCTTGGGCTTTGTTGCAAGACATGCAGTCCAAGCTTAGTCCTTGATAGAGGATTTTTTACGGAGAAGAACCTTCTTGCCAACAACCTTCCTACCGGTTGGTTGTACGCCCTGTTGACGCTGAGGTATCCTACTCACGTCCGCCAGTTGAGATGGTTCCTCCACCGGTGCGACCCAGTGTGGGTTGCCAGTCGCACGTTGACGTTAAGCGACTCTCGGAGGTGGTTGTGGACGTTCAGTGTGTCACTAGGAAGACGTTCAACAACCAGCAGAGGTGACTTGTTGTGACGCAGTGCGGCAACCTCAGCAACCCGATAAGGGGTTGTCTGCACAACCCAGACAGTCTAGACAGTTTCGGGTTGTCGCTGTACTTCCTCGCTTCCCCATGGTTGACAGTTCACAGACTGTGCAGCAGTACCATGATCTTGTGTCCGGCTCCGTCACGCATCCACCAGTGCGACCGGATTCAGCGAGTCAGACGTTGCCCACTCCGTTGCAGTTTCCTCATCAGTTTCGGATGAGGAACCCTCTGATGAGGACATGGCTGAACAAGACGATCAACCCCCAGCCCTGCTATCCATCCAGAAGATGCTGAAGAAGGAACACGGCCCTGTCAGGCTGTGGATGAGTCTGGTTAGGACACTGTCATCCGTGGTTCAATTGGTGTCACTTGGAAGACTACACCTCCGTCCTCTTCGGTTTCATCTAGCTCTTCACTGGAAAAGGACAAGACGCTAGAAGCGGTCTCGATCCCGGTTTCCGGAAGATAAGTCTGGTCTGACTTGATGAAAGGACTTTATCAACCTTTGATAGGGTCTTCCCCTGACTGTTCAGTCTCCCAACCACGTTCTCTTCTCAGACGCATCGGACGTAGGCTGGGGTGCTACCTTAGGCGGTAGGGAATGCTCGGGATTATGGAACTCGAGTCAAAGGACAATGCATTTCAACTGCAAGAAGCTTCTGGCAGTACGTCTGACCTGGAAAAGCTTCAGGTCTCTCCTTCAAGGCAAAGTAGTGGAGGTGAACACGGTCAACTCCCTGCTTTGATGTACTTCTCCTAGCAAGGAGGGACCTACTCTCTGACATGGTACGAGTTCGCAAGTGACCTCCTCTCCTGTTCAACAGGTCTAGACTTTTCACTAGTAACAAGTTTCTTCCAAGGCAACTTGAATGTCTTAGCAGATTGTCTCAGTAGGAAGGGACAATAATTCCAACATATTGGACCCTCCACAAGGATGTATGCAGAGACTTTGGGTCACCTGGGGCCAGCCAACCATAGATCTCTTCGCAACCTCGATGTCCAAGAGGCTCTCAATACTTTGCTCACCTATCCCGTACCCAGCAGTAGTTCTTTTAGATGCCTTTCTACTAGATTGGTCTCATCTAGACCTATATGCATTCCCTCCGTTCTAGATTGTCAACAAGGTACTGCAGAAGTTCGCCTCTCACGAAGGGACAAAGTTGACTCTAGTTGCTTCCCTCTGGCCCGCGAGAGAATAACTTACCGAGGTACTTCGATGGCTAGTAGACGTTCCCAGAACTCTTCCCCTAAGGGTGGACCTGCTACGTCTGCCACGCGTAAAGAAGGTACTCCAAGGCCTCCACGCTCTTCGTCTCACTGCCTTCAGAGTATCGAAAGACTCTCGAGAGCTAGAGGTTTTTCGAAGGAGGCAACCAGAGCGATTGCTAGAGCAAGGAGAACATCCACCCTTAGAGTCTACCAATCGAAGTGGGAAATCTTCCGAAACTGGTGCAAGTCAGTATCCGTATCCTCGACCAGTACCTCTGTAACTCAAATAGCTGACTTCCTCTTATATCTGAGGAAAGAGCGATCTCTTTCAGCTCCCACTATCAAGGGTTACAGAAGCATGTTGGCATCAGTCTTCCGTCACAGAGGCTTAGATCTTTCCAACAATAAAGATCTACAGGACCTCCTTGAGTCTTTTGAGACCACGAAGGAGCGTCGTTTGGTTACACCTGGTTGGAATTTAGACGTGGTTCTAAGATTCCTTATGTTAGACAGGTTCGAACCACTTCAATCAGCCTCCCTGAAAGATCTCACCTTTAAGACTCTTTTCCTGATATGCTTAACCACAGCTAAAAGAGTCAGTGAGATTCATGCCTTCAGCAAGAACATCGGATTCTCATCCGAAACGGCTACATGTTCTACATCTTGGTTTTCTAGCCAAACACGAGCTGCCTTCTCGGCCTTGACCAATATCGTTCGATATTCCAAACTTATCGTATGGTTGGAAATGAACTAGAAAGAGTATTATGTCCTGTAAGAGCTCTTAAGTTCTATTTTAAAACCTTTACGAGGCCCGTCTGAAGCTTTATGGTGTTCAGTTAAGAATTCATCTTTGCCTATGTCAGAGAATTCTTTATCCTATTTTTATCAGACTGTTAATACGAGAAGCTCATTCCCTTCTGAATGAGGAAGACCAAGCTTGGCTGAAGGTAAGGACACACGAAGTTAGAGCTGTCACAACTTCCGTGGCCTTTAAACAAAATAGATCTCTGCAAAATATATTCGACGCAACCTATTGGAAAAGCAAATCAGTGTTCGCGTCTTTTATCTTAAGAATGTCCAGTCTCTTTACGAGAACTGCTACACTCTGGGACCATTCGTAGCAACGAGTGCAGTAGTGGTGGGGGCTCCACCACTACAATTCCCTAATTCCAGAACCTTTTTAATCTTTCTCTTGAAATATTTTTGGGTTGTCCGGAAGGCTAAGAAGCCTTTCGCATCCTACTTGATTTGGCGGGTGGTCAAAATCATTTCTTGAGAAGCGCCTAGATTAGAGGTTTTGATGAGGACCTTTAGTATGGGTTGCAACCCTTCATACTTCAGCTCCTAGGAGTCGCTCAGCATCCTATGAGGATCGCGAGGCTCAGTAAGGAAGACGTACTTAAAAAGGCAGAGTAATTGTTCAAGTCGTCTTCCTTACCAGGTACTTATTTATTTTATGCTTGTTATTTTGAATAACTGCTAAAATGAAATACGGAATACTTAGCTCATAATGTCAACTTGTTATGCTGGTCTCTACCCACCCCCCTGGGTGTGAATCAGCTATATGATCATCGGGTAAGTTTGATATTGAAAAATGTTATTTTCATTAGTAAAATAAATTTTTGAATATACTTACCCGATGATCATAAATTAAAGGACCCACCCTTCCTCCCCAATAGAGAACCAGTGGGACAGAGGAGAAAATTGGTTCGTTGTTGACATCGAGTACTTGAGTACCTACTTGACAGATGGCGCTGTTGATGTACACCCCCACCTGTATAGCGATCGCTCGCGTATTCCTCCCGTAGGTTTTTTCTGTCGGGCAGCAGGGATGCAGCTATATGATCATCGGGTAAGTATATTCAAAAATTTATTTTACTAAGGAAAATAACATTTTTTTAAGTACAATATTTGTAATTCAAGTTTTATTTTGTTACTCCATTAGTGTTTGAATAGAATCCTTAATTCCTTTAATGAAAAATAAGTTAAATTGAAAGTTGGTTGTTTTCAATTTTTTATCCTTTCTTTTAGGTTTGCCTCCTGTCAGAGACAGTGACGTCGAAACAGTCCGATGCCTAAACGGCTGTGCCGAATAGTCCAATTATTTTTCTGACGCCGAATCAGCGATGCCCAATGGGATATGCAGAAACATACCAAACTATCCTTGGGAGTACCTACACTGATGACCACTAATAGAGGTAAGAATACCATCATGATATTACATATATATGATATTTGTTCCGGTGCAAATACAAACCCTTCACTATTTATAGAGGTATTACTTTAAGGCGTAGCTGAAAGACAAGCCAAGACAACTTTAGTGAGGTATAACTAGCCCATCTGCTAGTTGGGGGGGGCCCCTAGTCTGGCTACCCCGCTCACTCACACCTGTCGGCTGAGTACCACTTTTGCTTTTGACTCAGTAGAGTGCATAAGTACCGTCGCTCTTTCCCGTATTTTGACTTGCCTTGTCTAATCTTTTTCGTTTTCTTGTTTCAGGTGTGTGTGTGTGTGTGTGACTGTAGTCCTGGTATGCGGACATGTCCTGGTCCCGCATGCTGTACCTTTATGTCGTCTGTTGAGACAAACCCTCATCTGCTGTGTCCGGCTTGCCGGGGCCATCGGTGTTCTAGGGACGACAATTGCGATCAGTGTCGGGAGTGGCCTGCCTGCCAGTGGGAGAGGTTCGGACGTCGGAAGTAGTATTAGTCTAAGCACGATTCTTCGCCTTTGCGGTCTTCCTCGAAATCGAAGAAATCCTTATCATCATCTTCTACCCCCCTCAACATCTTTCCGAAGCTGCTCCACTGCTGGGCCCTTCCTGGGTATGGCTGAGTAGCAGCACAGGCCTAGTTACACCAGGTCAACCCTGTGGGTTAAGTGAAGGTCTTGACTCCCCTAGTGAGTCTACTCCTTCCCTTTCCCCAGGGAGCGCCTGCTCTTTTACTGATATTGTATCCTTCTGGCCATATCTGGGCATCTAAGGTCCCCTTTCGAAGGAAGTTCTGTTCAAATTCCTCCTCGGAGGTTGACCCTCCTTCTGTGGGCACAGGTGCTGCAGCCCGTTGGTTAGACTTCGTGTCTTTGTCTGATGCTGAGGATTTTGCTGACCCACCAGGGGCAGTGGCAAAGCATTCTCTGAGGCAGGTTTCCCCTTTTGGGGAACGAGTCTCGTTCGCGAGAGAAGACCGCCACTAACCATCAAGCAAAGTGGTCTATCAGCTAGGATTGAGATCGTGGAAAGAGGCCACGCACCGCTTGATATCTCTATCCCTGGGACAGCGAAGCTTGCTGTACCTCAGGGAGGAAAGATCTGCTCGTTCTCAACCATGGCCCTCTTAATGAGAGAATGCCTTGATAAAGTCGTTGAGGTTCAGCACTGCATATTCCCGTGTTGAAAATTGGTGATGGGCAAGAGGGCTCTCGAACTTGGGGAAATTGCTCCCCCAGTTCAAATCTAAATTCCTCTCATCTTTTTCTTCTTCTTAATATTACTTTGACCTTCTCTTAATTTTATAAACTTTCCTTCGTTTTGCTGTCCCAACTCAGAAAAATTTCCCTTATACTGTATATGTGTATATATTATGTACATAAATAATTATTTTTATTTTGCGGGGGTGGCATGAATGTTTCTATATCCAGTATAGCCGTTGGCGTGAATGTTTCTACATCCGTTATTGCTGCCTGCTTCAATGAATGGAAGGAGGTGTCACGGTTGGGAGGAATTTGCATTCAAAGCTATATGTGAGAGTATTGGATGATCTCAGCCATCCCGAAGATAGTTTGGACCTTTTTGGCGGAACTATTCTCAAGTTTTGGGTCTTCGGAATCCAGGGGATCCAATGCTTTGGGTAGGACTCTCGGCTTTTGGTCGGAAGCCCATCATTACAGATATGGGGAGGATGATTCCATAATTTTTTGGTGTCGGTCCTAATAAGCAGCTTCAGCTTACACCTGTGCCTCTATATCTGTTTTGATGCTAACCTTCAGGTAGGGTATGGAGTGGACCATCTGGGAAGTATACTCTCATTGTGCTGATAGTGGAGTGTGCAAATTTCCTTTCTGACGTGTGATAGCCTAATATTCTCGAGCAGGTAAATCAAACTATCACTTTCTCTCTCTCAACCTCGTTTATGGATCGAACCCCCATCCCCTGGATACGTTGACTGTCTTCCAGCACTGTTGACAACCTCTGCTTATTTAATTAAGGAATTTTAAATATTAAACTTAGCCGGTGAATATATAATAGCTGACGTCTCGGACGGCTCGACAGAAACACAAAAACTCGCGAGCGATCGCCGTGAAGGTTGCGGGTGTGCCCACTAGCGCCGACTATCTATCAGATACCGCATATACATGTAAACAGCTCCAGTTCTTCTCTGTCGGTCTTGTTGACAAGTTGATTCCGCTCGCTGTTAACCTGGAGTTTTTTCGTCATTCTTGGTGAAGTACTTCTTTTTGGTTTTGAGCTTTCGCAGTGACAGGTGTTTTTCTCTTCAATTAAAACTCTTGAACCCTTTTTTGGATAGCGTTTATTGTTGATGACTTTGGATTGTTTTTGGATTTTCTTGGACTTTTCAAAATGGCTGACCCTTCTCCTATTCCTAAATTTCGTAAATGTAATGCTAGGGATTGTAACAAACGTCTTCCAAAGGGCTCTCTCGACCCACATACCGTGTGTTCTAATTGCCGGGGTAAAACCTGCCAATTAGGAGATCGGTGTGATGAGTGCGTGGTACTTTCGGAATTCAACTGGCTAGAGTTTGATAAATATTCTCGTAAGCTTGAGAGAGATAGGGTGAGGAGAAGCTCCTCTAGGTCGTTGGATTTTTCCTCCTCCCATACCCCTGAACCTAATCCTTCCCCTGTAGTAGTTGTACCTGAACCCTCTACTAGCACTCATGAACCATCCATGCGGGATATGTTGCTTGCCATTCAAGCTTTGGGCGAGAGAGTTGAGTCCTTAGCATCGGATGTGAATGTGTTAAAGTGTCAGAGTGCCAATTCAGAAAATCGTGGGGATAAAGTGATTAGTGCGCAAAGTGTTTTTAGTGTTGCGACCGAGGGTTCGTCTGTTCGTGCTTGTCGTTCTCCTAGTCCGAGACCTCTTTCAGGCTCCCATGCACCAGGGAGAAGTAATGTCGTAGGACTTATGGGGACGAGAGGCTTTAACCAACGAACAGACGTTCCCTCTATGGTATCGGGCGTGTCTCGTCAAGACCGCCCCTACCATAAGACGAGCGAGGCTGTTTTCTCCTCGTCATTCGAAGGCTTCTCGCGAAAGAAACCTTGGAGCAAAGTTTCTAGACCCTTAAAGCGGAAGTCAGTCCCTTCAGGACAGGTCCAGCGTCCTGGTTGTAGCCATTGGGACAGCTCTGACCCTTTGCAGTCGCCGGAAGACTGCTCGCCGCTTAAACGAAAGCGTAACACGGGCTCCGAGAGTCTCAGTAAAGGCAATGTTTTGCCTTCACAGACGTTACCATCGTCTCGGCCCGTACCGACTCCCGTTGATCCTAAATGGGTTGTCCTGCAGGATATGCAGAATAAGCTTGCCTCCCTTATGGAGGAGTATACCGTTGAGCAGGTTCACGATGATCCTCGCCGTTACGCTGATCGAGATCCTGGCCGTCAGCCGCCCAAACGAGCCTTTACTCGTCCTGTTGACGTTACGAAATGTGATGTCGGTAGTTTGTCACGTCAGTCACGTGACTTGGAGCCTCACTCGATGCAGTCCCGTGTTGACTTTCAGCCCCTGCCGCAGTCTCGTGTTGACGTTCAGCCGCTGCCGCAAGCTCGTGTTGTCGTTCAGGACGTTCGCCAACCAGCTCAGTTGCCTTGTTTTGACGTTGAGCGTCAAGCACCGCAGTCAAGGGTTGTTTTAACTGCTCAATCTAGGCAGTCAAGGCAGTCTCGACTTGACGTCGAGCGTCCTCCCGCTCCTGTTGTTGTTGCTGGTCAGTCCTTTCAGCAGTTACATGACGTAGCTTTCTTGACTGCTACTGATGCTCCTTTGCGTGTGGACTTTGCTTGTCAAGCATTGCCACCGCGGCAGGTTTCTCCCTTGCTTGAGACTCGTCAATTGTCGGACGAGGTTCCTTCAGATGAGGATGTTGCTGATCCTCCGCCTACTGATAATCCTTTGGATGTTTTGTCAGACGTTGAAGAGCCTAAGGCTGCGCAACCTTCTATGGATTTTAAGAAAATCATGATGATTTTTAAGGATCTTTTCCCAGACCATTTTGTTACTGCTGCTCCTCGTTCGCCTCCGTCAGAGTTTGCGCTAGGCTTAGCTGCTGCCAAGCCTTCTTTTACTAAGCTAGTGCTCTCTCGCTCTTCTAAGAGGGCTTCACGTCTACTAGGCGACTGGTTGGTTACCAGGAGGAGTTTGGGGAAGATGGCCTTTGCCTTCCCTCCTTTTAAACTAGCTTCTAGAGCGAGCGTCTGGTATGACACGGGAGAAGTTCTCGGCTTGGGAGTCCCTGCCTCTGCCCATGGTGACTTCTCAAGCCTCGTAGACTCTCCCCGTCGCCTGGCCATGAGACGCTCTAAAATTTGTTGGTCCTCCTCGGACCTTGACCATCTCCTTAAAGGGGTTTACAGGGCCTTCGAAGTTTTTAACTTTTTAGATTGGTCTCTAGGAGCATTAAGCAGGAAGATCTCGTCTGCCGACCAGGATGTTTCCGTGCTTATTATGTCTTGTATGGACAAAGCCATCCGCGATGGCTCCAATGAGCTCGCCGCCACCTTTACGTCTGGAGTCCTGAAGAAGAGGGAAACCCTTTGCTCTTTCCTTTCAGCAGGAGTTACTCCCTGTCAAAGATCGGAGCTTCTCTTTGCCCCCTTATCGGCTGCCTTGTTTCCTCAACAGCTGATCAAGGACATTGCTGCTTCGCTTGTACAGAAGGATACACATGACCTGATGGCTACTTCTGCTCGCAAGGGAGCTCCTTCTTCATCTTTTGTTGTGAGGCCCAGAATCGATACTCCTGCGTCTAGGTTTATCCCGCCCTTTCGTGGCAGAGCCCCCAGCAGGGGAGGCGCTCGTGCCGACGAAAGAGAGGCAAGAGGAGAGGATCCAAGTCCTCCCGTGGCAGAGTCTGACTGCCCATGTCCTCAGACAGCGGTAGGGGCCAGACTGAACAACTTCTGGCAGGCCTGGGAGAAGAGGGGTGCAGACCAAGAGTCTGTGTTGTTGCTCAAGGAGGGGTACTAAATACCTTTTGTACGCAGACCTCCTCTAGTAACAGTTCCTCTAGACCTCTCTCCCAGGTATCGAGAGGAGTCAAGGAGACAAGCTTTACATCAGCAGGTGTCTCTGTTGCTAGAGAAGGGAGCGGTGGTGAAAGTCTCGGACCTTCAATCACCGGGATTTTACAACCGTCTCTTCCTAGTCCCAAAACATACGGGAGGTTGGAGGCCAGTGCTGGACGTCAGTGCGCTCAACGTTTTTGTTACGAAAACAAAATTTACGATGGAGACCACGAAGTCCGTCCTAGCAGCGGTCAGAGAGGGAGACTGGATGGTCTCTCTCGACCTGCAGGATGCGTACTTCCACATTCCTATTCACCCAGATTCTCAACCGTATCTGAGGTTTGTTTACAGGAATGTGGTGTACCAGTTTCGAGCACTGTGCTTCAGCCTCAGCCCTGCTCCTCTCGTGTTTACGAGGCTCATGAGGAATGTGGCAAAATTCCTTCATTTATCGGGAATTCGAGCCTCCCTGTACTTGGACGACTGGCTTCTCAGAGCATCGTCCCGTCATCGCTGTCTGCAGGACCTTCACTGGACGTTGGGTCTGGCAAAGGAGTTGGGACTATTGGTAAACTTAGAAAAGTCTCAACTGATTCCATCCCAGACGATTCTCTATTTGGGGATGGAGATTCGCAGTATAGTTTTTCGGGCTTTTCCGTCTGCCACCCGAATAGAGCAAGTCCTGCTCAAAGTCCGACTCATGCTGAAAAAAGACCGTTGTTCAGTAAGAGGTTGGATGAGCCTCGTAGGGACTCTGTCATCCCTGGAGCAGTTTGTCTCGCTAGGGAGACTTCACCTTCGCCCTCTCCAGTTCCATCTAGACTCACACTGGAACAAGAGCAAGACTTTAGAAGCTGTGTCAATCCCGGTGTCCGAGCCAGTAAAAGCATGCCTGAACTGGTGGGACAGCAACATAAGTCTGAGAGAGGGTCTGTCCCTGGCAGTCAAGAACCCAAACCACGTGTTGTTCTCAGACGCATCGGATTTGGGTTGGGGAGCGACTCTGGACGGTCGGGAATGTTCGGGTCTTTGGACGTCGAATCAGAAGAGCATGCACATCAACGGCAAGGAGCTGTTAGCGGTTCACTTGGCCTTGATGAGTTTCGAGAGCATTCTTCGAAACAAAGTGGTAGAGGTCAATTCAGACAACACCACAGCATTGGTGTACATCTCCAAGCAAGGAGGCACTCACTCCCACACACTGTTCGTCATCGCAAGGGACCTCCTCATCTGGTCAAAAAATCGAGGCATCTCCCTGTTGACAAGATTCATCCAGGGGGACTTGAACGTCTTAGCAGACTGTCTCAGTCGGAGAGGTCAGGTGATCCCCACGGAATGGACCCTCCACAAGGACGTGTGCAAGAGTCTTTGGGTGACTTGGGGTCAACCCTCCATAGACCTCTTTGCCACCTCGTTGACCAAAAGGCTCCCGACCTATTGCTCGCCAGTCCCAGATCCAGAGGCGACCCATATAGATGCGTTTCTACTGGACTGGTCTCACCTGGACGCGTACGCATTCCCACCGTTCAAGATCGTCAACAAGGTACTGCAGAAGTTCGCCTCTCACGAAGGGACAAGGTTGACGTTGGTTGCTCCCCTCTGGCCCGCGAGAGTGGTTCACAGAGGTACTTCAATGGCTGGTAGACGTTCCAAGGAGTCTTCCTCTAAGGATGGATCTCTTACGGCAGCCCCACGTAAGGGATCTTCATCAAAGCCTCCCCTCGCTTCGTCTGACTGCCTTCAGACTATCGAAAGACTCTCAAGAGCTCGAGGCTTTTCGAAGGAGGCAGCCAGAGCGATTGCGAGAGCTAGGAGAGCTTCTACCATCAAAGTATACCAGTCGAAGTGGGAAGTCTTTAGAGACTGGTGCAAGTCATCATCCATTTCCTCTTCCAGTACCTCTGTAGCCCAAATCGCAGACTTTCTCCTACATCTGAGAAATGTTCGCTCCCTCTCAGCGCCCACTGTTAAGGGCTACAGGAGCATGTTGGCGTCTGTATTCAGACATAGAGGCTTAGATCTTTCCAATAATAAAGATCTCCAAGATCTCCTTAAGTCTTTCAAGACCTCTAAGGAGCGTCGTATGGCAACTCCTGGATGGAACTTAGACGTGGTCCTAAGGTTCCTAATGTCCGACAGGTTTGAGCCATTACATTCAGCCTCCCTGAAGGATCTCACCCTCAAGACGCTTTTCTTAGTGTGCTTGGCTTCGGCTAAAAGGGTCAGTGAGATCCATGCCTTCAGTAGGAACATCGGCTTTTCCACAGATAAAGCCACATGTTCACTTCAGCTTGGTTTCTTGGCCAAAAATGAACTGCCTTCTCGTCCTTGGCCTAAGTCATTTGATATACCTTGCCTGTCAGAGATCGTAGGCAACGAGCTTGAAAGAGTACTGTGTCCAGTTAGAGCTCTTAAGTTTTATTTAGCTCGTACCAAATCCTTACGAGGTGGATCTGAGGCCTTGTGGTGCTCAGTTAAGAAGCCATCATTGCCTATGTCTAAAAATGCTTTGTCGTATTTTATTAGATTTTTAATCCGAGAGGCTCATTCTCACTTGAGTGAAAAAGACCGTTGCTTGCTTAAGGTTAAGACGCACGAAGTAAGAGCTATAGCAACTTCAGTGGCCTTTAAGCAAAACAGATCTCTGCGAAGTATTATGGACGCGACCTTTTGGAGAAGCAAGTCGGTATTCGCGTCATTTTATTTAAAAGATGTCCAGACTCTTTATGAGGACTGCTACACACTGGGTCCATTCGTTGCAGCGAGTGCAGTAGTGGGTGAGGGTTCTACCACTACATTCCCCATTCCCTTAATTCCAATATCCTTTTAATCTTTCTCTTGAAATGTTTTTAATCTTGTTTTGGGTTGTACGGAAGGCTAAGAAGCTTTTCGCATCCCTTTTGATTTGGCGGGTGGTCAAATATCATTTCTTGAGAGCGCCCAGATTAAGGGTTTTGATGAGGTCCTGTTGTATGGGTTGCTGCCCTGGATATAACAGCTCCTGGGAGTCTTTCAGCATCCTGAGAGGATGGCTGGGCTTCGTGAGGAAAGCGGACTAACAAGGCAGAGTAATCGTCAGAGTCAGCTTCCTTACCAGGTACCTATACTTATTTGGGTTTTGTTATGATATAACTGTCAAAAACTCTAAGCATATACGCCGTAATTGTATTAATACTGGTCTCTACCCACCACCATGGGTGTGAATCAGCTATTATATATTCACCGGCTAAGTTTAATATTTAAAAATGATATTTTGATTATAAAATAAATTTTTGAATATACTTACCCGGTGAATATATAAATTAAAGGCCCTCCCTTCCTCCCCGATAGAGACCCAGCGGAATGAGAAGAACTGGAGCTGTTTACATGTATATGCGGTATCTGACCGATAGTCGGCGCTGGTGGGCACACCCGCAACCTTCACGGCGATCGCTCGCGAGTTTTTGTGTTTTTCTGTCGAGCCGTCCGAGACGTCAGCTATTATATATTCACCGGGTAAGTATATTCAAAAATTTATTTTATAATCAAAATATCATAATTCAGTTAACAACCTAGGAACAAAAAAGGTCCCCTCTACTAATGTTTTAAAACCAAGTAAGTCGGGTAACAAGGGGAAACTTTGAATCCTTCATGTTACTCAAATTCCAATAGATACTGATTATGATATGGTATATAAAGCTTTCAAATGCTATGGAGTACTGTAATAAAAGAAATAAGAATGAAACTTGAAAAGGAAAAATGGCATTCATGGATATCTTATAATAATCATGAAGAAGCATTTATTGCAATATGTAACATCAATAATATTAAAACTAATAACTTGAATGTCATGGGTGCCCTATGTGATAAGATACCAAACAATTTGGATATATATAGACCTGCTGACTGGTTTGAAAAAAATTTTGATATGACTAAATCTCCCCAGAGAAAGCCAAAACCCACCATTGTGGCTTGTTGTTGGGCCTAAAGGGATTAATGGGAATTATTTTAGAATTAGCAAATTAATTCAGAAAAAGGTAGGAACCATTGGACCAGGTGAAATATCTCGCTTTGGAAAAAATACATTCCTAATCCATATCAAATCATGCATGCAATCAGTAATACTGTCTAACTTCCAGACAAGTAGTGATGATATGATGTTAGATGTCAAACCCCACCTAAATTTTAGTTATGGAAGGGGAATAGTCTTCAATAAAGACCTGTATGAATTTACAGAAGAGGAAATACTGGCCATATGTTCATTAACAACGTGGAAAGTGCATAAGGTTCCTGGGATGTTGATGATTATCCTTACTTTCCAGGATGCCGATGTGCCTTTCCAAATCGTTATTGAAAATTAAAGAATTAAAGTTCAACCTTTCAAATAAAAACCCCTACAATGTTTCAAGTGTTTCAAGTTTGGATATCCTTCTAAAGTTTGTAAAAAATAAAAAATGTATAGCATCTGTTCCAAACCTTATCATGGAGACTGCACACTTGAGGTCAGCTGTTTGAACTGCAACTCAAACCATAAATCCACTGACAGGAGCTGCGAGATTTAAAAGTTTGAAGAAACTGCCCTCAACAAATCCAGTGTAGAACACTTAAGTGTGGGACATTCCAAAAGACTACTGAAAAAACCAAACAGCTATACAAAGGCATTAAAACCAAGAGAAAATATACCATAGGAGACATCAAACCCATGTAATGCTGCCAGTAATTCCAAGAAAAGAAATACATCATCTAATGATGGTAAGGTTTTGCATGACAAGGTAAGTATATTGCCTTCCAAGGCTTTGCCACGGTGTATTAAAACTGCGGCATTGCCCATATCTATACAACCTTCATCCCCCATTACCAACAACAGTACTAACCTCTCTCAGGCCATGTCCTTGCCTCATTTGATGGAGGTTCCACTTGAAACTAAGTTACCAGGTGTACCCGTTGTGGGGAAGGTGCAAAAAATATAGTAGCTCACATTATGACATCAAATAAATATGATGTTTTGTCTGTTGATGTTTCTGATAAACTAGAAGACAATTCAAATAAATCGGAAAGTCAAGTTAAGGTCCACCATCCCCCTCAACAATGGGATCAAAAGGACAAAAAGAAAATCACAACCACAAAACCCAATTTATCAAGACCCAGTCTAGTAAAAGCACCAGGAAATACAGTAGTGTTAGATCAAAAATTGCTAATGGGAAGACCTCATCTAAAAGTTCTTCCAAAAATAAACCATAGTTTTTTCCTCCATTTTGTAATGAAATTGTCAGGGTTTAAGGGCCAAATATGAAGAACTTAAGCTCTCAATTCAAGAGCATTCCCCCATAATTTTATGTCTACAGGAGAGCAATCTTAATGCTAATACCCCTTGTCTTTGCAAATATATTAGCTATAGGACACCATAGGATCACCGAGTAGAGAACCATGGCGGAAGTCTCACAGACGTTCGTCGAGATGTTCCCCAAATACCTTTATCTATCGATACACCTCTGCAGGCAGGAGTTGTACAGATTGATATAGGGAGAAAATATACAATGTGCTCTCTGTACTTGCCTCCAAATAATAACATATTGTAAGATAATTTAGTAGAGGTGATTCAACAACTCCTTCAACCTTTTCTTTTACTTGGACATTTGAATGGTAGACATCCTCTGCGGGGTGATGTTTTAGCAAATACCAGGGGCAATATTATATCAATTGTGGAAAAAGAGGATGTCGGACTCCTTAATACAGGAGACCCCACACACTTCCATGTTCCAACAGGTGCCTTGTCATGCATTGACCTTTCAATTGCAAGCTCTAACTGCCTTCTTGATTTTGATTGGAGGACATTAGATGATTGGTATACAAGTGATCATGCACCAATCATTATAAACACCAACAATGGTCCACCTTTACAAAGATTGCCACGATGGAATCTTGACAAGGCGGACTGGGTTAAATTTCTTAACCTTAGTGAAATCAAGGGAAGTGCAGAACAGTTTGAAAGTATCGATGATGCCATAGACTTACTGAATGGAACTTGCCATACAGCAGGAATCAATTCGATTTCCAAAACCACAGGATTATTCAAACGACGACCAGTCCCGTGATGGTGTTCAGAATTAACTGTTGAGTAGCGCAACCAGAAAATCTTTTGACTAGATTGCATAGGCGCCATATGGAGGAAAATTTGATAATGTACAAGAAATGTTAATCGCAGTTCCGTTGTGCCATGAAAGAAGCTTGGCGCCAATCTTGGGTATCTTTTGTTTCCTTAGTTAACAATAGAACCCAAATTTTTCCCAAACCCACCACCAGTGTTGAAGGTGAATGGTCAGTATGTGACTGAAGCAAATAATGTTAGCAATGCCCTGGCTGATCATTTCGCAAATGTATCATGCAGGTGTGTAGCAGCTCCTGGTCACCAGTATAGGACCATTGAAGAAAAGAAAATTTTAAATTTTGTAACAGGAAGGAAAGTGTCTTATAATTCTCCTTTTACTGAAAGAGAATTTGATTCCGTACTTGGTATTTGTAACAATACAGCCCCTGGACCCGATGGAATTCCATATCCAATGATTAAACATGTACCTATTAATAGAAAGTTATTTATTTTAAGCAATATTAATAGAATATGGCAGGATCATAGTTACCCAAGTGTTTGGGAACTAGCCATTATTTTAGTCTTTAAAACCTGGTAAGGACAAGTTTTTAGCAGCAAACTATCGACCAATTGCATTGACACCTTACTTATGTAAGATCATGGAGAAGATGGTCAATGCAAGATTGATGTGGTACCTTGAAAGTAGGGTATTTTATCACCTTTTCAGTGTGGATTTAGATAAATGCACTCAATGACTGATGTGTTGATACGACTTGTCGTTTATTTCTGAAGCCTTTGCTTCCAAACAACACCATGTAAGTCTTTTTTTTTTCTTTTTTTTTTTACCTTGAAAAGGCATATGATACTACTTGGAGATATGGTATACGTAAAACCATTCATAATTTGGGTTTACGAGGAGAGCTGCCATTGTTCATTCAATTGCTTATTTCACATAGATTTTTTCAAGTGAGAGTGGAGGAAGCTCTATCTGAGAGGAAATCTCAGGAAGGAGGAGTTCCACAGGGTAGTGTGCTAAGTGTAACCTTATTTGCACTAGCCATTAATGGGATATCCTCTCTCATTCCTCAAGATATTCTCTCAACACTATTTGTTGATGATCTCTCCATATCATGTGCTGGAGCTAGAATGGCGATGGTTTAGAGAAAACTACAACTCTCAATTGACAAAATTATTCAATGGGCTGATATCAATGGGTTCAAGTTTTCGACAAGCAAAACTGCTGTTGTCCATTTCTGTCGTATTCGGAGAATACATCCAGACCCGGATATATACATTAAAAGTCACTGGATCCCATGTGTAAGTCAAGCTAAATGTTTAGGCTTGAAATTTGATTGTAGGCTTACATGGGTTTATCGCTTAAAAGTGTTAAAAGCTAAATGTCTTGAGGCTCTGAATGTTTTAAAAGTATTATCTCATACATCATTGTGGTCAGACTTAAAACTATTTTAAAATTATACAAGGCCCTGATTTTAAAAAAAAAATAGTTATGGGTGTGAAATATACTCTTCAGCCACCCCAAGCTGATTTAAGGGATAAGATTCAATACATATTGCTGTTATTAGATTGTCCACGGGAGCGTTTAGAACTTCGCCTATCACAAGTCTCCTTGTTGATGCTGGAGAATTACCTTTAGACCTTTACCGAAAGTCTTCTATTGTTCAGTATTGGTTTAGGTTGTAAAGACTTCCTAATTCATTAGCCTATCAGACTGCAAGCCTTGTAAAGCACACATCATACTTTGAGTTGCACTCAAAATCTCCGCAACCTTATGGTTTTTGGGTTAAACAATTAATATACAGTCTTGATATAGTTAGAAGTAAGGTGCTTCCATTTAAGGTATCATCAACGCCTCCATGGAAATTACCAGAGGTATCTTTTTATAAATACTTTTCTGGGCTCCGACCCGTGTCGCCCAGTGAAATGCTCCTTAAGCACCATTTCTAAGGTATATAACTGCTATATATTACCAGAGAAAAAATTGCATGGGAATGCCAGGTTGAACCCAGCTCGCTCACCTGTATAAGGTGTCGATATAATACTGGGGCGCGATAAATCACAACCAGAGGCCTCGCACCATTTAGATATCTCCTGTCAAAATCCCCGAACAGCGAGGTGCCGTTCAACCTCGTACTACTACTAGCCAACCCACGCCAGTGACGTCACTCCTTATATAGCACGCAGTCTGACAACCGTTTTTTTGTCTGGTGTGTGTATTTCGCTGGTTTTTCTCTGGTTTTACCTCAAGATGTCCGACTCCACTGTCACTACATCTAAGTTAAGTACCAGATCTATGAGTTTTGAGATTTTGGAGGGGGCCTTGCCCTTTTTTTTGTTTTTTTGTTTATATTATTCAGCTTATTCACGACCTTGCTGGGTTTCCCTCGGGCGGCTCCTTCCTCTCTCTTTCTCGTTCGTTCTTAACGATTTTCAATAAGTCCTCCATACTGATTGTTTCTCGTTATGAACTTTATGGATTGCCACGGTTCACACACCGTATCATTTTATTTTGTCCTGTTTTATGATAACAGTTATTTCATATTCATGTGCGTATTTTGGAGGTTAGCATGCCTGATCGCCATCGGCGTTCTTTTCCACATATCATATCTAGGCTTATTTACGTTCGTACGCCACGGACTCGCTTACCAGTTTAACGTCATTCGTATGATTGCATTAGTTCGAGGGGCTTTCATGAGTCGGTTATTACAATTTAGTTTTCATTTTGTTAGCACTTCACTGACCCTGGGTTCTGTTGGTAGCCCTGCCTACTCCTAGCGTCGTCAGGCTTGTTCTTTCCTGTCTCTTGTTCGCGCCCTCGTTTGTTTTACGATTGATTTATAGCTAATTTTATTATTATTATCATCATCCAGCATGCCTTCCTCTCTTATTTACCATGTGTTATGTTTTTTATAGTGTTTTAATCTATTCACGTGATCATATCACTCGTGGGTCTGGCAAGTTGGTATACCTGATATCGTCTCGGAGCCAACCTACTCCTAGCCTCCTCCCGCCGATATCTTATAGCGCTATGTACTCCTCCCGGGGGCATCCGCTTTGCACGTGCGGTTCCCGTTGTTCTGTGAGGCGTTCTATTATTATTCATTAACCTACATTACTTTTCCCCACTACTCTACCCGGTCGTAATCGTTTTCTTTCCGTCGCTCGTTTGGCCGACGATCGGCGGGGAGTTTTCGACTCGTTCCATGGTACCTTGTTATGTTATTTATTTATTTATTAAGTTGTGTACGGGCTTCTCCCTCTTGGTCCCGCACGTCACGGACCCTTTTAAGATCCCTTCCCTCCCTCTGTCACGCACCTCACGGACCTCATATAGATATATATATATATGTTTAAAGACTTCCATTACGGGATCCCCGGGAGTAGCTTTTATTCATTACCATTCGGTCGAGTTTTTTAGTTGAGCCCCGGAGCCAACGTTATTCATTATTACTTGGATTCCCTTTATATTTTAGTCACGTTTATCTATTATATACGATCCTAGTTCTCGACCTTGCCTTCCATGATATGATCACGACTACGGTCTGACTTAATTTAATTTATTAATTTAATTTAACTTAATTTTACAATCAAGTAAAGCTGTTATTTGATTTTTCAAACACCGGGGTCCCCTGGGGGGTCCCCTAATTTGCCTTCATTCAATTATTAAGGCATTTACATATGAATAATTTTTATCATTTATTTGATATATGACTTATAACCCCCCGGACCCCCCAGGGTCCCCTTTTTGCCTTCATTCATATGTTTAGGCATTTATATGAATAGTTTTATCATGGGTTGGATATATATATACTGTATAGAGTTGCAGCATTCGGGCCCCGTGCCCTTCATTTGCTTCCATTCAGGATAATTATAGCTATATATATATTCAACTTTATCACCATGATAGTAACTTTTATAATATTTAAGCACTGGGACCTCCGGCCCCTAATTGCTTTCCTTTAAGATACTCGTGTATCTTTTATCTTACAGACTGTCCGCTGTGCGATGACGGCATGTGCCGCTGTTCTCCACCAACCCTGCAGCCATAATGTGTGTCGTTCGCACGCTCACTGCTCTCTTCAAGTGGATGACCTAGCTGTCTGGCATCCGGACAACTGTCCTGTCTGCTACAAATTGGCTTCCACTCTAACATCTGAATCGGTGAGTGCAGTTACTTTATTACAGAATTGTGGGGAATTACATTTTAATGTCCTCTTTTATTGTTTTATTACTTTAAGGCCACAGTCCTCTGGACTTCCTGCATGCCTTATATGTGCCTACGAAGTCCTTGGGCTTCTTAGTTTTTTCTTTGGCACTTTTATCACTCACTAATAGTCTGTTCTCTTTCAGAGCACCCAGCTTGAAATGGAAACAGCCCGAGCTACCCTCAAGATCTGGATTGGCGGGTTCGCCCGCAACGTGAAGGCCAGACAGCCGTATATCCTTTCTGAGGAATGGTGTTCCCTCCTCTACCCCAATGCTAAAACATCAGCTGCGGTCCCCAAAGCGCTGGCGGACCCGATCATCGAGAGCATTGCATCTCTTCTTCTGGCCCCGGACCAAGGGGAGACGGGCGCCACCCTAACTGAGGACGTCGCTACCCTCGACCTTGATGTGGAACCCATGGCTCTGGATGATCCCGACGCAGGTAGGGACGTAGGTGAGTCAGGTGGTTCCCGGGCTGGGATTCCTCTCCCTAGCCCGTCTTTCTCTTCTACTTCCGACCAATCTTCTTTTCGCGGTTTTCCTGAGGCAACCAGGACTGATCTCAGCTCCCGACCTGTTCCCCCCAAAGTGAAGGCTCCTCACAAGCCTTTATATAAAACTCACAAATCTTCCCAAGACCACAACCCTTCGAGATCGTCACCCTCGGAGGCTAAATCCTCCTCCACCAGAGTCTCTCAAAACCCAATTGCTGTGCCCTCAACCTCTCAAGAAGTAGTCTCTGTTCCGGCACCTGTTCTCCCCCAGGCGGGATCATTTAACATGGAGGAATTTTCTGACAAACTGTTTGCTCGTTTTGAGTCGATGCTATCGTCTCATACGAAGCAATCACATGAGAGGATAGCTTCTGTGGAGAGCCTAGTCCAAGGCCTCATGAGTTCGGGGCTACCACCTCCACAACAGCAGTACCTACCCCATTCCCGACGCCTCCAAGCTTCCTCCTTTCAATAAGAATAACCCTTGGAGGTTAGCATTGCATGCCCCCTTTTCGGAGGGTATGCTGTCAGTCGAGGGTTTCGGTACACGGCCTCTTACGGACTACGAATTTTAAATATTAAACTTAGCCGGTGAATATATAATAGCTGACGTCTCGGACGGCTCGACAGAAAAACAAAAAAACTCGCGAGCGATCGCCATGAAGGTTGCGGGTGTGCCCACCAGCGCCAGATACCGCATATACATGTAAACAGCTCCAGTTCTTCCCTGTCGGTCTTGTCGACAAGTTGATTCCATTACTCGCTGTTGACCTGGAGTTTTTCGTCATTCATGGTGAAGTACTTCTTTTTGGTTTTGAGCTTTCGCAGTGCAGGTGTTTTTATCTTCAATTTAAACTCTTGAACTCTTTTTTGGATAGATTTTATTGTTGATGACTTTGGATTGTTTTTGGATTTTCTTTGACTTTTCAAAATGGCTGACCCTTCTCCAATTCCTAAATTTCGTAAATGTAATGCTAGGGATTGTAACAAACGTCTTCCAAAGGCCTCTCTCAACCCACATACCGTGTGTTCTAATTGTCGGGGTAAAACCTGTCAATTAGGAGATCGGTGTGATGAGTGCGTGGTACTTTCGGAATTCAACTGGCTAGAGTTTGATAAGTATTCTCGTAAGCTAGAGAGAGATAGGGTGAGGAGAAGTTCCTCTAGATCATTAGAATTTTCCTCCTCCCATGCCCCTGAACCTAATCCTTCCCCAGTAGTAGTTGTGCCTGAACCTTCTACTAGCACTCATGAACCATCAATGCGGGATATGTTGCGTGCCATTCAAGCGTTGGGCGAGAGAGTTGAATCTTTGGCTACGGACCGTAATCAACTCATGGCGGATGTAAAAGAGTTAAAGTGTCAGAGTGCCACATTAGAAAATCGTGGGGATAAAGTGATTAGTGCGCAAAGTGTTATCAGTGTTGCGACCGAGGGTTCGTCTGTTCGTGCCTGTCGTTCGCCTAGTCCGAGACCTCTTGCAAGCTCCCATGCACCAGGGAGAAGTAATGTCGTAGGACTTATGGGGACGAGAGGCTTTAACCAACGAACAGACGTTCCCTCTATGGTTTCGGGCGTGTCTCGTCAAGACCGCCCCTACCATAAGACGAGCGAGGCGGTTTTCTCCTCGTCATCCGAAGGCTTCTCGCGTAAGAAACCGTGGAGCAAGGTTTCGAGACCCTTAAAGCGGAAGTCAGTCCCTTCAGGACAGGTCCAGCGTCCTGGTTGTAGCCATTGGGACAGCTCTGACCCTGTGCAGTCATCGGAAGACTGCTCACCGCCTAAACAGAAGCGTAACACAGGCTCCGAGAGTCTTAGTGTAGGCAATGTTTTGCAGTCACAGACGTTACCATCGTCTCGACCCGCACCCACTCCCGTTGATCCTAAATGGGTTGTACTGCAGGATATGCAGAATAAGCTTGCCTCTCTTATGGAGGAATATACTGCTGAGCAGGTTCACGATGATCCTCGCCGTTACGCTGATCGAGATCCTGGCCGTCAGCCGCCCAAACGAGCCTTTGCTCGTCCTGTTGACGTTGATGTTACAAAGTCACGTCAGTCACGTAGCTTAGAGCCTCACTCGATGCAGTCCCGTGTTGACTTTCAGCCGCTTGTGGACGTTCAGCCGCTGTCGCATGCTCGTGTTGACGTTCAGGACGTTCGCCAACCAGCTAAGTTGACTTGTTTTGACGTTGAGCGTCAAGCACCGCAGTCAAGAGTTGTTTTAACTGCTCAATCTAGGCAGTCAAGGCAGTCTCGAGTTGACGTCGAGCGTCCTCCCGCTCCTGTTGTTGTTACTAGTCAGTCCGTTAAGCAGTTACATGACGTGGCGTCCTGGACTGCTACTGATGCTCCTGTGCGTGTGGACTCTGCTTGTCAAGCATTGCCACCAAGGCAGGTCTCTCCCTTGCTTGAGACTCATCAGTTGTCGGACGAGGTTCCTTCAGATGAGGACGTTGCTGATCCTCCTCCTAATGATAATCCTTTGGACATTTTGTCGGATGTAGAAGAACCTAAGACTGTACAACCTTCGATGGATTTTAAGAAAATCATGATGATTTTCAAGGATCTTTTCCCAGATCATTTTGTTGCTGTTGCTCCTCGTTCGCCTCCGTCTGAGTTTGCGCTAGGCTTAGCTGCTACCAAGCCTGCCTTTACTAAGCTAGTGCTGTCTCGCTCTTCTAAGAGGGCTTTACGTCTTCTAGGCGACTGGTTGGATACCAGGAGGAGTTTGGGGAAGACGGCTTTTGCCTTCCCACCGTTTAAGCTAGCTTCTAGATCGAGCGTCTGGTATAACACGGGAGAAGTTCTCGGCTTGGGAGTCCCTGCCTCTGCCCAGGGTGACTTCTCAAGCCTCGTAGACTCTCCCCGTCGCCTGGCCATGAGACGCGCGAAGATTTGTTGGTCCTCCTCGGACCTTGACCATCTACTTAAAGGCGTATACAGGGCCTTTGAAGTTTTTAACTTTCTAGATTGGTCTTTAGGAGCATTAAGTAGGAATATCTCGTCTGCTGACCAAGATGTATCCTTACTTATTATGTCCTTTATGGACAAAGCCATCCGCGATGGCTCCAATGAGCTCGCCTCCACCTTTACGTCGGGAGTCTTGAAGAAGAGAGAAACCCTTTGCTCTTTCCTTTCAGCAGGAGTTACTCCCTGTCAAAGATCGGAACTGCTCTTTGCTCCCTTATCGGCTGCCTTGTTTCCACAACAGCTGATTAAGGACATTGCTGCTTCGCTTGTGCAGAAGGACACACATGACCTGATGGCTTCTTCTGCTCGCAAGGGAGCTCCTTCTTCATCCTTTGTTGTGAGACCCAGAATTGAGACTCCTGCGTCTAGATTTATCCCGCCCTTTCGTGGCAGAGCTCCCAGCAGGGGAGGCTCTTGTGCCGAGGGAAAGAGAGGTAAGAAGAGAGGAGCCAAGTCCTCCCGTGGCAGAGTCTGACTGCCCACGGCCTCAGACAGCGGTAGAGGCCAGACTGAACAGCTTCTGGCAGGCCTGGGAGAAGAGGGGTGCAGACCAAGAGTCTGTTCTGTTGCTCAGGGAGGGGTACAAAATACCGTTTGTACGCAGACCTCCTCTAGTAACAGTTCCCATAGACCTCTCTCCCAGGTATCGAGAGGAGTCAAAGAGACAAGCCCTACATCACGAAGTGTCTCTGTTGCTAGAGAAGAGAGCGGTGGTGAAAGTCTCGGACCTTCAATCACCGGGGTTTTACAACCGTCTCTTCCTAGTTCCAAAGCATACAGGAGGTTGGAGGCCAGTGCTAGACGTCAGTGCGCTCAACGTTTTTGTTAGGAAAACAAAATTTACGATGGAGACCACGAAGTCCGTCTTAGCAGCGGTCAGAGAGGGAGACTGGATGGTCTCTCTCGACCTGCGAGATGCGTACTTCCACATTCCTATATACCCGGATTCCCAACCGTTTCTGAGGTTTGTTTACAGGAATGTGGTGTACCAGTTTCGAGCACTGTGCTTCGGATTCAGTCCTGCTCCTCTCGTGTTTACGAGGCTCATGAGGAATGTGGCAAAATTCCTTCATCTATCGGGAATTCGAGCCTCCCTGTACTTGGACGACTGGCTTCTCAGAGCATCGTCCAGTCATCGCTGTCTGCAGGATCTACATTGGACGTTGGGTCTGGCCAAGGAGTTGGGACTTTTGGTCAACTTAGAAAAGTCCCAACTGATTCCATCCCAGACGATTCTATATTTGGGGATGGAGATTCGCAGTCTAGTTTTTCGGGCTTTTCCGTCTGCCACCCGAATAGAACAAGCCCTGCTCAAAGTCCGACTAATGCTGAAAAGAGAACGTTGTTCAGTAAGGAGTTGGATGAGTCTCGTAGGGACTCTTATCATCCCTGGAGCAGTTTGTCTCGCTAGGGAGACTGCACCTTCGGCCTCTCCAGTTCCATTTAGACTCTCACTGGAACAAGGGCAAGACTTTAGAGGCTGTATCAATCCCGGTCTCCGAACCAGTAAAAGCATGCCTGAACTGGTGGGACAGCAACATCAGTCTGAGAGAGGGCCTGTCCCTAGCAGTCAAGAACCCAAACCACGTGTTGTTCTCAGACGCGTCGGATTTGGGTTGGGGTGCGACCCTGGACGGTCGGGAATGCTCGGGTCTTTGGACCTCAGTTCAGAAGAGCATGCACATCAACGGCAAGGAGCTATTAGCAGTCCACTTGGCCTTGATGAATTTCGAGAGCATTCTTCGGAACAAAGTGGTAGAGGTCAATTCAGACAACACCACAGCTATGGCGTACATCTCCAAGCAAGGAGGCACTCACTCCCACACGCTGTACGTGATCGCAAGGGACCTCCTCATATGGTCAAAAAATCGAGGCATCTCCCTGTTGACAAGATTCATCCAGGGGGACTTGAACGTCTTGGCAGACTGTCTCAGTCGGAGAGGTCAGGTGATACCCACGGAATGGACCCTCCACAAGGACGTGTGCAAGAGTCTTTGGGCGACTTGGGGTCAACCCACCATAGACCTCTTTGCCACCTCGTTGACCAAAAGGCTCCCAATCTATTGCTCACCAGTCCCAGATCCAGAGGCGATCCACATAGACGCGTTTCTACTGGACTGGTCTCACATGGACTTGTATGCATTCCCACCATTCAAGATAGTCAACAAGGTACTGCAGAAGTTCGCCTCTCACGAAGGGACAAGGTTGACGTTGGTTGCTCCCCTCTGGCCCGCGAGAGAGTGGTTCACCGAGGTACTTCAATGGCTGGTAGACATTCCAAGGAGTCTTCCTCTAAGGGTAGATCTCTTACGTCAGCCCCACGTAAAGGATGTCCATCAAAGCCTCCCCGCGCTTCGGCTGACTGCCTTCAGACTATCGAAAGACTCTCAAGAGCTCGAGGCTTTTCGAAGGAGGCAGCCAGTGCGATTGCGAGAGCTAGGAGAGCTTCTACCATCAAAGTATACCAGTCGAAGTGGGAAGTCTTTCGAGACTGGTGCAAGTCAGCATCTGTGTCCTCTTCCAGTACCTCTGTAGCCCAAATCGCAGATTTTCTCTTACATCTGAGAAATGTTCGCTCCCTCTCAGCACCCACTATTAAGGGCTACAGGAGCATGTTGGCTTCGGTCTTTCGACATAGAGGCTTAGATCTTTCCAATAATAAAGATCTCCAAGATCTCCTTAAGTCTTTCGAGACCTCTAAGGAACGTCGTATGGCAACTCCTGGATGGAACTTAGACGTGGTCCTAAGGTTCCTGATGTCAGACAGGTTTGAGCCATTACATTCAGCCTCCCTGAAGGATCTCACCCTCAAGACACTTTTTCTAGTGTGCTTGGCTTCGGCTAAAAGGGTCAGTGAGATTCATGCCTTCAGTAAGAACATCGGCTTTTCCACAGATAAAGCCACATGTTCACTTCAGCTTGGTTTCCTGGCCAAAAATGAACTGCCTTCTCGTCCTTGGCCTAAGTCATTTGATATACCTTGCCTGTCAGAGATCGTAGGCAACGAACTTGAAAGAGTACTGTGTCCAGTTAGAGCTCTTAAGTTCTACTTAGCTCGTACTAAGTCCTTACGAGGTGGATCTGAGGCCTTATGGTGCTCAGTTAAGAAGCCATCATTACCTATGTCAAAGAATGCTTTGTCATATTTTATCAGATTTTTAATCCGAGAGGCTCATTCTCACTTGAGTGAAACAGACCGTTGCTTGCTTAAGGTTAAGACACACGAAGTAAGAGCTATTGCAACTTCCGTGGCCTTTAAGCAAAATAGATCTCTGCGAAGTATTATGGACGCGACCTTTTGGAGAAGCAAGTCGGTATTCGCGTCATTTTACTTAAAAGATGTCCAGACTCTTTATGAGGACTGCTACACACTGGGTCCATTCGTTGCAGCGAGTGCAGTAGTGGGTGAGGGTTCTACCACTACATTCCCTTAATTCCAATATCCTTTTAATTTGTCTCTTGAAATGTTTTTAATCTTGTTTTTGGGTTGTACGGAAGGCTAAGAAGCCTTTCGCATCCTGGTTGATTTGGCGGGTGGTCAAATGTCATTTCTTGAGAGCGCCCAGATTAGGGGTTTGCTGAGGTCCTGTTGTATGGGTTGCCGCCCTTGATACTTCAGCTCCTGGGAGTCTTTCAGCATCCTAAGAGGATGGCTGGGCTTCGTGAGGAAGACAGACTAACAAGGCAGAGTAATCGTCAAAGTCAGCTTCCTTACCAGGTACCTATATATATTTGGGTTTTGTTATGATATAACTGTCAAAAACTCTAAGCATATACGCCGTAAACTGTATTAATACTGGTCTCTACCCACCACCATGGGTGTGAATCAGCTATTATATATTCACCGGCTAAGTTTAATATTTAAAAATGATATTTTGATTATAAAATAAATTTTTGAATATACTTACCCGGTGAATATATAAATTAAAGGCCCCCCCTTCCTCCCCGATAGAGACCCAGCGGGATGAGAAGAACTGGAGCTGTTTACATGTATATGCGGTATCTGGCCGATAGTTGGCGCTGGTGGGCACACCCGCAACCTTCATGGCGATCGCTCGCGAGTTTTTGTGTTTTTTGTCGAGCCGTCCGAGACGTCAGCTATTATATATTCACCGGGTAAGTATATTCAAAAATTTATTTTATAATCAAAAATATCATTTCTACCCGCCGGGTCTTGAATTCCCCTTCCCCGGCTACGCTCGCCTCACAGAAGAAGCTCTGATCCGTTTAGATAAGGTTCCAAAGGAAACTGTCATTTTTCTTAAGGAACAGGCACAGTCTGTCTTGGTTCGCCTGTTCCATGAGTGGGAATGTTTGAACACCATGCTTACGGCCCACAAAAGTTCGTACACTATGTTTGTGGCCGACGACCAAACCCTTACACCATGTGCGACCAAGATTCTGGAGTCGGTCTTCCAGGCTATCAAAGATGAGAAGCCTTTACCACAACTCAAGGAGACCGACTTAACCTCCCTCCTATTTCCGGGGGACAGTGAATGTTGGCGGAATGCCCCAGCTACCTTTTCAGTAGGTAAGTTGAGCCCGGACTGTGCCTCGACGCAGTTCAGCGAACAGCTTCCCAAACTCCCAGAGTCTCTTCTTAAATTAGAATTTGAATCTAGGTGCAGATTCGGCAGATCTCTCAATTCGGTCACCCTTTCCGAATTGGCCGTTGCCACTTACAACGAGGAGAACCTCCTTAAGGCCCTCACTAAGTCGTTACTGCAAAACTTCATGGCTGACGCCTATGATTTTGCAAGCGCCAGGACCCGTTGTCGACGACACGTCCTCTCTGAAGCCACCATTAGGCACGAGCCTAATAAGCTCATCAAAGCTCCGGTCTGGGGCCCGGATCTTTTCCCGGAGGATTTAGTTAACTCGGTCCTTAGCGAGGCAGTTAGGGCCAACCAAAGCCTCAAAGTTAGATGGGGCCTCGTCCCATAGAGAAGATATGAGCCTACTGGTACCCCAATCCGAGGTAGGAAGAGATTGAGGCCTTTCCTCTCTTCCCAATTCAGGGTTCAACCGGTATCGGTTCAACCGGCTCCCCAAGGCCCCCAGCCTTCTACATCAAAGGGCCAGCAGCAAGAGCAATACGTCTTGGTCCCTCAGTCTCAAATCGCCTCGACCTCCTCCCCCGCCTTTAACCCCATTTATGAGGCTCAGACCTCCTTCCGTGGCTACCAGCGTCACAGAGGTGCCAGGGGTGCCTTTCGTGCCCGAGGTAGCGGAAGGGGTTACCTCCGGGGCAAGTCTTCCCGTGGAAGCAGAGGAGGCAAATCATCCTCCACCCAATGAGACAACGCAGCTAGGAGGGAGACTGTACCTTTTTCGAGACCGTTGGAAGTTCAGCAATTGGGCTTCCAGCATTATCTCCAAAGGCCTAGGGTGGAGCTGGATACAGGGACCTCCTCCACCGAACAGCTTTTACCAATTGCCAACAGAAGAACTATGTTCCTTCACGACAGATCTGCTACAAAAGAATGCGATCAAAAGCATACGTCGCTTAAGATTTCAAGGACGCTTGTTCAGCGTGCCAAAGAAAGGCTCAGACAAACGAAGGGTAATCCTGGACCTGTCTCGTTTAAATTCCTTCATTCGTTGCGACAAATTCTGTATGCTTACCGTCTTGCAGGTGCGGACCTTACTTCCCCGTGGGGCCGTCACCACCTCCATCGATCTTACCGATGCCTACTATCACGTTCCAATAGCAAGGCATTTTCGTCCTTTTCTGGGCTTCAAGCTAGGCAAACAAGCCTACGCATTCAAAGTGATGCCGTTCGGGCTCAACGTGGCACCCAGAATCTTCACCAAACTAGCAGATACAGTCATTCAAGAGCTTCGCACTCAAGGGATACAGGTAGTGGCCTATCTAGACGATTGGCTAATCTGGTCAGACAATACCCAGAATTGCCGCGTAGCAACGAACAAAGTCCTCACCTTCCTTCGACAACTGGGATTCCAAGTCAACTTCGGAAAATCCCGCCTGGTCCCGGACACCAAGTTTCAATGGCTGGGTCTACAATGAGACCTATGCTCCCATACGCTGTGCCTCCCCAAAGCCAAAAGGAAGGAGATTGCGAGGAAGACGAGACAATTTCTCAGGGAGAAGTTGACCTCCAGAAGGAACCAAGAGAGGATCCTAGGTTCCTTGCAGTTCGCCTCCGTGACAGACATCGTCCTACGGTCCAAACTCAAGGACATAAACAGAGTGTGGAGATCCAGAGCAACCGCAAAACGCTGCGAAAAACGTGCCCGCCTTCCCGCACTCCTGAAGAAAAGTCTACAGCCTTGGACGAAGGTCAAGAATCTTTCCAAGTCGGTTCCCTTACAACATCCGGTCCCGGGACTCGTCGTCCACACAGACGCCTCCTTAACAGGGTGGGGAGGTTACTCCGAACACAAGAAAGTCCAAGGGTTATGGTCATCAGTCTTCCGACACATGCACATCAACGTCCTCGAGGCCATGGCAGTCTTCCTCACTTTAAAACGTCTCAATCCAGCCAGGAATCTCCATATCAGACTGGTTCTTGACAGTGCAGTCATAGTTCACTGCCTCAACAGAGGAGGCTCCAGATCAGCCCAAATAAACCACGTCATGTTGCAGATTTTCTCCATGGCGGCAATGCACAAGTGGCACCTGTCAGCAGTCCATCTAGAAGGAGTCCGGAATGTGGTAGCGGACTCCCTTTCCCGGACGACTCCGCTAGAGTCGGAATGGTCACTGGACAATCGATCTTTCCAGTGGATACTATCTCAAGTCCCGGGTCTCCAGGTGGATCTGTTTGCGACGGAATCCAATCGCAAACTGGATTGTTACGTAGCCCCCAACCTGGACCCTCAGGCTTATGCCACGGACTCTATGATCCTAGATTGGAATACCTGGAAGACGATTTATCTGTTTCCTCCAGTGAATCTCCTGCTGAAAGTTCTGCACAAACTCAGATCCTTCAAAGGTCGAGTGGCTCTCGTAGCTCCCAACTGGCCCAAGAGCAATTGGTTCCCCTTGTTGCTAGAGCTAGGTCTCAGCCCCGGGCGGATTCCCAATCCGGTGCTCACACAGACAGTGCAAACTCGCAAAGTGTTCGCTTCCTCAAGGATTCTGAATGCCCTAACTTTATGGACTTCATGAAGTTCGCAGCCCAACGAGGTGCGAACATCGATCCTTCGAATACTATTTTCCTGGAATCTGACAAAAAGGAATCTACTCTCTGACAATATGACTCAGCTGTCAAGAAATTAGCTAAGTTCTTGAAAGATTCCCTAGTTGAGAAAATGACAATGAACCTAACTGTGACATTCTTCCGGAATCTCTTCGAATCAGGCCTGGCAGCCAGTACCATTACTACAATTAAGTCAGCCTTGAAAAATATCTTCCATATTGGTTTTGGCATTGATTTAACGGATTCATATTTCTCATCCATTCCGAGAGCTTGTGCCAGGCTAAAACCTTCCACTCGCCCTAGCGCAGTTTCCTGGTTTTTAAACGATGTTCTTAAGCTGGCCTCTGACACTCCAAATGAATCCTGTAACTATATAGCATTATTAAGAAAGTCACTTTTCCTTTTGAGCCTCGCCTCTGGCTCCAGAATCTCGGAATTGTCAGCTTTATCTAGAAACCCAGGTCATATAGAGTTTCTCTCTTCCAGTGAGGTCCTTCTCTCCCCTAACAAAGTGTTCCTGGCTAAAAATGAGGATCCCCAGAACAGGTGGTCCCCCTGGAAGATTGTTCCACTTCCTAGGGATCCATCCCTGTGCCCAGTAACCACCCTGAAATCCTACTTAAGTAGAACTTCCACTACAACCACAGGGCCTTTATTTATTAGAGAGCACGGAGGAACTATTACCCTTAAGGGAATCAGGCAACAAATTCTTTATTTTATTAAACAAGCTAATCCTGAATCATTCCCACATGTCCATGATATTCGAGCTGTGGCTACCTCAATTAATTTTTTCCACCATATGAAATTTGATGAGCTCTCAAAATATACGGGTTGGAAGTCCCCTAAAGTTTTCAAACGCCACTACCTAAAACCTTTAGAAGCTCTTAGATTTGCCACAGTAGCTGCGGGGAATGTAGTTCCTCCCGAGGGTACTGAGTCCTAATCACGTCTTGCTCTGTCCTCTTTCCCTCCTGCCTGGCTTACCTGTTGTTCCTACCTGTTTTATTTACCATGATGTATTATTTATTATTCAATTGATCGATTTCACGAATTATTTTGATCTCACTTGTTTTTGGAATCCCCGAGCTGATGTTCCTTTGTTATGTTAATTATTTATATCTATGATTGTATGCCTTACTGCATTTTGCTTACCAAGCTGTATTAACATTATTCATACCTGTTGACTTTTCCTTCGGGTTTCATTTTGATTATGTATCGTGTCTAATTGTCTCTGTCATTTACGTGTAGATCTATTGTACGGGTTTCCATATCCCTCTTTTTGATATTAAAATTCATCAGCTATATTAATTTTGTGTTATTCCCTTCAGGTAGTTAGCCTTATTGGGTCCCCATTCTCTGGTACGATTTCACTGGGCGACACGGGTCGGAGCCCAGAAAAGGGATTTTGACGAAGGAAAAATCTATTTCTGGGCAAGAGACCCGTGTCGCCCAGTGAACCCACCCGTCCCTCCCTAATTGGGCCCCAATCTTGGGTGCTATAAGGAGTGACGTCACTGGCGTCGGTTGGCTAGTAGTAGTACGAGGTTGAACGGCACCTCGCTGTTCGGGGATTTTGACAGGAGATATCTAAATGGTGCAAGGCCTCTGGTTGTGATTTATCGCGCCCCAGTATTATATCGACACCTTATACAGGTGAGCGAGCTGGGTTCAACCTGGCATTCCCATGCAATTTTTTCTCTGGTAATATATAGCAGTTATATACCTTAGAAATGGTGCTTAAGGAGCATTTCACTGGGCGACACGGGTCGGAGCCCAGAAATAGATTTTTCCTTCGTCAAAATCCCTTTATTGGAGTTAAAAAGAATATGACTGACTTGGAATCCAAGTCTCTTTTTATGGAACATGTTGCAGAACATAGAGGATCGACTTTTATATATTCCGATGGCTCCAAATCTGATACTTGTGTTAGATTTGGAGTACATAGTAATGGTTTTAATTGTAGAGGTGCACTTCCTCTAACAGCTTCCATATTTTCTGGGTCGACCTGTGGCGGCCGGTGAAAAGGGTCCTTCTAATACACTTTTCTGATATAAACCTTCCAATTATACCAGAGAAAGATAAAAGCATGGAATGCAGAGGTTACTACCCTCGCGCGAGCACCTTGTGGGTGTCGTGTATAAAGCAGAGGCGCGTGAAAACCACTATTCACAGGCTGTCTTCCATTTAGCTAAGTCCTTCGTCAAAGGGATGGGCCGATACAGAGGCACCAGCTACGCTACCAGAGCCACACTACCCACGCCCCGACGCGAGCGCCATCTGAACAACATCCTTCTACTTTGGACTTGCTAGCTTGTGTGTAGAATTTTGTGCTCTTGGTGTTTTCACTTTGGTGGATTTATTTCGTCATGACCGAAGCTCCAACTTCACCCATTCCAATGTTAAGTACCATAGTTTGTTTTGACAGCTTTTTGTAGTACCGGGCATTTGTCCTCTTCCCAGTATAGTCTGTTTTTATTTCTACCGGCTGGGCCCTCCGCGGCATCGGCAGCCATTGTTGTTTTGCTTTGTCTCGCTGGGAATTCATGTTAGTCTTGCCCATTTGGTACTCTGTCAGTCAGGTTCTTGGTTAAGTCACTGGCCTTATGCCTTTTTTAACCATTATTATTATTATTATTATTGTTTCCCATGGTAAATTTTGCTAGCAAGTCCAGTCTGCAAACAAGAATAGCGTTCTGGCTTTATTATAGTTTAGTACCTGCCCCGCGAGGCGTTTGTCAGTGGACTATATCCTTTTAAATTTGGTTTTAGCAGACGTTATTCTTCGTTCGTAGTCTTGTATTTGACGTTACAATTTTAATTGTTATACTTATATAATATTGTTGTGTGCTTATTAGGTTCTTATAGTGTAACCACGAGAGCGAGAGATTGGAGTTCCCGTTTTCTGTACTCAGTCACGAGTTACCCTTTCTCTCGTTTTCTTTTTTAACCTCGGGTATGAGAGTGGATTTCCCGTTTTCCGTTTGGTACGTTCAATGAGTTCTCCCTCCCCCCTCTCCCTCTACGGGTATATGATATCTTACGAGTTATTTAGTTTGTGGTTACTATTGAGATAGATAGCGTTATTTAATAGGTCCCGTTACTGTGTGAGTTATTGTTTTGGGATGTCATTAAGACCCCCCCCCCCTCTGTTCCCCTCGTAGTTCCGTCCTCTCCCCGTTACGGATTGGGAGTAGGATCTGAACATTCATCCACTCCGCCTTGAGTTCTACTCCGCCATGAGGGATACTCAATGAGTTTGGAACTATTGTTATATACTGTATTGTTTAGATACAACCCTCTGGGAGGGCCTACATATATTGTTTAGATACAACCCTTTGGAAGGGCCTCATCCTTCGGTGGCCCTTACACCGGTCTCCGGCCACGGCCATATCCACACAAATATTCATTATTATTCACAATTGAATTATTCAGGACCTTTCACCGACCTCCGGCTTCACCGGAGATCACCAATACGCTTAACTATTATATTAGCCTTAGCCTTTAGCTACTGCTTGTGTTTTATAATTTATTCTTACGGGCCTGTCACTGGATCCCCGACCCTCAGAGGTTCGGCAGATTTCATTAGATTCTTTATTCTTATTTTAATAATATTTATAGTGATAC
This sequence comes from Palaemon carinicauda, assembly GCF_036898095.1. Taxonomy (NCBI): domain Eukaryota; kingdom Metazoa; phylum Arthropoda; class Malacostraca; order Decapoda; family Palaemonidae; genus Palaemon; species Palaemon carinicauda. The sequence goes on from NC_090739.1 coordinate 31,097,934, forward strand.
GGACCCATTTCCATTGCTCCGACACACTCCGGTGCAGGAAACTTTTATATTTAATGTATTTTTTATTGCCGAACTGTATGGCATACTAACCGCTATTGAGAAAATAACGTTAGAGAAGAATGGTAATTTTACCATTTTTAGCAATGTAAGAAGTGTCCTTCAAGCTTTAGGTTTTAATTCTAGTAACCCTTTAGTTTTAAAGATTTTAGATTTTAGAATGGCTTTTTATTATTGGACTGAGAAGTATAATGGTTTGATTTTGTTGGGTTCCAGCACATGTAGGTGTGTCTGGGAATGAGAAGGCAGATTTACTGGCGATGAATGATTCATCCGAGTTGCTACCAAGAAAGTATCCCATTCCCTGTAATGATTTCCTACCTAACATCAAGAAATTGTTTTATAATAATTGGCAACAGCAATGGGATAGTCTAGATGGCAATAAAATGAGAGAAGTAACAAATGTCATACAGTATCTCCTTGGAGGTATAACATGATGCCCCAAAAGTGGGAGACTTTTTTTTGTCGTCTCCGCATTGGCCACACTCGGTTGACATATGAGTTTCTGCTGAAGGGCCAACACCAGCCGTATTGTGACACCTCTTTGGTACCTTTAACAGTGAGGCAGTTGTTGACTGAATGCCCCAATTATAGTAACTTAAGAAATAGTTGTTCCGTAACCGAAATACAAACCACGCTATTTACATTGGGTTTACCTTTCGGCGTAGCTGAAATGACGAGCCAATAGTTTTTAACGAGGGTTAACTACCCCCGCGCTAGTTAGGGGGGGTAGGGGAAGGGGTAGCTTGCTACCCCTCCCCCCACACACACCAGTGATTTGCTTCACTTCACTTTTGGCTCCGGCGATGAACAGACGTGTCTGTCCATCGTCCTTGTTGACAGCCTTAATCTTTTTTTGCTTTTTCTTCCAGTTTTTTGTGTGTGCGTTTTGAAGTTGGCCTCACCCTTTATTGTTCACCATGTGCAAGTGCCCTGGTATTGCCGGTCGGCCTTGCGGTACTTTTATGTCTGCGGTGGACACAGATCCTCACACCCTTTGCCCGCAGTGAGTGCAGGGAGTGGTCTGCCTCCCAGTGGGAGAGGTTTGGCCGCCAGCGTAAGAAGTCCAAGAGAGACCGTTCTCCTTCCGGGGTTGCCGTGAAGGAGGAAGGCTCTCGGGACTCCTTTCGCCGCCCAAACCTCCTCCGAAGCTCCCCCTCGTTCGGCTCCTAAGGAGAGACCGCCGAGTGGGAGCGCAGGCCCTAGTTCTGTTTCCCGACCTTGGATTGGGGGGGAGGGCGTCGCCTCCCATAGCGGGGCGGTTCCCCCTCCTCCTCCTCCGGGGGAGGTTGTTGCTAATGACTCCTTGTCTAATGATGATCTTTTTCAGATTTGGGCTTCCTTGGGGCTTAAGCGCCTGCCCTCCAGGGAAGCTCTGATTGACTTTGTCCAGTTAGGGGCCGCTGTTAAGCAGTCGCCGGTGATAGCAGAGGTAGACCCTCTGTCTATCGTCGGCGTCGTGGTGGCAGAGGCTTTCGACGGGCCGGGTCAATTCTCTGCTGGTACTGTTGTGGATGATGGTGCTGAAGGCTCTCCTCCCCCTTCCGTACGTCCTTCGAAGGGGGAAGGGAGTCCCGCGTGCTCTTCTGCTGCCAAGCCTCCCTCTAGGGGGAGTGCTTTGACTGAGACTCCCCTTCGGAGGACTGATGGTCCTGACGATCTTCCTCGTGGCCGCCTTCGCCGTAAGGCTCACCGTCCGCTGCACCGCAAGGGCCTCCCGTCTCCCTATAAGGGTGCTAAGAGGCGCCTTTTTGAATCTTCGCCTCCTTCCTCCGAGGAGGACTCTCCTCGCCGTAAGCAGCCTGCAGCTCCAGCTTCCTTAGACCTCTCTGGGGATCGGTCTCCTACACCTTCCAGACCTTCAGCTTCTGGTGCAGATGTCCAGCAGCCTGACCTCGTCACCCGACGGGCAAGGGTCCCTTCGGGGCAAAGGGATTCTTCCCTTGCGCGTAAGGGTTCCCCTGTGCGCCCTTCTGCAGTGTTAGCGCACAGGCGCTCCCCTGCTCGTCAGCGCTCCCCTGCTCGTCAGCGCTCTCCTGATCGTCAGCGTTCTCCTGTTCGCCAGCGCTCTCCTGATGATCGCCCCTCTTCTCGCCAGCGCTCTCCTGAGGACATCCTTCAGCCTGTTGTTCCTGTTGAGCGCCCAGTGCGCCAGCGTTCCCCTGCGCGCCCTTCTGCAGTGTTAGCGCACAGGCGCTCCCCTGCTTGTCAGCGCTCTCCTGTTCATCAGCGCGCTTCTGATGATCATCGCCCCACTTCTCCTGCCCGTCAGAGCGCACCTGCGCTTCCAGTTCCTAATACGCGCCCTGTGCGCCCACGTTCGCCCGCGCAACCTAGAACTTCGGTTCCGGTCTTGGCCAAGGACTCTAAACCTCGCCCTCGCGATCCTGCTCGTCAGCCTGTTCCAGCGCAACAACGCTCGCGGTCTCCAGCGCATACTTCCAAAATGCCTGTACGCCCACGCGCCTCCTGTTCCTGAGCCCATTCGTGAGCGTTCCCCTCTGCGCCCCGCGCCGCCAGTTCCCTCACAGGATTTCACGCGTCGCCCTCCTGCTCGCCAGCGATCACAGACGCATCAACATTCGCCTGCTCGTCAGCGATCTCCTGCGCGTCAACGGTCCCCAGCGCGTCAGCGATCACCTGAACATCGGCGATCTCCAGACGCCCGCGTGACCTATCCCCTGCGAGCAAGCGTTCTCCAACGCGCCGTCGCCCAGAGGATCTGGAGGGACATGGGTCGCCTTCTGTCAGTTCGCCCTCGCGCGGTCGTTCGCCAACGCGCCACCATGCGCCAGCGCTCGCCTACGCGCCAGCGTTCACCAGCACGCCGCCGATCGCCTGCTCGCCATCGCTCTCCCACGCGCTACAGGTCTCCTGAACAACATCGTCAGCGGTCATCGGAGCGATCTCGTTCGCCCACGCGTCATCGCGCTCCCTCGCTGACGCGCCAACGTGCTCGATCGCCAGCTCGCCCACACGCTCGTTCGCCTGTGCGCCCTCGCGCCCACTCGTCTGCGCCCGCGCGACCGCTTGCCTGCGCGCGATCGCCGTTCGCGTCGGGTTTCGCAGCCCGCGACAGCAGCAGGGATGCGTGTCGCCAGACCGCACTCAGGATCGCCTCCGCCGAAGCGCAGGACTCTTGTGCAGGATAGGGAAGACACATCAGAGAGGTCAGTACAACTTTCTTCCCCCCTTCCTTTTCAGGCAGGTCCAGTGGTGTCCACCCCGAAGGATTGCCCGATCCCCTTCCCTCCAGCGGGAATTTTGTACTCTGTGTCCGTGTCTCGGCAGACTTGGTTTGGTCCTCTGATGCGGGCGTTAGTGAAGGCTATGAAGCCGGCACTCGCCGATCAAGGACACAAGATAACGGCTGCCTCGCCCCCGCTGAAGAGAAGGAGAGGAGTGGACTTCGTGGTGACTTCCCCCAGGGAGAAGTTGGTTCCTAAGAGGTCTGTCAGGAAGGCTCCATCCCCTTCGCAAGCACTTTCTTCTTCTCCCGAGGACGAGGCTTTTCCGTCCTCGGGTGAATCCAGTGAGGTGATAGTCTCCCCCTCGGCACCAAGGGGGGAGTCGTCTTCTCATGGAGGAGAATCGTCTCGCGCGGAGGGCGCTTTCTGAACCTCTTTGTTGGGGTCGTGTATCCCGCCCAGGGGGGAACCCAAGGACTCCAAGACAATCCCGAAGTCGTCTTCTAGGATTCGTCAGGAACCAGCTGCGCCCCGGGAGAACGTCCACACATCTCCCCAGGAAGAGATTCCGAGGACGGGAGACTTAGCTGCCAGTCCGCCAGGAGGAGACCAGCAGGAGTCTGAGCATGCCTCCTGGCAGGTCCTGAGCCTGATGAGGCAACTCAACGGGTTCATGGACCCGTGATCGCCCCCCGAGAAGGCAAGGACACGGTCCTGGACCAGGTGTTCGGTACTCAGAAGCCCCCTAAGACCAGTGCGGCTCTGCCCTGGTCTCGGGTTGAAGAGTGCCAAAGCCAGGGCCAATGCCCAACTCGCAACTCTTGCTTCCTCCAGTCGTTCCTCTGCCGGGAACAAACTCCTCCCACCTCCTCGTCTCCAGCAGAGGAGGTATTTTGAGATCTTGGGGGAGTCTAGTCTCGCTCTTCCTCTCCATCATACCGTAGAAGAGCTTGCTAAGGGAGTTCCTCTCGAGAAGCTCTCCGCCCGGCAGGTGACGATCTCGGCGTCGGAGATCCTGAGCCATGAGAAGGTCGCGAAGTGCGCCATGCAGGCCACTTCGTGGCTGGATATATGGCTAGGGTCTCTGGGCATCCTATTGCGCTCTGAGGACTTGTCTAGGGAGACCAATAGGAAGGCCCTGGAGACCTTCCTACTCTCGGGCACCCGCTCCATCGAGTTCCTGGCACACCAGGTTACCACCCTGTGGGTCAACTTGGTATTGAAGCGGCGTGATGCGGTGACCGAGAAGTTCCACCCGAAGGTCCCCGCCGTGGATGTCTGTAGGCTCAGACATGCTTCCCTCCTTGGGGAGAATCTGTTGGAGCCCCAGGATATGGAACGAACGGCTGAGAGGTGGAGGAAGTCTAGCCAGGACTCCCTCCTCCATAGGGCCCTTACAGCTCGGCCCTATAAGCCTCCAGCTCCGCAGCAACAGCAGCAGCAGCCTCGCAAACACCAAAGCAGGCACCGGCAGCTAAGAAAGTGGTATCTAAGCCCCAGCCCTTTCCAGCCAAGGTCAAAAGGGGCAGTAAGTCCTCCAGGGGAGGCAAGACTCCTTTGGACCACGCTGCGCACTCCGGACACATGGCCGACGGGGAACACACACTGCCCCTGCACGAGGAGCACAGCAAATGGGGGTCTACCTCAGGCTTTGAAAACCACGCACCACAGGACTTACCAGCCTTAGGCCCGGGGCAACGACGTTGGGATTCCATAATGCAACACTAGGAAAACACCAAGCAACACAAGACAATGGGAAAGGAGGTGGAAAAAGGTGGCACAAAGGAATGGGAGACACAAGGGAACCATGTGGTAACACAGGGTCGGACGGGATGTGAGAGAGAGCGGCGAGATGTAATCAGCGCCGCGACCAGAAGCTTACTGACGACCGAGACCTAGCTCCATGCTCTCGCACTCTGACCCGGGTCGCCTCAGGGCGAGTATCCATCCGCCACGGAGGGACCCCACTTGAGAAAACGGAGATAGGGGAAACTACCCAAAAATCTGGTCGGTTGGGAGGAGAATCCCAGATACTCCTAAGAAAGTAGTTCGAGGTAAGTACTCCGTGTTGGAACAAATACAAATTATCTAAGAATTTGTCATATTTGAAGGAAATAGAGCTTGAAATAATTACTACCTAATTCATCTTAACATACAGTAATCATTTACTCCCTTTGGACTTCTCAGTTAAGAAATTCTATGGTAGAGAAAATTAATGTCTCCCAGTTAAATATGGAGACTGAAAAAGACTGCTTTTAGGAAGCATTCTCAGTTGAGGATGGAGTAATCTAAATTATATATACACGTGCAGATCATAACCATTCCCGATTTTTACACCCATTTGTGTGTGACTGGCTCCCTTATCCTTTCAAATATTTTATTTCCTAATTTTCACCTGGAATAAGTTCTCTTTGGAACACATTTTTCCCCCATGATTACTTGAACTTCTACTATTAATTATTTTCATTTGTTTTCCCTTCTTATGCATGTGTAGACACCTTTTTTTAGCCTTTGAACATTACTTTTTAATTGAAGTGGAGTGGGATTTTTGTATGAAATAAGCTTTTAAGGGGAACTTTGCCACATAAGCCCTCTTATTTACATTGAATTATACAGTACAGTGCTCTCTTTTATGGCTAGATTTTGATTTATTTTTTAATCATCTGTCCTAAACTTTGTCATTTGTTTGAAGGTGTTTACTTTTCACAATCAAGCCAAGTCCTTTGTACAGTACATTTCCCGTAGAATTTGCTATTACTCAATGATTTGAAAATATAATTTTGTAATACAGTATCAGTATTATAAATTTTATGTTTTTGTGAAAAGAGTCAAGGTTTATTAATCATGAAGTTACAAAAAAGAAATTTTATTTTACAGGAATATTTTCTTGTTACAAACTCCTAGACCATAGCCTACACACATTTTAACCAATGTTTTCTTTAATTGTTTTGGTAAAATCAATATACTGTCAAGAACAGTAAAGAATAATTAAATACCTAATAAAAAGCAAACTTAAGAGTACAGTAAATAAAAACTACAAATGCAGTGTTATAAGCTGCTTTGTGAATACAATACAATGAAATAGAAATTACATTGTGGCTACAAAAGATTTATAAACATTTACAATACAGTCAAGTCAGTGACTGTAGTCAGAAAAAAATTAAAACCAGACAGGTGTGCCACATTATAGAATTTTGCACAGTAGCCCAATCATTCACAACCCAGAACAAGCAGAGAAGTACCGGTAATTCATGCTAGAAGTGGCAATGCATGCAAAAAATTAATTTGAATTGTCTACTGGAGGGACTGAACATTAATTACAGTAACCTTAGTTTTGTTGCAAAATATATATATATATTTATGTACTGTATATCTATAAATTTTGAACATCCCATTTACCTGGAAATTTTCTTACTTCTAATAAAAATATAGAAAAAAACAAAGAAAAATCATATTGGCCATTCTAGCAAATTACTGACAGGTGTAGCAGGCTGTAAATTGATTTTCTTTCTAAGGAAATGAACAGCAGATACACACATATTTACAATTGATTACTTACATCCAAGTTGCTAGCCTGCTTATATGGAGCAATATCATTATGTACGAGTCTTACAAAATTGGCGCGTATCACAGGACAGAAAATGAAAATAGCGTGGATCGGCATGTGAAATGAAACTTTCTCAAGAGATGAGCTAATTTTCATATTGAACACAAATAAATATGAGCGATAGTCCCATTAAACTGAAAAAGGGTTCAGGAATAGATATTTTTATTCATATATTAAAAAATAAAGAAATTAGGCTATTTATATCTAGCACTTCTTTATTAAAGAAGGTCAACTCAAGAGAAAGTTCCAGTACAGTATGTGAATATTACAAGATTTTTCTAAAAATTAGATTGTATAAAAGAATTCTCCACACGTCATCACATCTTTTTACACATCATTGAAGCCATCCCCTCCTTGAAAATGTATTTTACTGGTACCTTACGTGGAACATCATTCACTTATTATGCTTCCATTAGGTGATCCCACTTACGCCAGAGGAACCACACTAAAAATTACTGGATGGAGTCTTCCTGATACTCGTTTTTATCTATAGTCCTCCACTAACTTCGTTATTCAACAATCGTCAAAAGGCAGAGGTAGTTTGGAAAACTTACGAAATATATAATTAAAGAGACATGATTGGAATAACAGTACACTAATTATTAGGTAATTTTTATATTTTAGGGTATAATGGCTATTTTTAGGTTAATCAGTCAAATTAATCTAAACTTTTACGTAAAATATTTCCACATTTTAAATGATACATATTGTTTCCTCATCCTTAAAAAGAATATTCTTATCCTTTCAATTTATAGCTGCATCACCACTGAAAACTTACCAGGAACCATTATTTTCTTAGTATGCACCATTCCAGTAGCTGGGATCCAAAATTTTTCACAAACGTGTGTCCTTGTCACACTATAGGGCGAGAGTGGCCTCTTCGGAAAGGATATGTTTGGAAGTCCATATCTCATGGGTTCTTTCTTTTACACTTTAAATAACTAAATTTTTGAAGTTCTAAAAGATCCACTGCACTTAAGCTCTTGAAATGCAGAAGCAATAATGCCCACAGGCAATTGTCCACGAGCAAGAACTAGACCTATCGAACTCCTGTCACACAAAAACATCTAAGTTAGATCTTGTTAGGAGTAGCAAAAAATAAAATTGAATACAGTCATTAACTAACGGTACCCTGATTATTATTGGAGTATTGGAGTCAAGTTGCCTGTCAAACTTTCCTCAGTTTAGAGAAAATAGTGTGTGCATCCTGCACCAACTCTTACTAGCACCCTTACTCATGGTGGCACCATAACCAAGTCAGAAATCGATTTTGAACATTATAATGAATACTGTAATCATCGAATTACTCTAATAGATTTTTTAAAGAAAAGTATTACAGTATAAAAGAAAACTAGTTAACTTTTCTTTATAAAATTAAGTCAAATTTTCAAGATATCAAAAACGCTTTCAGTAAAACTGCTAATTATTTAATAAAATGGCAATAACTTGACTTTCTGAATCGATCTTTTCTTGTGCACTCTGTTGACAGTCCTTCAACTTGATCAGACAAATGGATTACTCCTGGCAGCATAAATATCATTTGGATGACTATTCTGCTGGCTGATGTTATTCCTATTGGCACATTGCTGTAAAAGGAAAAAATAAAAATTAGATTTTCAATTCTAGCATTATAAATATGTATGCTTTTATGTGGATTATTTCAATTAAAATTTCTAATTTTTACAAGCTATTACCTCTACGCAAAGCGAGATTTACAACATTGAATATAAAATTGATAAATCTGCTTAAGGGCAGAAATGTTATGTATGATTTTATCCCAGATTTCTGGCATCAGTCGAAGCCATAATCTTAACACTGTCTCATGCCACTTCGCATTGAAATGATTAATGGGTATCCAAGAAAAGTCCTCAATGTAATGCCATTCAATAATAATAATAATCTCAGAACTTAAAATTTCATTGGCCTGAATAGACTTTAGAATTGAATATGGGGTGAATGGATAAACTATAATAATTAATAGCTTCTTTCTTGGTTAATTATAGTTATTCCTTCTAAAAATAAGGAACAAAAATCACACTCAAGACCAAATTACAAACTTAAACCGGGCAAACTCCCTTGGCAGATAGGTCTATAAATCCTAGACAGTCCTAAAACCATAGTTTAAATAAGTATAATTTCTGTACAGTAGTGTGAAACTGCAGCTGCTAGTAATCTTAAGTCATAAAAACTTTAAATTCTATAGTTATTATTTTTAATTTGTCTGAACTGGACTTTTAAATGTCACAGTTTTTCCTTATACAGTATTACATGTTTTGTGCAATTTGCCGCTCTGGTTGTTGGTTTTCCTTATCACTCAATTTACTCAAAAGTGTATGACTAAAAGCTATTTAGTATTTTACCATGGTTCCTTGTAATGTTTTGAGTATTAAAATTCCCAGCCTCTACAGTATTTAATTCAACAATTCAGCTCTGGTTCTGAAAATAATAGTAGTTTCTTCTTAAGATATGTCGTGTTCTTTTTTTTTCAGGACATATATAAAGGAATTCTTAATTGGTACCATAAGCTAGGAAGATTTCCTTAATAAGGCAAATAAATCTCAGGACTTGAACTACACCTACAGTAAATGGATCTTCAACAGGTGTTACAGTACATACACCAGGTAAGAAATACATTTGAAATTGTTATCTTTGTAGCCCTGCTTGAAGAAGACTCCCAGATTTAAGTTACCATGTCTGGAAGATTGTATCAATTTTAGAGAAATCAAAGCAAAAACGTCTTTAGAGAAGCAAGTAAAAATAAAATTTTGTCCAAGTCAAATATGAGGGCAGAAGTTTTATGTGCAAGGGGATTTTGAAATTTTGGGGGGCATACAGAAGTAGGACAGGTCTTCTGACTTTAGCAAAGTATTAATGATTGGGTTGTTTGTGCTAGGTTAGGCTATATCATTCTATTTTTATTTATCCTTTATTGTACTGTACTTATATGCATTGGTATGTTCCTGGTTACATATAATGGCAGCATTTGAAATTAATTGAGAATTTTACTAATATGGGAATGGTTGGGACCAGTCACCATCTCTGTGTAGAAGAGCATAGCATAGTTGCAAATACTATTACACCCCTTATTTTTGCTCATTCCTATCCTTCATAATATTAATCTCTAGCAATATAATTCAATTAGCTCATAAATATATGCTGTGAAATTTTCTATTTAATAATACTTTGAATTAGACTACCAAATTAGATATGCAATTATCTCAAACAGCCTTGTCTTTATTTTCGTGAGATTTAATACCATAGTATTCTGAATCTTTTCTACTGTGACTAAATTGTGGAATGGTTTTTCTAACCATATAAGTTGATGGAACTTCACATTCACAGAAACATTTTTTTGCAAGGTTTAGTATTTATTCTTTATTGTATGCTACTGTTTTAGTTTTTCTTTCATTCCCGTCTCATTATCAAGTTTCTGGCTAGGAGGAATTTGATTATTCCGAGTTTGAGAATTGCATCTTGGTGTGTAAAATTATTATAGGGTTGCCTGTAATAATATACAGTATTGTGATTTAGCAAGAATTAGAGGGTTTACTTTCAAAGTGGTTATGTGTCCCCTGTCACTGGGTTACGCTATATGAAATAAAAGCATATATATTTAGGATAGTTACAGAACTATTATAATTCCTTACTTTTATCAATTAAACTTGCTTATTTTTAATTTCATGAATAGGTTTTTGATGAAGTAATTGTTTTACCAGATTAAAGGTGGATCTTATGAATTTTTCACAGCAACAGATTACATTTAATTCTCTATTTACTGTTGTTAGCATGATTTATTTAAGCGTTATATTGTTAATTTCTGATAAATTCTAATTTTAAGTGAAGTAATATATATATGACATGTATACATTCAATGTATTTTTCCTTTTTTTGGAATTTGACCATCTACCCATTCATGACTTAATTTTTTGGGATACAGTATACTATTTTTCAATGTGAATATTATTTGGTTTTAGCTTTATATATCTTATCGAGTACCCAAATCTTCATTAAGTATGTAAGGATTGATCCATAGATCAATTTGATTAATGATGGATAAATAATAATTTTCAATATTAAACTTACCCGATAATCATGTAGCTGTCAACTCCGTTGCCCGACAGAATTCTATGGAGGGATACGCCAGCTATCACAATACTAGAAGGGGGTGTACTTACCAGCGCCACCTGTGGCCAGGTACTTTAGTACTTCTTGTTGACACCTCCTCAATTTTTCCTCTGTCGTGCTTCCGGCAAGACGTTCTGGGATACGCTTATGTTCTTGGAGTATTTTCACGACTTTGGTGAAGTATTTCTCTTTGATTTCGGCTGTCGCTTTACTGGAAACTTCTATATTAGCTTAGTTAGCTTTTGGAATTAATTTGATTATTTATGGTGACGAAGAGAGTATGAACTCTCTTTCACCTTTTAATGGCCGACCCTTCCCTTAGACGGAAGTGTTGGTGTCTAAGAGAGTATAGACTCTTTCTTAATTTTGCTTAAATAGGCCTCTTCGATTAACTTCCTTTTATTATAAACTTATTAAAATTAATTTTTATATTTGTTTATATTCGACCTTCCTAATAGTAGGCGGTCTTTTCTTGGTACCGAAGTTAATTAACATTGAGCCCGTCATTTTGGTTTTACCTGTTAACATATTATGCTATTTTAATGTCTTTGAAAGAATTTCTTTGATAGTCTCGTACTGTTTTCAAAGTTGAACTAACGTTTTGTTTTGTCTCTGCAGTTGTTGACGTTCAGAACGTTCAACTTGCGCTCTATCGTTACGATAGAGAAAGAATTTTTACGGTTTCACGTTGCAGTAAGAGTAACCGTGTCTAGCGTTTTGTTCATTCTTTCTTAACTTAATGGTTTTAATCCTAATAAAGGAACTTTTCATTTTGGGAAATTTTTCAGTTTTTTCCTTTAACAATAATATGTTTTAACGATATATATGATTGGGCTCTTCTCTCAGGTTCTAAGTCAAGAGAGAGAGAGAGAGAGAGAGAGAGTTAGAGACGGAGGGAGAAAGAGGAGGATAAACGTTTCATTCAAGCGAGTAACGTTGTTATCGTTTTTGCTCTTCTCCCTAGTCTCTTTAGGGGAAGAAGGTAAACGTTTCTAGAGTGATCTAGTGTTTAGTCTCTTTCCAGCCACTGAATTATTTATCTTTCATTAGATTTTTCTGTTACATTGTAATTCTGTTTTCGCAATTACTAACTTTTGAGAAAGGATAGAATTGCGTGTTTCAGGTACAAACCACTTAAAGTTTCGAGTTCAGTGAAATAAGTGCAAACAGAAAATCAAAGTGATAAGTGATTAGCGCAAAGTGTGTCAGTGTTGTGCGTGAGGGTACTTCTGTGCGCGCCAGTCGTCCTCCCAGTCCGGGACCTCTTGCAAGCTCCCAAGCCCAGGGGAGAAGCAATGTCCATAACAGAGACCTTGAGCTTTTGAGAGAACTTTCCAGGATAGGTAGTTATATACAATACAGGAAAGGTTTAAAGAGAAATGTTATCTTTGCCATTGGTTCATTAATGCATGTCTACATCGGATGAACAGCACAACACACTCCCTTTAGAGCAAGTTTGTCAATTACTAGTTTAGTAAGCTGTTGACTGTAGGGATTGTGACATGAAACCTGTCCTTGCTTCTCAACTCCTTTCCTACTTTCATCTTTTACCTATACCTCCATGCCTTGATTAGAGGCTTTTATACTTCCTGCATCTTGCCCTCTGCTCTTCATCCCCAATATAGTGTTTCCTGGCAGACCAGAAGCACCCATTTATCCTTGGTATGTGTGCAGTACTACAGAAAGTATATTTTTCTGATCAAATTTCCTGGTTGAGAATGTTTAGGACCAGATGAAGAAAACCAGTTATCTATGGAATTCTCTTTATCTTTTGGTGAACTTGGTAGGCATAGTGGATGAAACCACTGTGATTGTAGCCCCATGTCACTTACCAGCATTTATTTATTTTTTTTTTTTTTTTTTTTTTTTTTTAAATCTTGTTGGAACAAACTGAATTGCTGATCATTTCTCCCATAAAAATAAGTTGTGAATAGAACTACAGTACTTCATACAAGTGATCATTAAAGTTTATGATAAACTTTGGCAATTAATATCAAGTGAAAATTCATGGAAAATAGCTTTGTTTTTATCATAAGAATTTCACTGTATTCCTCCTTTGTTTAAATCTACTGTATAACTAAATTCTTTAAATTTCAGTACCATCATATTCAATGCTGCAAATCAAGGCAAAATAACTATGTAATACAAGTGAATACCTTTCTGTACTGCTAGTGAAAACGTATCTGTGCTGCTGTAAGATGGTAAGTTTATGTGTACTTATTTTGATTTTTCAAGTAATAATAATGACTATCAAAATTTCAATTTAGCAAATATGACTATCATGTGATTTTAATAATAATAATAAAAAAAAACATGCAAAATACATCTTAACTTTAATAAAATAGTGTAAAGTAGTTACTAAAAAAAATGGCAGTTTTATATAAAAGTTTATTCTTGAGAAATTACAAAACCAAGTTGTTCCTACATGAAAACAGACAACCGTCATTTACCTAAGCAAACCGATAACGGAAAAGCCAACCTGGAACAAAGTAGTTAAAATTATTACGAGCAGTAAACAACTGGCAGTTACCTGTTGTAACTAGGGAGGAAACTACCCCTCCTCACTGACAACTTGCTTAACATTCCAGCCGTCAATGAGTGCACAGGTTTGCCGGCTGGAACTTCTTAGGCAGAAATTTTTCCAACAATTTTCTTTCTCTGTGTTGTTTGTGAATGTTTGAGTATATTGCCTGTTATGCAGAAATGTCTGGGAAAGTTGCCAAAGACCTGCAGGACTTTTATGAGTGCTCCTGAAATGGATTTTTACCAATTTTGCTCTTCGTGGCGGGGCTTTCATGTTTTCAAGTGTCACTATGCAATGAATGTGGGGAGTGACCATCCTCCCAGTGGGAAAAGTGTGGCAGGAGAAGAAAGAAAAAGCAAAGAATAATTTTTCACTTGGGGGGGGGGGACTATTCCAAATCAAAGAAGGCCCTGGCAGCATCTTCTAACCACTGTACTCTTCTCCTCCTTTGGCTTCCTTCAAGAGGCAATCCAGCAAGAGTGGTGACCCTTGAACTTTAAAGCCAAACCCATGGCCCAAAGGGTTCTTCCCTTACCCCTAGCAATGTAGGGCCTCCTCTGGCCTTCTTTCTTTTAGAGGTCTGATGCTCTTCAGTTGCTGTGACCTTCCTCGAGTATCAAAGTTCCCGGTTGGAGGAGAGACTGTACCCAGCCCTTGCTTCCAAACACCTGCCTTTTTGTGTCTGGCCAATAGTTCCCAGCCATCACCCCCCATCACTTGCAGAGGATGAAGTTTGACCTGGCTCTCCAGAGCTTTAGTCTTGTCCTTCTGAGGATCATAAGTCTTCATTGCGAGCGAATGACCCTCCACCTTCCAGAAGTTCTCTCCTCCTGCTGAGCACTCTAGCACTTTGGTGGAGGATCCAAGAACTACGCATCTGAGGTGTAGTCTCTTCCTCAAAGGACAACACCCGCCCCTACCACAGAAGGTTGACTCCAAGGAATACAGATTCCAGTCCCTTACCAATGCGCTCTTCCAGATGACAATGTTCTTCCACAAATGCACAATGCCCTTCTTGTCACAGACCCCCCTCATAACTCCAGACGTGCTTCTAGGCGAGCTTCGCCTTTGGACTTGCATGTTGACTGCTGCTGCTTGTGGTGTTTGTTCAGTCCAATGCTTCTCTTGGGACTGTTCCTTGTTGACACAGAGCTTTGCCATTGCGAACAACCCAGGGGACTCTTTTGTGATGCTCTTAGAGACACTCGTCACCTCATCACTCTTCAGATCAGCAACTCTTCTTAGCAAGCTTCTCCTGCTGGACTTTTCCTGCAACACTCATCGCTCTCAAACGCAGTATCAAAGGGGCTTATTTACCATTCCTCCTTAGAGGATACTGATTGTTGTCAACGTTCCCCGTCTGATCACATCAAGCATTCACCCACAGTGAACTTTTCACAGCTCTTCTGTTTGTGGAAGTCAGAAGGTTTCAATTGCAACAGAACTTCAATGAAATCATCTACGCTCTCTCCACCTGATTATCGCAGGTGCTCATCACTTTTCTCCTGAGGTGGTAAGTTAAGCCTTGATCGTTCTTCTGCTGGTCGTTCCACTCTCTCTCTTCGTGGCGGTATGAAACCCAGGACTCTTCTTGCTGCTGGCGGTGTCATTTCGTCAACCCCAGCCACTGACATCAGGACAGAGGAAAGTAGTTGCTCAGTTATTGCAGGGCCGGAAACCAGCTGAGAGGGGGAGGACCTGCTTGCAGTAGTCAATCCTCAAGAATCTTTCAGCACAACCTTTCCTCTCTCTTCAATTAAAGGGTTGTATTAGAGGCAAGGGAAAAGTGAAGGGGTGGAAAAAAAAAATTACATTAGAAAAGGCATGGCCCCTTTCAGGAGGTTGACAACAGCTGTCCTGGCTTCTTCCAGTCTATTCTTTCTTGTAAGGAAGGCAAATGAAGAAGACTGGTGATCAACCTCTCAGACTTGAACTCATTCATCCAACAGATATTTACGATGGAAACTCCAGCAACAGACTAACAAGCAACAAGGGTGCCCAAGTATTCACAAGACTCTTCTAACTAGTCACAACTCTTCCAACTAGTATCCTCATTGACGCATGCCAATGGAATTTGCCTGGTCCGCTATCTCAACAATTACCTGATCTTAGCTAAGTCGGAGGACAAACCTCTTCACCTAGACAAAATTCTCTCATTTTGCCAGGACCTGGGGGGTGTGATGAATCGAAAAAGTCTGCCTCCCCCCCCCCATAAACTACTTTATCTGGGGTACTAGAGAAGGGTTCCCAACCCTGGAGAGGCTGTCACATCTAGGAAAGCTAGCAATCCCCTTCATGCAGCAGTCCCTTCTTCAAGCTGGACAACGGCAGAAACTTCTGAGGTATCTAAGCATTTCTAACGAAGGTTCTTTCCTAGAGATGAATCTCGCCTTTGATCCCTGCAATGAGATCTGAGCACAGCCTGGTCACAACATTGAATGATCTGCTCTTTCCAGTAAGAATAGGGAAGGAATCCAGAAAAGATCCAAGCACGGGAGATTTCTTTCCTCATACTCCTCATGAGAGGGAGTGTGATGTAGCCAGGCAAACCCATTTATTTTGCCAGGTCTACAAAATAGAGGATTCCCGATAGAGTACAACCCTCTCAATAGCCAGAGGGCACGGCTGTGAAACCCGCTGGTTATCCTCCTGGGATTCATGAGGTGTAAGGACCCTTTATTCATTCTTTAAGCATCCTGGGTTAAGATTCCCATCCAGCTGGAACAAGGACTTCCATCTAAGGATAAGTCTCCTAAGTAATGGACGATGGAACAAATTATACAGTTTTTTAAAAGTAATTTTCAGTAATCTTTTACTCAAACTTTCCCATCATCAACAGACCACAAGAAACTCCCCAGCTTCCATCCAAGATTTGTCAGTAAGTGACAAAGGGATTGATTTCTTTTTCAATTGGTCAAAATAACACTGCCTTACTGATTTTCAGTGTTCAATCAATCTTAAATTCTTTCCTTCAATTCTCTTCTGCTGCTGAAACAATTTGTTAGGCAGAAAGGTACGTCAGGTCCTCCTTAGCACTCAAAAAGAACCTGTCTGTGGTTCAGGTGTTAAGGCAGGTGTAAGATACGCTATAACATATTTTCAAGAAATTATTGTGTTGTCTGTTAACCCATAAAGATGAATTTAGCTTCCCTTATTACGTTCTACGGTATTTTTTCCAAGTGTTGAAAACATAGCCCTCATGGCGATGTTCCAGCTCCACGATTGGTCAGTTCAGAGGAGCATCTCGCGCCAGATGAAGTGACGTCACGTCCTTGTATCGTGGCAGTACAGAGCTGTCCGCCATGGTGATCTAGGAGTTTGTCACTGTGATCACTTGTTTGGCTTGACAACTAATCACTTGCAAGCGAAAAACGGCAACATCTGTGAATGTTCTCTTGAACTGTACCGGAACTAGAATTGGCGTTATGAAATTATGAAAAGATGCAAGTCTGTTATTTATTGCTATTAATATAGTGCTGTACCATTGATGTATTTTCTTTAATGACAAGCTGTCTTTTTTTTTGCAGCTGAAACCTAGTCCGATATACAAGTAATACTGTTCAATATATGTAATTATAGGAGGCTAGGTTCTGCTGACCCAAGAGAAGAATGAGAAAATAGGGAAAACTACGCAAAAAACTATCTTAGTGTCCAAGTAACTCCTCTCCAACAAATCCTTGGTGCCGTATTCTTTCACTGACAGATGTGTCCCATGGCAGGTGAAGGATTCAAGGGTCATGTAGGGGAAGGTGAAAAAGGGGTAAGGAAGGAACCTGTGTCTTTTGGAGCGCAGAAATGACGGGACTGAGCGAGAACCCGTCCAAGGATTTCCTCGAACAATACCTTAGGTAATGAGCTGTAAAGGTAGATTGTCTGGACCATGTACCTGCTCTCAGGATCTGGCCCACTGCCATGTTCCTTTCAAAGGCCAACGAAGTACTCAGGCCCCTAATGTCGTGGGGTCTAGGCTTTCCTGGAAGAGAGACCCCTGAGCTGCTGTATGCCCTCATGATCACCGGTTGCAGCCAGATCGTATTCTTGGAGACCGGCTTCTTCACCAGTCCTGAGTTCTCTCTGGAGACGAACACTCTTGATCTCAGTGCGACTGTTGGCCGTCCTCTCTAGGTACTTGCGTACCGCTCTGACAAGGCACAGTAGCAAGTCCCTCGGGTGGTCTGACCGCGGGATAGCTGGCACTGAGAAGCCCTCAAACCTAGGGTCCCAAACCGCTGGATTCTGAGTCTTGGCTACAAAGGTGGGTAAGAACCTGAAGGTAGCTTCTTTCCAGCCCTTCGAGTGCGAGACCTCGTACGACAGACCATGAATCTCAATCACTCTTTTGGCCGATGCCAGGTCTAACAGAAAGACCGTCTTGAGGGTAAGTTGTCTAGGATGGGCACCCCAACCCTCCTTGGATGCGTCCGTGAACAGCAGCATCTCCGGGGGGTCAGCTTCGAAGGGCATTCCCTTGAGGGTGTTTGTTCTGACGAGCCACCATTCCAGGACTTCCTTCATCTCCGGGGACACCGGGACTATCTTGTGCGGGGAGCCCCCTGGTTCTAGAGCTCTTTCAGGTTCCACTGCACGCTCCTGAGTTTAAGCCTCCCCTAGGGTACTAGCTTCTCCAACGAGACGAGGTGGTCTATCAGTCTTTGCCAATCCTTGGCTCTCCTGGGCTGGCCCGACAGGAAGGGCCTGAGTATCTGCTCTAGGTTGTCCAGTCTCTCGGGGAAGGCTCTTGCCAACCGGGAGTCTAGGACCATCCCTAGGTAGGTCATCCTGGTGGTGGGTATCAGCCGAGACTTCTCCAGATTGATGATGATACCCAAGACGTTGCAGAACCGCAGGAGCTTCTAAGGCGCCTTGCTCCTTTAGTGCTTCCTCTGAGGCTGAAAGCAACAGTCAGTCGTCTAGGTACCAAATCAGGCAGATGCCCTGTTCGTGTGCCCAGGCTGAAACCGTTGCGAAGACCCTCGTGAAGACCTGAGGAGCTGTCGACAGTCCGAAGCAGAGGGTTCTGAACTGCAACATCTGGGTACCCCATTTCACCCTTCCTGCTGGAGGGATGGACAGGGACCTGGAAGTAGGCGTCCTTGAGGTCTATGGACATCATGAAGTCCTCCTCCCTCAAGGCCACTAGGACCGACTTCGGGGTGTCCATCTTTAAGTCGGTCTTGCACACGAATTTGTTGAGGGCTGAGAGGTCTGTGACTGGTCTCCAGCCCCCTGTTGCTTTCTCCACCAGTAAGAGCCTTCTGTAGAACCCCGGGCCTGGGTTCTTGACGGGTTCTACTGCACCTTTCGCCAGCATTGCCGAAACTTTCTCCTGCAACACTGCTATTCTCAAGGGGTCCTTGGGTGCCAACCACTCCGCCTGTTGATCTGGGATCAGAGGAGGCGGGTCCGCTGGGAAGGGCAACCTGTATCCCTCCTTTAGTAATGCTACGGTCCACGGATCGGGTCGCCATGCATGCCAAGATTGTTTAAGGCATCCCCCCACCCAAGGCTTCGGCAGGAGTATGGGGCCTCCCCTCCTACCTCCTTCGAGAGGTGTGGCCAGAGCAACCCATCCTGGAGCTCGTGTAGGACGATCTGAAGGGGGGGGGGGCTGCGAAGACTGGAGCCAGGTCGCTGCCGGGGCATCCCTTCTGGGTTGGTTAGGTGAGAGATGTCTGAAGAAGGTCTCCTATGGGCAGGTCTTCTTGCATGAGGGGGTCTGGGCTCTCCCGCATCCTTCAGTTTCCTGACCCTCTCCACAGGGCAAGTTCCTCAGGGCTCTCGCTTCCCTGTCTGGAAGCCTCCTGACTACCTTACTAAGTATCATATCCCTCTTTCGAAGTACCAAGTTGGCTGCCTGCAAGAGGGGCTGGTAGGACAGGAACTTGAGGGCCTTTCCCCCGAGCTAATCAGTTCCTTTAGCAAGGTCTGGTTCTTGGGGACCGAGAGGTCGTGCAAGGTCTGAAAACCCACTAGTGTGCAAACCCACCGGTCTAGCCAGGATGAAATGTAGACTAAGTCCAGGGCCAAATCCTGCATCATGGAAGCCTCCGACGGAGAGAAGCAAACTGGGGCGGAGGACGCTCTATCTTCCGAGGCCCCCTGGCTTAGGATGGAGATTGCTGGTTCCACCGTACAGGGACCTGCACGGCGCCCCTCAGGGAGATAAAAGCGCTTCCGAGTCTTGAGACATTGGAGGAGTTTGGAGGTGCTCTGACTCTTGGGGGTGTTCGCATGGCTGGCTACTACCTTGTTGATATGCTCCATGCCCAGCCTAACATCTCTAGCCAGGGGAAGAGCCAGTGAGGGCCTCTGCTGTACAGGGGTGGCCACCAACCAGAGAGCCAGTCTTCATCCATCGCGGGCTTCAGCTCGTCTAGCCTGTGATGGCGCCTGATGAGGGCTAGCACTTTTCTATATGTGGAGGCTTCGTCCGTTGAGCCTTCCCCGCCATCTCCTAGGCCTTCCGTCGGCTGATCCTCTGCATGACAAATTACACCAAGGGCTCCGCTTGAGGTGGTGGCATCTTCTTGTCGTGGTACGACTTCAGCGATTCTGGTCGGAGAACGGGCATCGCCGCTGGGATGGAAGCCTCCGTCCTGGACCTGTCTCTCCCTGCGGAGGACCAAGCTGCTACGGGCTTCCTCGAGGTCACTGGCTGTCTCTCACGCTCCGGACGGCCTGTTGAAGTCTTGGAGGCTGGGACACGGCTGTCAGGCCGAAAGGGCGACTCTCTCCGCCGGCCAGATGGAGTCTGAACCTTCGCGGACTATGCCTGTCAACCGGAGCCTGAAGTGAGGATTTTCGCCGACACTCGGACTTGCTGTAGGAGACATACTTCGTGGAGGAGAACAAGCTCTTGGGAGCCAGCCAGAGGTACCCGGGACTGCTGAAGCTCCTAGGAGGTGGCTGCGTGGGATGCCGACTCGCACCCATTCCTCCCTCTCCCTAGGAGAATGGCTTCTCTTGTGCTTCCTTCTGGGGGATCTAGAGCCCTCCTGGCGTGGCGAGATCTGGAACGGGACCGGGACCTCTTTCGTTTCCTCTTCGTGTCCCTCAGACCTCCGTCCTCCGAGGAGAAAGAGTACGACTCAAAAGAGGACACCGAAGATCTGTAGGACCGCACCGAACGGTCCGAGTCATCCCGCGCCGCTGGTGGTTCTTCGTGCCGGCCTGTTGGTGACGAAGGCTCCAGGAAGATGGGAGGGAACATTGCTGAATGCGCTGGGGGAGAGCGAGGCAACTTCTTACGGGGAAACCACATCTCGAATTCTTCCTCCAGTCTCATGGGCGACCTGAAGGGCGTCCTCGGCGGCGCCCACGCGAGGGGGTCCGACGACGGTGAATCCTCCTCCTTGGTGTCTCTTCCAGCTGCTGACGTACCTGAAATGCAGGCCCAAGAAGCGGGGGAAGAGGCTACAGCAGCCTTTCCCCACATAGGATCGTCGGAAGAGATGGGCCCTGCTGGCACCAGGACTCCGTCTTCCGAACACACTCCCGTCCCTCCCTCAGGGACTCCTGGGGAAGAGTAATGGGCCGCTTCCCCGCAACAGAATTACCTCGTCCCCTACTCTGGGTAGGGGAAGGCGGCTGAGAAGCTCTATCCGAAGACATCGGGCGAAGCAAGCGGCGAGGAGATGTTCGACTTCTTAGGCGACCTCTTGGATGTCTTCTTCTTCTTGGTGCTGTAGCGCACCCACTGCACCTCGTTCCAGGATTTGCACTCCGGACACGTGGCTGTAGGGGAACATACGCTGCCCCTACACGATGAACTAGCAAGGCACCGCGAGACATAGGAACACAGAGGGAAAGGGTAGGAAAAGCTATGGAATGAACACGATGGGACCATGTGGGGACCGCGTGGGACACAAAGGGTCACACTGGGTAAGGAGAGCGCATCGAGATGTTATCACGACGCGACCAGAAACTTACTGGCGACCGAGACCTGAACGAGCACGCTCTCTGACCCCGGGTCGCTTCATGGCGCGTATCACTCCGCCAGAGGTTCCCCCGCATAGAAAACGGGATTAGGGTAAGCTACACAAAATTCTGGTCGGTTGGGAGAAGATCCCAGATACTTCTATGAAAGTAGTTCGAGGTAAGTACTCCGTGTTGGAACAAATGTGAGTTTCAAGACCTATGGGCAACTTGGAACTTTAGCAGAGTGAGTAAACCCCTCTCCGGTGTTTTACAGCAGGCTTCAGATAATGCAGATTTCCTTTAGCTTCCACTGCTTGTGGGAGTACCCAAGTTCACATTGGGTATCTTTACTCTTTATCCCTGTGGTGGCGGCTCTACAGGTTGTGCACCCACCCCAGCTCTCTATCTCCCAAGACAGGATACATCTCGAAGATAGATAGAAACTACTCTTCTTTCTTTCCCCCTTCTCGTGGGGTTGCTTCAAGCTGGACAGGAGAGCAGATCTAGGGCAACTTTGTGTCATATCTATTCACAGAATGTTAGGAGATTGGCAGGAATCACCACCTTTGTTACCTCCGCCGCTTGGCGGAGGTAATGTTTTCGGTTCGGTTTGTTTGTTTGTTTGTTTCTCTGTTTGTCTGTCTGTCTGTGGACAACGTAGAGGCCACATTTCTACACGGAATCACTTCAAACTTGGCCAAGTAGTTCCCCAATGTGTATGGAAGAACTGATTAAATTTTGGTCAAGGTCACCCCAAGGTCAAGGTCACAGGGGTCACTGGTGTCACTATGACATAAGTGGCCATATCAAGAGACAGAAATAAAGCACTGACTTTTGCATAAGCCAACAGGGAAGTCCTAGTCCAGGCGCAACCCATGGGTGATGTTCAAATTTATAAAGGTCAAAGGTCAAGGTCATATTGGTGCATTATATCAATGTCATATTAAGTATCAGTGGCAAATGAACAAAGATCACTTAAAGGTCAAACGTTACTTGAAAGTCGAAGTCACATCAATTCATGATTCTAGGACATATGGCGCTCTAGGTCACCTTGGCGGAGGTATGTCCTCTACGAGGACCATGTCCGCGTTCAGGACTTGCTCACTTGTTCCTATATGCAACCAAGGGGTACAGCATAGCCCAGTAAAGTTAATCTCCTGAATTTTTAGTTCATATGGGCTTCCTCCCCACTGAAAGACGAGTCTCCTATTTAAGGACGATGGTTTTTTATTAATGTAGTTAGTCAGTCACAAACTTTGAATTTGTAATTTTCCTAACAGTACAAACACAGAGTCCTTTAACTTAATTTCCTGCAGGGTTGAATCTTTAGGAAAAACTTAAATTTTTTAGATACATTTTATATGGCTATCATCTTCAATCAATGTAGAGTTGGAATACCAAGAAATCTCACATTCTTGCCTTATAATAAATAAACTGTAGCTTTATGGGTAACCTTACTCCATTACAAGGAAATAAATATTCTCTTTTACTTACATCTACAGGTGTCAAGACATTATATTTTCAGCTGTCAAGAAATTTCCAGCTACTTTTCATATCCTATATTTTATAAACGAACCTTTATGTGCATTAACATAGTTAAAGAACATTTTTCCCAAAGAGGCAGGGGACATTTGAGGAAGATGGAAGTGGAGTCCCTTCTATCTAAAAATTTCACATATAAATGAGACCTGATTATTGTTAAATTAGTATACTTACTGCTTGTTTTCTTTCCCAGGTTTTCATTGCTAGCTTGTATTTTTCAAATTCATGGCACCAATCACTGTAAACCTGTAAGAATTTAAAAATTTTGTGAGAATTCAATTTATATTAAGAACATTAAATTTCAACAGTCTAACTGTACACATAATTAATATTCAAACAAGATCAGCAACTATCCTTATGCATTAATATATATTCATGGTGTCTACCTTTAATCTACAATTGCACCCTTCTAATCTTGCAATGCTTAAAAAACCCTAGTATATTAAACACTAGCTGATAATTTACTTTTATACATAATTCCTTCAAATAGATAATTCAAATGTGGTTAAATAACTGTATTCAAGTATTGGTATGCATGAAATGCCATACACCAATCAAATTTTTCCTTTTACGTAATAGCTTTTGTTCTGTTTCTGGAATAGACGGCTTGCATTTCAGTTACCACATAACCTATTATAAATTATTAACTTCAGTTACTCACTGCAATTTGAAGCTTAAAATACAAAAGAACACGTATAATGTGATCTCACCCAGCAACATGGTTTTTGTAAATTAACTGATGAGTTGTCTTTGGAGAGTCAAATCAGCAGAATAAATTGCAAAACTTCAAGATTAATGTGGAATAAAATAATCACAAAGCCACGTGAAGAATTATTACCATAACTCGATAAAAGATTACTGGGGCCAAGTAGTCCAAGCAAGATTACTCGAAAAATAATTTTTCAAACATCCAATATAAGTAGAACTTAGCAGTAAAATTCATAAATGCCAAAATATGATGTTAAAAATGCTTCCTGAAAATACACAGTAAACATCAAATTACCAGTTAAAAAAATTGGTAGTCAGGGCTACTGCCATGGAACTGGAAAACATTGTTTTAACGATAGAAAAAAAAAAACAATGGTTTCTACAAATGTATTGCTCTAATCACTTATCTGTAAACCAATGGTTTTTGGAATTTAGTTAGATGGCTCTAACCTTGGAACAGGGAGGCCATTCAGTGTCAAGTGAATTTTTAGAAATGCTCAGTGATGCTTTCAGCAAGATCAAAGAAAGAAAATAGAAGAGGTAATAGAGAAGTTTAAAAAGTGGGTGCAGTTACGAGCCAAAGAGATGCAGTAAAGATCTTTTACCAACGCCTAAAACACACCGTGAGATGCACAGACAACGCTACCCTCCAACAAGGACGGAAAATATTGGAAAGATTAATTTTAACCCGAACTATTATTGGATGCAGATTGTTTTACCTCCTAAAATTTGGTTTCTGAAAAATTCCAAGCAGATTACTCCCCTGTTGAAACAACCTAATTAATTGAAACTTTACTAAGCTCTATATAAGTTTCATATATCACGGAGAATGAATACACCACTACTAAAATTAACAGAGGAAAGAATTTATAAGGTTTACTTTTTGTTCTAGCCATTATATAGTTTTATTTTTATTTCAGCGTAATACAGCAATGGATACGATTCAATATCCATAATTCAGTTTGTTGAGAAGTTATCAATTTTGTAGCAAATGGATAAATAGGTTTAAATTTTCATCTATAATTGTTACTATCATGTTCACTAGTTGCCTGATAATCTTACACCTTTCATTTTAATGTCAATACTGATGAAAAAAAAATTATCCAATATTACAGTATTTAAATCATCATAAAAATTTTTAAATGGTACCTAGCTTTTACCAAAGTTAAAATAACTATCTTCAAATTCAATCATTACCCTTTAGGTCTTAATTACACTATTACAAAAAGAATTTTAGTTGCCAAGCCAAACTTGAAGAATTAGATGTAATTCACAGTGTATTCATAAGCTTTAATTAATTTTCTTGGTACCCAGGGGGTTTCTGTTAGAAATGTGTGTGGTTTGGTACAAGATCTTCCACTCCAGTAAAGTAAGTGTGCTACAGAAATTGTAGGATTTTTTCCCATTCAAAAGGAAATAATACAATTCCATTTAAGAGTTTGATCTTAAGTCTCCTGCAGCAAAAGAGAAGAATGAGGAAAAGTAAAAATAAAAATGTCCTGATATTTCTTCATTTTCATAGTAAGCACCACATGAAAGAGAATTTAAACTAATGGCTCTTAAATCCAGGAAATGAATATAAGCATTCAACACACAAAATTATGATACTACTGTAGCTCAGACTTGGAGATCAGTTCGTATATTGTTATATATGATGACATCCAACTCGTATATAAAGTCTGGATAAAAGTGGCCATATAAAGGGTAAAGGTTAGTATTTCACTTGAAAACAAATATTTCTCTGATAGTTAAAATAGTAATACTGTAAATACACTAATGAACTGGCTCACCTTCTGGAAGTCATTAGTACGAGCTGGAGCAGAGCAGCGATGAGCATCTACAGTAATATTATATGAACACACAATATCTCCTCCCATCTTGCAGTCATAGCGGCCAGCATCAGCTTCATTAACATTCATCACCACCAACCCATGTTCTGAAGTTTCTATGTATTTGTCCGGCCTGCAACACAACAATAAAATGTCTAGTTTGGTCTATTTGTAACTTTCATTGAAAATACACTATTTCTAAAAATGAACAAACATTGAAGGATGGAGCTTTTTACCTGCCAAAAATAAACATTAATTCAAAACTACTATTGATATACTGTATTCTGAGATTGTATGACAAAAAGTTTTGTCAATACCATATTTTTTTAACCATACAGGAAAATAGCTTTGTGAAAACAAAACTTACAATTCCCAGTACAGTCCCTATATTTAATTAAAACAGTCCACCTATCTAAACAAAAGATCTAAAAACCTGTACAAAAGTTACGGTACTTTGAATCTAATGTAAATCCAAACTAAACAGGTTTCCTGTATTGAAAAAATTGCTTCACTACATAATAGAACTTGCAAAATTTTTTTTGTTTATCCATGACATTACAAACCTATGAATAACTTTATTACTGTACTTATAGCTTACGACATGTTGGCAGTATACCAAGTAGGCATATTTAGGTTAGGAGGGAAGAAAAAATGCAGTTTACTGAAGCAGTAGTAATTAGTCTTAAAATAGAAAAAAATGATGCATAATATTTTTTCTTAATCTTGAGTCTTAAAAACCGAAAATAGCTATTTGGATAAATCTCACTAATAATTACTCACAGATTGTCAGTCAGCATTAGAGGATGGCTGAAGGTAAAAGATTACCCAATTGTAAGAAGATTAACTATTGACATTTATGAGTACAAAAAAGTAAATTTTGAATTTAATCATTAATGATGGAAAAAAAGAAAAAAAAACAGGAACGATGGGAATTATCCATGATGCATATTAATAGAAGAAATTATAACTGCCAACTACAAGAAAAGGAATTTGGTTTGATCATAAAAAAATATAAATATCTAACATGCTTTTGCAAGATTATTTCTTTTTTAAATGGAAATTTCATTTGCAAAAACACGTTATTAACTTCCCGTCAGTTTGTTCAAGTGCACATTCGACAATAAAGCTAATACAGGAAAGCAGGACAAGGTTTTGTTTACTAGATTATCATTAAACACCTTATTTAATTTGAACTGAAGACTAGGGAGAACTATATTCAAGAGCAATCACCTATCTCCTAATTTAATGGCAAGATAAGCTTGAAGGTTTTTAAAGCTAAAATGCTATATTTATGGTAAACTGAAAAAATAGCATAAAGTGCTCGAGATGCAAAAAATAAATCTAGTTGGGATCATAAGCCTTGCTCATCTTTGAAAAACTTGTTCAATAATGTGAATGTGTGTGAATGACAGGATACAGGTTAGTAAAACACTTCAGGGTTAGGTATCCACATTAAAAATTCTTAATGAAATACAGCAAGATGCTTTAATAGTGAAAATGAACTTTGGAACCCTAAAATTGAAAAAAAAAAGGTTGAACTGGACGCTGGAGGTTTTTAAAGTCAACACAATGTTTACAAGCATGTCAAGATTTGTTTTGTAAAAATTTCAAATAAGTTCAATATGAAAGTTTTCACATAAAAAAACATCTCATTCTCACCAATGATGATTATCAAAAGACATACTATAACTTTTGAAGTAGTACAGTACTTATAACATTTACCAGAAAATCAAATATCCAATATTATTAAGAATAAGAAAATACACTACAGTATTTCACCTTGAATTACGACTTAATAAATGGTCAAATTTGTTTTTAAAATTGATTCTGCAAAAGTTTATTCAACTTCAATAGTACAAGTAAAAGCTTTGTACTTGCAAAGCAAATTACAAGCAGCATGACATTAAATGCTAGGGAAAAGATAGCCAAAAGGAAATAAATGAAAAGTAATAGACAGGAGTATTGGATGGTAGTTTTATCCTCATACACTTGCCAGTATCTTTGAAACTAATCTTACACGTGGACTTATATATTTTACTTTAAAATACAGTATACTGCACACTAACTGCTTTTAATTCAACTTAAGTATGAAATACCACAGTACACTATCACACATCAATTTTCATGTACATGATTATTATCCCTTGCCATTCCCTTTTTTGGAAAGTAGTTATTTCCTTTACTGTATCTTTCTCTTTGAAGATGTTTTTTCCATGATTCTCTTCATATCAACTTTATTTAGGGATTATTCCGATAGATAAAAAGGCCTAACACTAAATAATGGCCAAATTTTGTTGTCACAGAAGTTTATCACCAGATAATAAAGTGTAATTACAATGACATGTCTTTTTATCGTCTTTTTTTAGCTACAAGTATTATTGTAGTGTACTAGTTAATAAACTTCACTTACTGTAACATCAAACTCGTTTCCTAGACTATATGAGCCATATGAAAAAAGTTTATGAATGTGAAGGGAAATTTACACAATATAGCTAAGCTGTTTAAACCTAGTTAAATGATTACCAAAACTTTGCTATTTGGCTTGTCTATATAGAATGGGGGTAAACCAATAATTTTCTCAATTTCTTTGTAACTAGTAATTATGCAAGTGCTGACAGTAATATGATGAAGTTGAAAGGTTTTTATTAGAACTGAAAATAGAAGTAAGTTAAACCTAAAGTTTTCTTCTGATGACCGAAAATGCTAAAATAATAAACAGAAAGGTGGGGGAAAGGATGCTAGTCAAACAATTTTGGAGGGTAGTAAAGGGAAGCTTTCTTCTCTCTGGTCCTACCAGCCTGACAAGGGATTCAGCCGAATTTGGCTGGTAATGCTAGGGTTCCACAGCCCAACCTCCCCTGTTATCTTCACAAAGTATCATGACTAAGTCTACTGCCTTACCTGTATCTGATTTGATATTTTCCTTTATCCTTGGAGTAATGATGCCATGTGATGTCCTTGAGAGAGATTGGGCGTGGGAGTTTCACAGCACAACCTAAATGGATGCTCTGGCCCCATGTAACAACCATTTTCTTCTTGGCAATGCATGCATCACATAGGCCTGGAGTTGAACCAGTAACATCTTGCAAAAGTCTGTAAAATACAACAATTTAGATTAACCATAAAAACTTCTTGGTATGGATATGTAATATAGTATGTTAATATTCAGTTTTACTTAACTTTAAAGAAAACTTTTCAAGTGGTGAAGCCATTAAAATTCAAGATCCCCTTCTCAGTCCCCATTTGTCATCTGTGCATCCTAAACACAAAAGAGGTTTACAATAATTAATATATCAGCTATTTCACTCTTAGTTTTTTTTTTTTTTGGGGGGGGTTCAAGTTTAGATAGGATAAATAACGACCAGAGTCATTCAGTGCCATCTTTGTCGAGTTCTATCAATAATCTACAGTTAATGTACCATTATTTTGCAACCACATTTAAATACCCCTGTTATTTTAAAATTGAAATATAATCTAATTTTTCTGACCACCAGTACATGCATGAATTTAAAAAATAAATAATTTTAATAATATGACTGATACAAATGCAAAATTTTCCAAATCTAGACCCCTTTTAGGAAAGTTTTAAACAGCTTAATCATATCGACCCTATTATGAAAAGAAAAAAATCCCCACTCAACACTTCACACTGTCTCTTCAAAGAAGCATGGTAGCACTTTAAGAACATTTTCAAGCCCTAACTTACCCTGGTTGGTAAGGCTTGCACATATTAGCATCCTTATCCCATCCACAATATGGGTCATGAGAACACCGGAGACAATTATCATAACGGCCATGGCACATGAAGAGATCTACCTGACGAACCCTTGTATCAGATGAAACATATAATGACTTGTGCTGTAAAGAAAAATAGAAATTTTGAATAAATTTCTAAATCTTTTAAAAAATATATAATTTTCTTCAGACTTGAATGGTCCTTACTGGCAATAAAAAACATGATACAGTATTACCCTTTTCAAATTTTTCCTTGCGCCCTTGCGGAAACTTATTTCACATTTTTTTTTTAAAACAGTAATTTGACAAACTATTTCTGGACTAAAAACTTGAAAAATCATTATTATATTCATAGTAGCATTATTTCTTATCATTTAAAACTCCTTTCCCATAATCTTAGCCCTGAAATTCTAGAACCCAAAAGTCGTGAGCAACCCACTCCTTGTCAATATATAAAGGAGTCTACAGCAACTATATAAAACAACCCTCATTCATCTCTGAAAAGAATCTCATAAAAAATTCATCAAAGTCTCTTTCACCTCCAAAACTAACCTTCTTTGATATCTGAATGGCTCTGATGGGCTCTGGAGTGGTGACTTCATAAACATCTAAGAGCTCTGAATGGGACTCTCCTTCAGGATCCAGCCACTCCACTACTTTGTAAACTCGGCCTTCCACTGTATTAAGGTATTTAATATAAGCGAAAAAATATAATTATCACTTATAAATAAAGAACAGAGAAAACGTGCTAAATACTGTAATTGTAAAAAGACTATCTTTACATAGTGGTAGATATAAACCGTTAGAAACAAATAAAATATAATTCAAGTTTGACAAATAGACCATAACTACCAGGAAAACTATTTCCCCAAGTCATAATTAAATCCGTACAAAATGTATTTTATCAAAAGACAAGTTGAAATAAAGCAGGATTTGGGTGTAAATAAAGCTAAAGGGCATCTATGAAAAAAAATCTATCAAATGTATTGACTATCAAATCAAGATAAAATAAATACAAGTCCTATAAGGACTCATAAATCAAAATATGTATAAAACTTTGTTGACAAGACCTGTCAGATCTCTAATTTTCTGACACAGTATTTCTAAACATGAGACAACTACTAAGCAAATTCTATAGAGATGCTTACATGACCCAGCATAGAAGACAGTGTAAGTGTTCTCCTGGCCATATGTCCCCCCAGTAACTTTATCGACCACAAGGTGAGTGAAGATGAGGTCGCGCTTGAAAAACACTGGTTTATTGTGCTCGTGGGCAACTGCTTCGTCCATTAGCGGATGAGACTGAAGGAACGTCAACACATTGTCTGAAAACACAAACCATCATGTCATAAAAGAAAAAAGAAAACATGACATGTGAAAAAAAAAAAAAACAGTAGCGTAATCAAATTACATCCTGACAACATTACACCCTAATTCCAAGATGTATGTCGACATCATGCAAGTTCGAAAACACTCATTTAGTTTCAAAAGTACCCTTCGAAATTATGAGACCAGAATAACTATTTTCAGTTGTTTCATTGATTACTTTCCTTCATTTTCAACACTCCCGTGCACTAATAAAATTGCAATATACATGTGCAGGGTACTAGAATTTGGAGGTACTCTTAATAACTAATAAACCATTCGAGATTAATTTATCAATAAACACTTAACTATTTAGTTTAGCTTGTAAAAAGTATTCAAGTTGACAAGATAAGGCACTTAATACACATACACTAAAACATGTTAAGTTCTAATTGATTCATTAAATAAATCTAATTAAAGTCCGTGATTGCTATAATTGCTCAGCATTATCAATATAGTACCAATACGCCGTCATGTCAAGTTCTTTATAAGGCTAGAACTGTTAATAGAATAAAAGCGACGTCAAAGAAGTTTAATCCATTTACGATCGCAGTAAAAATTATTTACCTTATATTTACTGCCACAGGCCTTGTTCACTATTCAGTCTCCGAGACTGTTTTGAGTAATCATCCACATGATTCACTTCGAAATAATTACCATTACGAATTATTTCTGTTTCATCTAAGATGATACAATGTCTCCATTACGAGTAAAAATTAGCTCAAGTTTCCTTAAACGGCCCAAAAACATCACAGTACTCTAATTAAATCTTAAAATGAAAACTTCGTAAGTGTCTGTGGTTAGTCAGTTTTGTATAAAGTAACAATGGGAATGTCTATAACAATATTTTGCATCAAGCAAATAGAGTTCGACATCGAAAAAATAAAGTAAACACAAAACTAATTTTGTTCTTAGTGTATCTTCAAACATGTGTAATGCTATTTTACCATTTTTTCCTTGAAATCTTAGTATTTTTATACAAAATTCAAAATTAGAAAAAGAGGAAACAGAAAATTTTGAGAAAAAAAAAATATTACCAGCGGCTTTATTAAATAAAATACTGCTCTAAAATATAAAAAAAAAAATCACTCCTTGAAATTTTAATTCCTGCATCTAAACAATCTCTGTCTGCCATTATACAGCACTATCTCACTCTCTAAAGTGGTCTAACTTCAAAGAAATTTCAGACAGCAGTTACAGCTCCATTCACTATTCAATTGACGACTCAAGGATAAATCACCAATGCAACCATCCACAGTTTCACAGTTCATCCCTTGGGTCAATCTGCTGCAAACGAGCCTTCTAACATGAGAAAAATATTATGGACAGCAAACATACAACTGAGGTATAAGAGATAATGCTATAAAATTACTGGGCTTCAGAAAGTATATTTTGTGAAATTTCTAACGCGAGAGTAAAGTTTCTAGGAAGTCTTTTGAAATCATCTCAAACCATAACTAAAATATCTTGGAAATTATTTCAAAATAACACAACGTTAGTGGTGTTTAAAAACAAATCTTCCAACCGTCTCATTTACGCAAGTCCTAAGAGCACATATGATAAAGTCCCATTAAATCATCTCATCCACCTTCTATGCAAATATCAATGGTTGTTCATCAACCTATTCGCTTTCTATTTGGACAGTTGATGTAAGATTGTGCGGCAAAGCTACACGATAAAAAGCAAAAAAGAATAGAAATAAATAAAAAGACCCATAACACTGCAAACGAAAAACCGCTGTGAGCAAAAATTTCAATCGACAAGAAACGGTTAGCAGTATGACGGGTTAAGAGACAACATATCTTGACCATGATTTCTCCAGACACTCTTTCTTAGCATTAGAAGAGAAAATACTACAGAAAGCTATGGCAACGATTGGCAAGGTTTCGCCATAATCGAATCATTACAATCAAATAGAACCTATAAGCTAACCAATCCCCTTGGCCCAAGTAACTGAGTAAGTATTAAAGTTCCAGAATAATCTCAATTAAATAACTATCTAAAGTTTGTACGAGACCATAGCCAATAACACGAAATAAAAAAAAAGATATGAACCGTTGTGTAATAAATACAAAACCTTCATAAGACTACTTATGTATCAGCAACTCAAGTCCCCTCAAACACATACAGCATAATGTAAGAGCATGCCGATATATTCGAGAATGAAAACGCAGCAACAAATCACAACACCTAACACGGAGTTACCATAAAACAGACGTTCATGTACATAGGCATAAGAAATTTCTGACCCGTTCTCTTCACGACTGACAAGAAGGGGGCTCACCTCTTTCTTCGAAAGACGTACAACTACATTTCACTTCCAAAGACGTCCGTTCATCAATAAGGTTTGAAAATGAAAAGCCTAAATGTCAAGAGGAAACGCCCGTGGGGAACGCACGATGCTCCTAAAATGGCTAATGTATTCCGGCCGAAGGCAAAAACTTCTACCATGTATAATGGCAGTCAGCCCTTGGGAAGTAAATGATGTCGTATGTACTAACGTTCGGACGCAGTCTTACTCTTCGACATGCAATGACAGTCTGCGGCTCTCGTTTCGGGGCCATTACGGCACACAATGGAAGACCACTAAACATGCACCAATTCCACGGGAATCAAATTTACTACAGCAATGCTGGCTTTACACTATCGTATAAAATCTTATCCACTCTGTTAGCGGAATCTACGGTCAAATTACCTGTAAATTAGCATCTACCCCATGATCTACATTCTAAACTTTCACTTGAAAAAAAAATGCCTAGGATGGTGGTCACTCTCCTATAGTCAATTATTCAGGATAGTATGGCCTACTTGACGAATGTACACCAATATACTGTACCGAAATGTGTGTACAAACAACTAAATAGGGTCAATCAATATTTTTCTCAGTCATACAAGAATGTCAATCGTTACATATTCCTAGACACTAATGCCTTAGTCTCGATCCGCAATAACCACGCATTACCGATGTCTTAAGACTAATTCTACTTCAACATTTTCCTATGCATTAATCATTATATGATTATTGCATTGTCAAACGATAAAGAAAATAAATCCCGTTTGGTCACTTCGGGAATTAGCCGTCCACTAAAAAAAAATTAAGAGTTCCTGGACCTACGAAGGGTTTTACTCCAAAATTCACTTATATGACTTGATGTATGCCAAATAAACAAGTGGACGGGTAACACATTCTTGTTCTTCAGCCCTCCATTTTTCTTTTGTTTATCTCGGATATTACGAAAAATGGCAATTATGATATTTTACTGTCATGTACTGTAATTTCTACACATATAAATGTGGTCAGAGAAAAGCTTTCGTGCCATGAAAAGGTTCACATCTTTAATTCAAGAGAAAACACTGTCGCGTGAGACGAATTTATTCAATGACACTAATCAGGCAGAGAATTCTGTAAGCGAAGCACAAGACAAAGAAACGCAATACAACCGGGCCCCACCTCTCTTTCCTTTGCCTGAACAAACATGTGTGTTATTGTTACCAAAGTTGCAATAGCCCCAATTCATTATATTATCCTCACAAATTATATTTCCAAGTTGAACAAGGGTCACAGGACAGTGCGCCAACCAGCACTTAGGGTAGAGAACGGTTTATCCTCAAACATCGACTGAATAAGTATTATACTGTGCTAATAAAACGTAAAGGTGGTCTCCATTTGATATTATATCCCTCGCCACTTGACTTCTTTTTTTCACCAAATGCGACCTAACGACATATTTGGTGACACATGACGCGGAACGCCTGAAGTCCACGACTCTCTCTCCAGGGAAAGCCATTTCTCCCTCTACGTACGCTTGGCAGAAGAGCTGCTTTAGCCTACGTCGAATCTCCTCATACATCCTTCTAGAGGCAAAGTTACACGATAAAAATGTATTTCACTCTACGGAAAACGCCAACGAGACCAGAACTAAAATAGGTAAATATAATACAACGTTTATTATCATGAAGGTGTAACATGAGATACAGCGTCACGTCAAGATGAGAATGTTACGGCAGTAAGTCACGAATTCCATCATTAACGCGACTTCGATTACCATAGGCCGTCTGGAAGAAGGGCGTAGCCAGCTTAGCAAACAATTTTGGGGAAGTTCTATAACTTTCCGGATTGTTATGGATTGCATTGTTAAGGAAGATCACAACGTTGTACGATATTCAGAAGTGAAATTGTCAATGACAATAAATGCAATTTCCTGGCGGTTGGTGCATTTTATACAAGTTTACTAGTCTTAAAACTATGGAAAATGTGTATCACTTCCTGTTGCCTATACTTTTCATGGGAAAATGTAAGGATATTTCACATGGTAGACCGTGGGGTGGGGGGGGGGGCTATAGCGGAGCCTCATATTCTAATATTCTATGTGAATTCCAACATATAATATTCATCTTCAACCTTATTTTTAGTCGGATAACCTTTAGAGAAACAACCAATGGCTATACTTACACTACGACTTTTTCAGACTTTTCACTTTTAAACCTACGCATCCACTGTGCAATTCAAGATCAATTTTCAAGAACAGTCTTAGAACATACTCGAACAGACAGACAATATGAGGCAAACTTACTTGATATTACAGAAGTAAATTCTACCTATCAAAATACATATGGGAAATTTATTAATAATATAAGAAACTAAAAGCAGAAATATGGAATTGACCACAGTGACTTATGGGGTACAAGGTCTATAGCATATATTCTATAATTTGGGGTGTACTGAACTTAGCAGAAATACGTAGAAATGTAAGGCAGGACTGTGGTAGTGTAAAAGTGTTGCTACTAGACAAAATCAAGATATAAATATAGCAAAATGGCACTACGAGAGAGAGAGGGAAGCTAAAAAAAATTCGAATTAGGGGAATGGGTAAAAGGAAATGTGAAAAGTTTATAAAATAATGTTTCGGTAAAAGAGAACACTGTGAGCACAAACCGCATGGAAAGGCCACGCAAAATTAAAATCAGATCACCGACAAAAAAAAAAAAAAAAAAAAACCATCGAGAGATAGTTTTGGCCATAGGCATGCATACGCAATTCGCGGGTGTAGAATGAAACTGATTATTTCCTTGGCTTGAAGTGTTCACAACCACGAACCTCTAAACACAGTAGATTTGCCCTGATCTATCGCAACACTGATACCGTTTTCATTTCCAATAATACTAAATTGAAAGGTAAAGATTACGCGAATAAGCTTCATAACAAAAGAGGGAACAAAACTTATAGTTCTCTTATATAAAAATGTATCCTGTTTCAAACACTTGACAAAATTGGAACACTGAAGATAAAATGCAAAGTAATCCCGTTTGTAATATAACCAAGCTTGGCCCAACAATAAATAACAAATTAAGAAAAACGAGAAGCAAACATGTTCAACCCAGGAGCATTTATGAAAACGAAGTCCTTCAACTAACACTAGAACTAAAACCAGTGATAATTAGGGTGATATGAAACCTGGAGCGTCTTCCAAGGCGCTCCCAATAGTCTCCCGCAAAGCTTCCTTACACAAATTATAATGAGCCCAGAAAACCCAACGGCCTCACTAAGCCTGTATACACCCCAGCTGAGCACCCAGGTCCCCCGACAACCTTGGAGGAATAATACTAACCCCAGCCAGTGCCCCACGCCCTCTACTAAACCTTAATTACGCTCATAATTACTGTTGTCAATAGGAGCGCAAATCTGGGAGACAGTTCCCGCTCGGGGAAGGGAGAGGATTTAAAGGCTAAGTTCCAGGTAAAGGAAAGGGGACATCAAACCAACACTGACGTTTCCAGTGAAGGGGGTCATTTTCTTTCCTCTGATCTATTAAAATCAAACCGATTGTTCATCATCTTTCAACTTCAACTTGTAAA
Source organism: Palaemon carinicauda (assembly GCF_036898095.1). Classification (NCBI taxonomy): domain Eukaryota; kingdom Metazoa; phylum Arthropoda; class Malacostraca; order Decapoda; family Palaemonidae; genus Palaemon; species Palaemon carinicauda. The sequence continues at coordinate 31,134,387 of NC_090739.1, forward strand.
AGAGAGTATCCTCTGTTATTTATTTCACAACGTCGCGATCTTTGTTTCTAATCAGATCCCGCTTATAGTATATACTTTTCTTTCATCTACCTTCATTTAAATCCAAGTATGATTTAAGAATTCGGCTAAGTGCAAAACAAAGATACAATCAAAAGTAGCAGAATAAATATCGAAATTCATCCATATTTTACTATAAAAAAAAAGGAAAAAAAAAATCATTGGTGAGACCCTTGAAAAAAAAAATATCACAGAACTGCGTTCACTGAAAAATAAAATCAAATATTCGATGACAAATGAAAAGCTTTTAATACCTGACTTTCCTTTTTGAAAAAAAAATAACAGTAAACATAAAAACCGGAACAAGACAAATAAGACTTCAATTTCACATGAAAATTACTGTTAATTAATTAACTTGGCAATGCAACGAGAATCCACGCAATTTCCACGTATTCAACATTTCATTCAGGCCAAACAAAAGAGGAAAAATAACAAGCTGGGGCGGTTATTACAGATTGCGATGACATGACATTTTCAAATGAATCAGGTCAAATGTGTATTTTCAGGAGGAAAATTAGGCAAATGATCTCGCCGTTGGTCGAAATTCAATTTTCTATTCTCTTCTCTCTCTCTATCACTCCAAAGAATGGAAGACAATTACAAAGTCATTTGTACACCAAATCTACAAGTAAATTAGGAAGAAAACCAATGAAAAAAGATTGCCTTTTTTTTGGGGGGGGGGGTGCTTGTTGAGTACTTCTAAAATTGTAACAATTTTGCATTAAAATGGTAAAAAGAGACATTTCCATGCACGTACTATCAATATCCAATGAAAATAAAACCTAAATCAATTTCTTTCAAGTCCCTACCCTCCTCTTCTTTGTATTCATAGATGACCCTTCCCGTTATATTTGAAACTGGTTCATCCCACGATGAAAACAGGTTCATCCGAATCAAATTTATACCTTGAAATATCCTGACTTTATAAAACACATGAATAACTACACAAGGTTAACAGAATTTGTCTTGAGTTGCACCGTCTTGAGATTATGAAAAAAATATGTAAACACACACACTACAGTATATCTATATCTAATGTCCAAGCTCTCTCCACCCAAGCTAAGACCAGGGAGAGCCAGGCAAAGGCTGCTGATGACAGCAGGTAGACCTTTAGGCTCACAAAAATCCCAATCCTTAGCTCAGAGGAAACTATCGAGCATGAGCAGGTGTAATAATCCCGGTCCAGCAGATTGCCAGTTAGGGAAGTTTTCAATAGGCTACCACATTAGGCCACTGAATATCTGTTAGGTAACTCATAGGGCTGGAGAACTCATCCTGAAATATAAACGCTTTGAAACCGACTGGTAAAAACATTTGGAGCCAGCCTCTTTCAAGGAAAGAAAGGAGTTCAGTAAAATAAAATCACCAACAGAGCTTTTAATGAACTGTAAAAATCAAATTTTGAAGTTCATTAAAATGACTGACGTTCAAAATTCAAAATGAACAAAAAAAAAAAAAAACAAAAAACACCTGTTTAAAAGTAATATCACAATTATATTATTATTTTCAAGATCAGCAGGTAAGCGCGTGTTTGATGAAAAATGTGGAATCGTAATCTATAGCTTCATTAAAAACATAGTTAATAATATGCAAATTATTACCTATGTAAAGGCCTGCCCCTTTATTTCTCAGTAAGTCATATATCAACAGTCATCGTCGGGGTGTCACCTCAGGTGTTTGGCTGTGGCTACATCAGATATGTGTGTGTGTGAGAGAGAGAGAGAGAGAGAGAGAGAGAGAGAGGAGGGGGGATACACGAGCCATAGGGATATAACTAATCTAAGGCTATCTAAGAATAGGCAATTAGTGGCTGTAGTTTCCATTACCGTAAAAAAAGAATATCCATTATAGGGCGAGACCCAGCAGGTAACACCCTTAGCAGATCTGCTAAAGGCACGTGCCAGGTCTGCCATAAAGGTGATGTGAGCACGAGTGCTAAGACCTTGAAATGTTTTACCTGCCCCTCTCTTTCTCTTTTCCTTTATATATACTGTGTACTATATATATATATATATATATATATATATATATATATATATATATATATATATATATGTGTGTGTGTGTGTGTGTGTGTGTGTGTGTGTGTGTGTGTGTGTTAAGAGAGAGAGAGAGAGAGAGAGAGAGAGAGAGAGAGAGAGAGAGAGAGAGAGCGAGCGAGAGAGATCTAAACTAATAATACCTATTAAAAAGAAATCTGGTTATTGGAACGTTTTCAAAGAATTCCGCCAAGTAATTCTCGTTAAGAGCACACATTCACTTCAAGCACAATAAAAATAAATTCTGTCTAATTCCAAAGACTATAAAATAATTGTAAAAGATCGCTATGACCCCAAATAAAGAATAAACATTGGAATTCTCCTCGCTGGTACTTAACAATGCCAAAAGAAAAATCCTAACTGACACTTGGCATCAGCGGCAGATTTACTCGACATTTATAAGTACAATAACCACACCATTAGGAACTCAGCAAATACGACGTTCGTTCCTTTAATGCACAGGGCTCTTAGGATCATCTTTTTAAAAATTCAATTAAAGTGCTCGTAAGTGTCAGGTACTTTGCTCTCTATAATAACTGCAAGTCTTTTCGAAGTCCGTGGCGTATTGTATGATGAGGATAAGAGTTAATTAAATGGGCCAAAAGACTTCCAATCCTTATGTTGGACTTACCTTTTTTTGCAGAACAGAAGACGATAATCTTTTTATCTAAAACAAATTCGATCTTCCTGACTTTGAATATTAATTCCAGTCATATGAAGCTAAAAATCTTTATAAATAATAACAATAATAAAAATGATAAATAGTAATAATAATAATAATAATTGTACTAAAGTCTACATCCATTTCATTTGAAGGGCAATGGACATTAAGGGAAACCTCTGAAAATTTCCGCTAATTCTAAATCAAATCCAACATCATTGTAAGATTTGATTAAAAAACTAGTTTTTATCTATTAATAACACAACAGTAAAATCTTACAATAAGAAATTCTTGTAATATAATCGAGTGGGTAACATATCTATCATCCTTAGGTTATAAAGTATTCAAGCAACAGATCCATTTAAAGTATCCGAAAAGCATCTACTGAGGAAACTTATAAAGATCGTAGTTTTCTCGTTTATCATCACAGCTCCCATCTCCACCTTTACCGCCTTTCCCTAATCGTCGTCGTTCCAAACCCAGTCCCCCCCCCCCTTCTAACACACGGTGGGGAAGATAAGAGAAGGAAAGGAGAGTGGGAAGGGAGAGGAACAGACATGGAGGTCGGGGCTGGGAGAGGAAGAGACCTCCAAGTTAGGAGAAACTTCTTTAAGCGAAGCCCTATTCGCAAAATATTGGAAACCTTTAGCGTTATCATTTATTCAAGCAACCAATGCCCCGATCCGGGGTCCGGAATTTATAGATGGCGCATGCTGGGCAACCGGGAAACGCAATAATTGAATCTAAATGATCCGGAGTGGAAAATTTTCAGCTATTTGCCTTTCAAAGTATAATGTATGGAGTTATATATCTATCTCCTTAGACTCCAGTCCGTTTCCTACAAATAGTTGATTGCAACGAGATAGAATACATGAGCACGCACACACACACGCATATATATATATATATATATATATATATATATATATATATATATATATATATATATATATATATATATATATATATTACACGCGGCTAAGTGTTTGCTTGCTTCCACTACCTCATTGCAATCACGCAGTGATTGTCTTTCACAATCATACTTGAACAGCTGAATTAGAAATTAATTCCCACAGCAGACAGCTTTCATACCATTAGCAGGTTAATATAAAACTACGTAGACGTATTAGGAGATAAAAAAAAATTGCAATTAATTTGTTTCCACTTACATCATGACTTGCACTTTTACCCGTAATTAGCAACATAAAATTGACCAAATTAAATTACTCTCGTGAATGAAATATAATTTATACAAAATTAACAAAATGCATATCGTACACGTGGTTCACAAAGAGCTATCAGATGATTCACGCATCGCAGGCGAAACAAATTCGCATACATTTCCTCTGGAAAGAAAGAAACGATAATTATGTTATCTAAATACCTACGCTTACATCCTTACAGGGTGATGCAAAATAGTATGCAATGCGACTGCATAATGTGCCTTTGAAGAGGAGCGGTACAAAATAAATTCCTTATTCAAAAAAAATTCTTCCGAAGTTCAAAAGACAATCGATCGAAAATTGAAAAAAGCCGCTCTCCCAATAACAGGGGCAAATAAAGTCGTAGACGTACGACTCTAGCAAGACGTGGGTCGTCGTAAAGGTGTGTCGTAA